>NW_025842141.1:419170-792053 GCF_002878395.1 Capsicum annuum
GTGGTCCGTTTAATTTTTGGGGCCATTTGGGTGTACAAACGAGCGAAACCGCACTAATGGCATATTTTTGGGCCAAATCGGTGTGCTATAGCCCACAGTTTTGAGTGTGGCCAAATCGATGTACTATAGCCCACAGTTTACGGATGCTGTGAGCTAAAAATTAGTTGGGGAATGCCAGGGAGGTGGGGATCGTCTCAGTTCGTCCATTTAATTTTTTGTGGCCCTTTATGTGGACAAGCGGGCAAAACGACGTGGATGGGACATTTTTGTGCCAAATCGCTGTGCTATAGCCCACGATTTTGTGATGTGCCCAGGGTCCAGGCATGTTGTGGGCTGAAAATTGATCGGGGCATGCCAAGGAGGTTGGGGATCATCCAGTGTGGTTTGTTTAATTTTTTGTGGCTGTTTGGGTGGACAATCGAGAAAAACGGCGCTTACAGGGCATTTTTGGGCCAAATTGGTGTGCTGTAGCCCACATTTTTGGGGTTGGGCCCAGGCTCTGGGTGTACTGTGGGCCAAAAATTTACTGAGACATGCCAGGGATGTAATGGATCATCCTGATATGGTCCTTTTAATTTTTTGTGGCCATTTGGGTGGACAAACGGGCGAAACGGCGGGAGCGGAACATTTTTAGGCCAAATCAGTGTGTTATAGCCTACGGTTTTTGGGGGTGAGCACGGGGTGTCCGGGCGTGCTTTGGGTCAAAAATCAACCTAGCTGTGCCAAGGAGGTTATCGATCATCCCAGTATGGTCCGTTTAATTTTTTGGGGCCATTTGGGTGCACAAACGAGCGAAACCCCACTAATGACACATTTTTGGGCCAAATCGGTGTGCTATAGCCCACTGTTTTGGGGGTGGGCCAAATCAGTATACTATAGCCCACAGTTTAGGGATGCTGTGGGCTAAAAATTGGTTGGGGAATGCCAGAGAGGTGGGGATCATCTCAGTGTGGTCCATCTAATTTTTCGTGGCCATTTATGTGGACAAGCGGGCGAAACGATGGGGATGGGACATTTTCATGCCAAATCATTGTGCTATAGCCCACAATTTTAGGATATGCCCAGGGTCCAGGCGTGTTATGGGCCAAAAATCGACCGGGGCATGCCAACGAGGTTGGGGATCATCCCAGTATGGTTCGTTTAATTTTTTGTGGCCATTTAGGTGGACAAACGAGCAAAACGGCGCTTACAGGGCATTTTTGGGCCAAATTGGTGTGCTGTAGCCCACGTTTTTTGGGGTTGGGCCCGGGCTTCGGCCGTGCTATCAGCCAAAAATCGACTGAGGCGTGCCGGGGATGTAAGGGATCATCTCGGTATGGTCTTTTTAATTTTTTATGGCCATTTGGGTAGACAAACAGGTGAAACGGTATGAGCGAGGCATTTTTAGGCCAAAACAATATGCTATAGCCCATGGTTTTTGGGGGTGGGCATGGGGTGTCTGGGCGTGCTGTGGGTAAAAATCAATCGAGCCACGCCAAGGAGGTTAGGGATCATCCCAGTCTGGTTCGCTTAATTCTTCGTGGCCATTTGGTGGACAAACAGGCAAAACTACGCGAACAGGGCATTTTCAGGCCAAATCAGTATGCTATAGCCCATGATTTTGGGGGTGGGCCGGGGGTTCGGGCGTACTGTATGTTTAAAATTGAACGGGACAGGTCAGGGTAGTTGGAGATCCTCCCAGTGTGGTCCATTTATTTTTTGTGGCCATTTGGGTGGACAAATGGGTGAATTGACGTGAATGGGGCATTTTGGGGATAATTCGGTGTGCTATAACCCATGGTTTTCGAAGGTGGGCTGGGGGTCTGGATGTGATTTGGGCTGATAATCGACCGAGGTGTGGCAGGGAGGTTGGGGATCATCCCAGTATGGTCCGTTTAATTTTTTGTAGGCATTTGGGAGGACAAACAGGTGAAACGGTATGAACGGTGCATTCTTGGGATAGATCGGTGTGCTATAGCGTACGATTTGGAGGTGGGCCCAGGGTCTGGGTGTGCTGTGGGCAAAAAATTTACAGGGGCATTCCAGGGAGGTTGGGGATCATCACAGTGTGGTCCATTTAATTTTTCATGGTAATTTGGGTGGACAAACAGGAGAAATGGCACGAACAGGGCATTTTCAGGATAAATTGGTGCACTATAGCTCACGGTTTTGGGGGTGGGCTCGGGGTTCGATCAAAAATCAACCGGGGCGTACCAAGGATCTTAGGGATTATCTTAGTATGGTCCGTTTAATTTTTTATGGCTATTTGGGTGGACCAACGGGTGTAATGGTGTGAACGGGGGATTTTCAGACTATTCAGTGTTCTATAACCCACGGTTTTGGGGGTAGGCCTGGGTTTCGGGCGTGATGTGGGCTGAAAATCGACTGGGGCATACCAAGGAGGTTGGGATTATTCCAATAAGGTCCATATAATTTTTCATGGCCATTTGGGTAGACAAACGGGCGTATTGGCGCGAACATGGCATTTCAAGCTAAATCGATGTGCTATAGCCCACGGTTTAAGGGTGGGCCCGAGGTCTAAGCGTTTTGGGGTCTAAAAATTGACCGGGGCATTTCAGAGTGGTTAGGGATCATCCCAGTGTGGTCTGTTTAATTTTTCATGGTCATTTGGGTGGACAAACCGGTGAAATAGCGCTAATAGGGCATTTTCGAGCAAAATTAGTGTGCTATAGCCCATGGTTTTGGGGATGGGCTCGAGTTTTAAGCGTGCTGTGGGCCAGAAATTGATCGGCATATGACAGGGAGGTTGGGGATCATCCCAGTGTGGTCCATTTAATATTTTGTTGCTATTTGGGTAGACAAACAGGCAAAATAATGCGAGTGGGGCATTTTTGGGCTAATCGGTTGCTGTAGCCTATGGTTTTGTGGGGTTGGCCTAGGGTCTGGGCATGCCATGGTCCGAAAATCAACCAGGGTATGACAGAGATGTTGGGGATCATTCCAGTATGATTCGTTTAATTTTTCATGGCCATTTAGATAGACAAATAGGCAAAACGGTACGAACGGGGTATTTTCATGCCAAATTGGGTGCTATAACACGATTTTAGGGGTGGGCCCAGGTCTGGGCCTATTTTGGACCGAAATAGTCCGGGGCGTGCCAGGGAGGTTGGGGATCATCCCATTATGGTCCATTTAATTCTACATGGCCATTTGGGGAGACCAACGGACGAAACAGCCCGAACGAGGCATTTTTGGGCTAAATTGGTGTGCTGTAGCCCATGGTTTCAGAGTTGGGCCTGAGGTCCGGGCATGCTGTGGGCCGAAAATCAACCGGGACATAACAGAGAGGTTGGGGATCGTCCAAGTGTGGTCCGTTTAATTTTTTGTGGCCATTTAGTTTGACAAAGGGAAAACACCGCAAACATGGCATTTTTGAGCCAAAACGGTATGCTATAGCCCACGGTTTCAGGGGTGGGTAGAAGGTTCAGGCATGCTGTGGGTCAAAAATCAATCGAGGTATGCCAGGGAGGTTGGTGATCATCATAGTATGGTCCATTTAATTTTTCATGTCCATTTGGGTGGACAAACTGGAGAAACGACGCCAACGGGGTATTTTTGAGCCAAATCGGTGTGCTATAGCCCATGGAATTAGGGGTGGGCTCGATGTTTGGGCATGTTGTGGGCCAAAAATTGATCGAGGCTTTCTAGGGGGTTGGGGATCGTCCTAGTATGGTCCATATAATTTTTTGTGCCCATTTGGGTGGACAAATGGGCGAAACAACACGAACGGGGCATTTTCAGGCAAAATTGGTGTGCTATAGCCCACGGTTTTGAGGGTCAGCCTGGGGTTCGGGCATGCTGTGGGCCAAAATTTGATCGGGGCGTGCCAGGGAGGTTAGGGATCATCTCAGTGTGGTTCGTTTAATTTTTCATGGCCATTTGGGTGGAAAAACTAGCAAAACGACCTGAATAGGGCAATTTTAGACAAAATCGGTGTGCTATAGCCTACAGTTTTAGGGGTGGGCCCGGGGTTCGGGCATTCTGTGGGGCAAAAATCAACCAAAGCATTCCAAGGAAGTTGGGGATCGTCCCAGTGTGGTCCATTTGATTTTTCGTGGCCATTTGGGTGGATAAATAGGCGAAACAGTGCAAACAGGACATATTTGGGCCAAATCGGTGTGCTAAGCCCATGGTTTATGGGGTGGGCCTAGGGTCCGGGCGTGCTGTAGAACAAAAATTGATTGAGGTATGCCAGTGATGTTTGGAATCATCCCAGTGGGATATGTTTAATATTTTGTGGCCATTTGGATGGACAAACGGGCAAAACAGCCCAAACGGGGTATTTTTGGGTCAAATCGTTGTGCTATAGCCCACGGTTTTGGGGGTGAGCTTGGGGTTTGGGCATGCTGTAGGTTGAAAATTGACTACGGCATGCCAGGGAGGTTGGGGAACGCCCCAGTTTGGTCCATTTATATTTTCATGGCCATTTGGGTTGACAAACGGGTGAAACAGCATGAATGGGGTATTTTCGAGCTAAATCATTGTGCTATAACCCATAATTTTGGAGGTGGGCGCAAGGTTCGAGTGTACTATGGGCCAAAAATTGATTGGCGCTTATCAGGGAGGTTGGGGATTGTCCCAGTATTGTTTGTTTAGTTTTTTTATGGCTATTTGGGTGAATAAACGGGAGAGATGGTATGAACAGGGCATTTTCGGGCCAAATCGGTATGCTATAGCCCATGGTTTTGGGGTGGGCCTGGGGTCCAAGAGTGGTGTGGGCCGAAAATCAACCAGGACGTGATAGGGAGGTTGGGGATCATCCCAATATGGTCTGTTTAATTTTTCGTGGCTATTTGGGTGGACAAACGGGCAAAACGACGTGAACAGGGCATTTTCAAGCAAAATCGGTGTGCTATAGCCCATAGTTTTAGGGGTGGGCCCGGGTCCACGCATGCTATGGGCCAAAAATTGATCGACACATGCCACAAAGGTTGGGGATCATCCCAATGTGATCTGTTTAATTTTTTGTGGCTATTTGGGTGGACAAACAGGCAAAAAAGCGTGAACAGGGCATTTTGGGCCAAATCGGTGTGCTATAGCTGATGGTTTCAGGGTTGGGCCTGGGGACTGGGGGTGTTGCAGGTAAAAATTTGTCAGGGCATTCTAGGAAGGTTGGGGATCATCCCAGTGTAGTCCATTTAATTTTTCATGGCTATTTGGGTGGACAAACGGGCGAAACAGCGCGAATGGGGCAATTTCAAGCCAAATCAGTGTTCTATAGCCCACGGTTCCTAGGGTGGGAAAAGAGTCCAGGAGTGATGTGGTCCAAAAATTGATTGGGGCGTGCCAGGAAGGTTGGGGATCGTCTCAGTGTGGTTCGTTTAATATTTTGTGTCCATTTAGGTGGACAAATGGGCGAAACGGTGTAAACGTGGCATTTTTCCGCCAAATTATTGTGTGGTAGCCTATGGTTTTGGGGGTGGGCCAGGGGTTCGGTGTGGTTGTGGGCTGAAAATCGATCAGGGTATACTAGGGAGTTTGGGGATCATCCCAGTGTGGTCCGTTTAATTTTTTGTGGCCATTTAATTGGACAAATAGGCAAAATAGCCCGAACAGGGCATTTTTGGGCCAAATTGGTGGGCTATAGCCCATGGTTTTGGGGGTGGCCCTGAGGTTCGGGTGTGCTGTGGGCCAAAAATTGATCGGGGCATACCAGGGAGATTGGGGATCATCCCGATATGGTCGGTTTAATTTTTCGTGGACGTTTGTGTGGACAAATGAGGAAAACGGCACGAACGAGGCATTTTTGGGCCAAATCGGTGTGCAATAGCCCACGGTTTTGCCGGTGGCCTCGAGGTTCGGGCGTGTTGTGTGCCAAAAATAAAATGAGGTGTGTCAGAGAGCTTAGGGATCATCCCAGTATGGTCCATTTAATTTTTCATGGCTATTTGCACTGACAAAAAGGCGAAACGGTGCAAATGAGGAGTTTTTGGGCCAAATTGATGTGCTATAGGCCACGATTTCGGAGGTGGCCCAAGGTCTGAGTGTGCTATGGGCTAAAAATTGATTGGGGCATGCTATGTAGGTTGGGGATCATACCAGTGTAGTTCTTTTAGTTTTTTTGGCCATTTGGATGAACAAGGGTGCGAACGGGGTATTTTTAGCCCAAATCGGTGTGCTATAGCCTACGGTTTTGGGGTGGTCCCGGGGTCCAAGCGTGCTGTGGGATGAAAAATGACCAGGACATGACAGGGACATTGGGGATCATCCAGTATGGTCCGTTTAATTTTTCATAACTATTTGGGTAGACAAATAGGCGAAACAGCACGAATGGGGTATTTTCGAGCTAAATCGGTGTGCTATAGGACTCAGTTTTGGGTGTGGGCTCGGGATTCGGATATGTGGCGGGCTGAAAATCAACCGGTCCATTTTAGGAAGGTTGATGATCATCCCAGTATGGCTCGTTTAATTTTTTGTGGCTATTTGGATGGACAAACGGATAAAATAATGGGAACGGGCCGTTTTCGAGCCAAATTGATGTGCATAGCCCATGGTTTTGGGGTGGGCCTGGGGTCAGGCATGGTGTGGGCCAAAAATTGATCAGGGCATGCCAGGAAAGTAGGGATCCTCCCAGTGTGGTCTGTTTAATTTTTCAGAGCCATTTGTTTGGACAAACGGGAGAAACGATGCGAATGGGGCAATTTTGGGAAAAATTGGTGCTCTATAGCCCATGTTTTGGGGGTAGGCCTAGGGTTTTGGGAGTGCTGTGGGTTGAAAATTAACCAGGGCATGCCAAGGATGCTGGGGATTATCCTAGTGTGGTCAGTTTAATTTTTTGTTACTATTTATGTGAACAAACGGGCAAAACGGTGCATTTTAGGGCTAAGTCGATGTGGTATAGCCTACGGTTTTGGGGGTAGGCCCGGTGTTCGGGTGTGCTATGGGAAAAAAATTAACTGGGGCATCTCAGAGAATTGGGGATCGTCCCAGCATAGTCCGTTTAAATTTTCGTGGCCATTTGGCTGGACAAACGAGCAAAATGGCACGAACGGGGCATTTTCGGGTCAAATCGGTCTGCTACAGCCCACGATTTTGGGGGTGGTCCTGGTACTGGGTGTGCTGTGGGTAGAAAATTGACCGGGGTATGCAGGAAGGTTGGGGATCATCCTAGTGTTGTCCGTTCAATTTTTCATGGCTATTTGGGTGGACAGAATGATGAAACAGCGTGAACGGGGCATTTTCGAGCCAAATCGATGTGCTGTAGCCTACAGTTTTGGGGGTGGATCAAAGGTTCGGGCGTGCTGTGGAACAAAAACTGAACGGGCCATGCCAGGGAGGTTGGAGATCATCCCAATGTGGTTCATTTAATTTTTCACGCCTATTTGGGTGAATAAATGGGCAATACAACGTGTACGGGGTGTTTTCGGGATAAATAAGTGTGCTATAGCCCACGATTTTGGGGAGGGCCATGTTTTGGGCGTGCTTTGGGCCAAAAATTGACCGAGGCATGCCAGGGAGGTTGGGAATCATCCCATGGTGGTTTGTTTAATTTTTTGTAGCTATTTGGGAAGACAAATGGGCGAAACGGCACAAACGGGGCATTTTTGGATCAAATCAGTGTGCTATAGCCCATGGTTTAGGGGATGGGCCCGGGGTCCGAGCATGTTGTGGGCCAAAAATCGATCAGGGCATGCCTGTGAGGTTGTTGATAATCCTAGTCTGGTCCGTTTAATTTTTATGGCTATTTGGGTCGACAAACAGGTAAAACCGCATGAACGTGGCATTTTCGAGCCAAATTAGTGTGCTATGGCCCATGGTTTTGAGGTTGGGCCCAAGTTCGGGCGTTTAGTAGACCAAAAATTGATCGGGGCATGCCAGGGAAGTTGGGGATCATTCCAGTGTGGTCCATTTATTTTTTTGTGGCCATTTAGGTGGAGAAATGGGTAAAATAGCGCAAACGGGGAATTTTTGGGATAAATCGGTGTGCCAAAGCCCATGGTTTTGGGGGTGGGCTCGAGGTTTGGGCGTGCTATGTGCCAAATAGGGTATGCCAGGAAGGTTAGGGATCATCCCAGTTTGATCCATTTAATTTTTTGTGGCCATTTGGCTAGACTAACGGGTGAAACGTCATGCTAGGGTCATTTTTGGGCCAAATCGGTGTGCTATAGCCCATGATTACGGGGGTGGACTTGGGTTCCAGGATTATTATGCCCTGAAAATCGATCGAGCCATGCATGGGAGGTTGGGGATCAACCTAGTGTGGTCCATTTAATTTTTTGTGGCCATTTGGGCGGACAAACGGGTGAAACAGCGCAAACGAGGCATTTTCGAGCCAAAGCAGTGTATTGTAGCCCACAGTTTTGGGGTGGGCCTGGGTCTGGGTGTGTTTTGGGCCAAAAATCTACAGGGGCATGCTAGGGTGGTTGGGGATCATCCCAGTATAATCTGTTTAATTTTTTGTGGCTATTTGCATGGACAAATGGGCAAAACAACATGAATGGGGTATTTTTGAGCAAAATTGATGTGCTATGGCCCACAATTTTAGGGGTGGGCCCGAGGTTCAGGCATGGGTTGGGCCAAAAATCAACTGGGGGGTACCAGGGAAGTTAGGTATCATTTCAATGTGGTTCGTTTAATTTTTCATGGCCATTTGGGTGGACAAACGGGCAAAACATCACGTAAGGGATGTTTTTGGGCCAAATAGGTGTGCTATGGCCCATGATTTTAGGGTGGACTCAGGGTCCGGGAGTGCTGTGAGACAAAAATTGATAGGGGCATGCCAGGGAGGTTAAGGATCATCCTAGTATGGTCCGTTTAATTTCTTGTAGCCATTTGGGTGGCCAAACAGGCCAAACGGCATGAATGGGGCATTCTTGTGACAAATCGGTGTTCTATGGCCCACGGTTTTGAGGGTCGGCACGAGGTTTGGGCATGCTGTGGGCCAAAAATTGATCAGGACATGTCAGAGAGGTTGGGGATCGTCCAGTGTGGTTCGTTTAATTTTTTGTGGCCATTTGGGTGGACAAATGGGCGAAATGGTGCGAATGGGAAATTTTTGGGCCAAATAGGTATGACATAGCCCACAATTTCAGGGGAAGGCCCAAGGTCCGAGTGTGCTGTGGGCCAAAAATCAACCGAGGTATACCAGGGAGGTTGGGGATCATCTCGGTGTGGTTCGTTTAATTTTTCGTGGCCATTTGGGTGGACAAACGGGCGAAACGGTGTGCTAGGAGTGTTTTCGAGCCAAATCAGTGTGCTATAGCCCACAGTTTCGGGGGTGGGCCCGATTCTGGGCATACTGTACTCTGAAAATTAATCAGGCCGTGCATGGGAGGTTGGGGATCACCCCAGTATGATTCATTTAATTTTTTGTGGCCATTTAGGCGGACAAACTGGAAAAATGGTGCAAATCAGGTATTTTTGGGCCAAATCAATTTGCTTTAGCCCATAGTTTTGGGGTAGGTACGGGGTTCGGGCGTGCTGTGTTTCAAAAATCTATAGAGCATGCCAGGGTGGTTGGGGATCATCCTATTATGGTCCGGTTAATTTTTCGTGGCCATTTGGATGGACACACGGGTGAAACAACACGATCTGGGCTTTTTTGGGTTAAATTGGTGTGCTATATCCCATGGTTTTGGGGGTGGGCCCGAGGTTCGGGCATGTTGTAGGCCAAAAATTGATTGGCGCATGACAGGAAGGTTGGGGATTATCCCAGTGTGGTCTGTTTAACTTTTCATGGCTATTTAGGTTGACAAATGGGCAAAACAGCATGAATGGAGAATTTTTAGGCTAAATCAGTGTGCTATAGCCCACGGTTTTTGGGGTGGGCCCGGGGTCCGAGCGTGTAGTGGACCAAAAATTAATCGGGGCGTGTCATGGAGGTAAGGGATTATTCCAGTGTGATCCATTTAAATTTTCGTGGCCATTTGGGTTGACAAACAGGCAAAACGGCGTGAACGATGTGTTTTCAGGCTAAATCGATGTGCTAAAGCCCACAATTTTAGGTGTGGGCCCAGGGTGCGATCGTGCTAAGGGATAATAATCAAAAGAGGTGTGAAAGGAAGGTTGGAGATCATCCTAGTATGCTTCATTTTATTTTTCATATCTATTTGGGTGAACAAACGGGCGAAACGGCAGCGAACGAGGCATTTTCGAGCCAAAATGGTGTGATATAGCCCACAGTTTTAGGGGTGGGCCCGGAGTCTGGTCGTTTTGTGGGCTGAAAATTGATCGAGGGATTGGGGATCATCCCAGTGTGGTTCATTTAATTTTTCTTGGCCATTTGGCTGGACAAACGGGCGAAACAGCGTGAATTGGGCATTTTCGGGCTAAATCGGTGTGCTATAGCCCACGGTTTTTGTGGTGGGCTTGGGGTCTGGGCGTGCTGTTAGCCAAAAATTCACCGGGGCATGCTAGGGAGGTTGGGATTCATCCCAGTATGGTCCGTTTAATTTTTTATGGCCATTTGGGTGGACAAACGGGCGAAACGGCGCGAACGGGCCTTTTTCGGGCCAAATCAATATGCTATGGCCCATAATTTTGTGGGTGGGTCTGGGGTCCGAGAGTGTTGTCTGCCAAAAATCAACCGGAGTGTGCCAGGAAGGTTGGGGATCATCCCAGTGTGGTCCTTTTAATTTTTCGTATCCATTTGGGTGGACAAATGGGCAAACTGATACGTATAGGGCATTTTCGAGCCAAATCGATGTGTTATAGCCCACAGTTTTGAGGGTGGGCCTGGGGTTTGGACATGCTGTCGGCCAAAAATTGATCGAGGGTGCCACAGAAGGTTGTGATCATCCTAGTGTGGTCCGTTTAATTTTTCATGGTCATTTGGGTGGACAAACGGACAAAACGAAATGAACGGGGCATTTATGGGCCAAATCGGTGTGATATAGTCCACGGTTTTGGGGGTGGTCCCAAGGTCCAGATTTACTGTTGGCCAAGAATCGATTGGGGTATGCCAGGGAGGTTGGAGATCGTCCCAGTGTGGTCCGTTTAATTTTTCATGGCCATTTGAGTGGAAAAACGGGCGAAATAGCGCGAACGTGGCATCTTCGGGCCAAATCGATGTGCTATAGCTCAGGGTTTTGGGGGTGGGTCCAAGGTCTGAGTGTGCTGTAGGTTAAAAATTATTTGAGGAATGCTAGGGAAGTTGAAAATCATCCCCGTGTGGTCCGTTTAATTTTTCGTGGCCATTTCGGAGGGCGAACGGGCGAAATAGCTCGAATAAGGAAATTTCAGGATAAATCGGTGTAGTATAGGCCATGATTTCGAAGGAAGGCTCGAGGTCCAAGCGTGTTGTGGGTCAGAAATTGACCAAGGTGTGCCAGGGAGGTTGGGCATCTCCCAAGTGTAGTCCATTTACTTTTTCATCATCATTCAGGCCAAATCAGTGTGCTATAGCCCACAGTTTTGGGGGTGGGCCTGGGTCCAGGCGTGCTGTGGGCTGAAAATAAACCTAGGCATTCCAGAGAGGTTGGGGATCATATCAGTGTGGTCTGTTTAATTTTTGATGGCCATTTGGGTGGACAAACAGGCGATATATCGTGAACAAGGCATTTTCAGGACAAAACGGTGTGCTATAGAACATGGTTTCAGGGGTGGACCTGGGATCCGGGTGTGCTATGGGCCAAACATCGACTGGGGCATGTGAGGAAGGTTGGGAATCCTTCCAGAATGATTTGTTTAATTTTTGTGGCTATTTGGGTGGATAAACGGGCGAAACGGAATGAATGGGGCATTTTTTGGGCCAAATCCGTGTGTTATAGGCCACGATTTTGGAAGTGGGCCTAAGGTCCGGGCTTTCTATGGGCCAAAATTTGATCGGGGCATGCCAGGGAGGTTGGGGATCATCCTAGTATGGTCCGCTTAATTTTTTGTGGCTATTTGGGTGGACAAATGGGAGAAACTGCGAGAATGGGGTATTTTTGGGCCAAATTGGTGTGCTATAGCCCACGGTTTTAGGGGTAGGCCTGGGGGCCGGGTGTGCTGTGGGCTAAAAATTGATTGGTGCATGCCAGGGAGGTTGGGGATCATCGCAGTATGGTCCTTTTAATTTTTTATGGCCATTTGGGTGGACAAACGGGCGAAACAGCGCGTATGGGGCATTTTCAAACCAAATTGATGTGCTATAGCCCATGATTTTGGGGGTGTGCCGGGGGTCCGGGCATGCTGTAGGCTAAAAATTGACCGGGGCGAGCCAAAGACGTTGGGGATCATCCCAGTATGCTCCGTTTAGTTTTTAGTGGTTATTTGGGTAGACAAATGGGTGAAACGATGTGAACAGGGCATTTTAGGGCTAAATCAGTATGGTATAACCCACAGTTTCGTGGGTGGGTTTGGGGTTCGAGCGTGCTGTGGACCAAAAATCAACCTGGGTATTCTAGGTAGTTTGGGGATCATCCCATGTGGTCCGTTTAATTTTTTGTGGACATTTGGGAGGACAAACGGGCAAAACAACGCGAACGGGGCATTTTTCGGTGAAATTGGTGTGCTATAGCACACAATTTTGGGGATAGGCTTGGGGTTCGGGCGTGCTGTGGGAGAAAAATCAATCGGGTCATGCCAGTGAGGTTCGGGATCACTTCAGTATGTTCATTTAATTTTTTGTAGCCATTTGGGTGCATAAACGGAAGTAACAGTGCAAACAGGGCATTTTCAGGCCAAATCGATGTGCTATAGCTCGGGCATGCTGTTGGCCAAAAATTGACCAATTCATGCCATGGAGGATTTAGATCATCCCAGTATGGTCCGTTTAATTTTTTGTGGCTATTTGGGAGGACCAACGGGCGAAACAATGCAAATGGGGTCTTTTCAGGCCAAATTGGTGTGATATAGCCCACGATTTTGGGGGTGGTCCCAGGGTTCGGGCATGCTGTAAGCCAAAAATAGATTGAGGCATGCCAGGGAGGTTGGGGATCATCCTAGTGTGGTCCGTTTAATTTTTTGTGGTCATTTGGATGGACAAATAGGCGAAAGTGTGAATGGGGCATTTTTGGGTCAAATTGGAGTGCTATAGCCCATGGTATTAAGGGTGGTGAGTTGAAAATTGACCGAACATGCCAGAGAGGTTAAGAATTGTCCTAGTATGGTCCGTTTAATTTTTCATGGCTATTTGGTCAGAGAAACGGGCAAAACAGCGCAAAAGGGGCATTTTTGTGCCAAATAGTTGTGCTATAGCCTATGGTTTTATGGGTGGGCCCAGGGTCCGGGCGTGCTGTGGACCAAAAATTGTCCTGGGCGTGGCAGGGGGGTTAGGGATAATCCCTGTATGGTCCGTTAAATTTTTTATGGCCATTTGGGTTGACAAACGGGTGAAACTGCGCGAATGGGGAATTTTTGGGCTAAATCGGTGTGCTATAGCCCGCAGTTTTGGGGTGGGCCTGGGGTTCGGGCCTGGTGTGTGATGAAAATCAATAGGGGTGTGCTAGGGAGTTTTGATATCATCCCATTATGGTCTGTTTAATATTTCGTGTCCATTTAGGTGAACAAACGGGCGAAATAGCCCTAATGGGGCATTTTTGGGCCAAATCGGTGTGATACAGCCCACAGTTTTAGGGGTGGTCCCGGGGTTCGACTTGCTATGGGTTTAAAATTGAATGGAGGGTTGGGGATCGTCCTAGTGGTCCGTTTAATTTTTCATAGCCATTTGGGTGGACAAACGGGCAAAACAGCACGAACAAGGCATTTTAGGGCCAAATCGGTGAGCTATAGCCTACAGTTTTGGGGATTGGCTTGGGGTCTGAGCGTGCTGTGGGAAAAAATGTCTGGGATGATCCAGGTAGGTTGGGGATTGTCCCAGTATGGTTCGTTTAATTTTTTAGGGCCATTTAGGTGGACAAACGGGTGAAACGACGCGAATGGGACATTTTTGGGCTAATCAGTGTGCTATAACCCACGGTTTTAGGGGTGGGCCTGGGGTCCGAGCTTGATGTGGGCCGAAAATCGACTAGGGCATGCTAAGGAGGTTGGGATCATCCCAGTAAGGTCCATTTAATTTTTCGTGGCCATTTGGATGGACAAACGGGCGAAACGACGCGAATGGGGCATTTTTGGCCCAAATCGATGTGATATAGCCCACGGTTTTGGGGGTACGCCCAGGGTCCGGGCGTTCTCTATGTCCAAAATCAATCGGGGTAAGCCAGGGAGGTTGGGGATCGTCCAATTATGGTCCATTTAATTTTTCATGGCTAGTTGGGTGGACAAATGGGCGAAACGATGCGAACGGGGTATTTTTGGGCGTAATCAGTTTGCTCTTACAATTCTAGTTAAACCTGCAACAAAGCCATCGTTGCTTTCATGGGATCAACGGCTCATTTTTTATATAGAACTGGATAATAAAAAATGGCATATTTTTTTTTTGGAATCGAGCGAGATGATATGCTGAAATGGGTGCTAGCTTGAAAACCGCCGCAGAATGAAGCAAGGTTGTTGGTTGAGGCCTCACCGGGCTTTCATAAGTAGTGTAGCCCATAGTTTTGGGGGTGAGCTTGGGATTCGGTCGTGCTGTAGGTCAAAAATTAACCTGGGCATTCCAAGGAGGTTGGGGATCATCCCGTGTGGTCTGATTAATTTTTCGTGGCCATCTAGGTGTACAAACGGGCGAAACGACGCGAACGGTGCATTTTTGGGCTAAATCAGTATGCTATAACCCACTGTTTCATGGGTGGGCCTGGGGTCCGTACGTGCTGTGGGTATAAAATCGACCTGGACATTACAGGGAGGTTGTGGATTGTCTCATGTGGTTCATTTAATTTTTCATTGCCATTTGGGTGGACAAATGGGCGAAACAACGCGAACAGGGCAATTTCAGGCCAAATTGGTATGCTATAGCACACAGTTTTGGGGATGGGCCCAGGGTCCGAGCGTACTATGGGCCAAAAATCAATCGGGGGCATTCCAGGGAGGTTGGTGATCATTCTAGTGTGATCTATTTAATTTTTTTATGGCCACTTGGGTGGACAAACGGGCAAAACGGCATGAACAGAGCATTTTTGAGCCAAATTGGTGTGCTATAGCCCACGATTTTGGGAGTCTGGGTGTGCTATTAGCCAAAAATTAGCTGAGCCGTGTCAGGGTGGTTGGGGATCATCCCAGTGTGATTTATTTAATTTTTTGTGGGCTTCAAGGTGGACAAACGGGCAAAACAGCGCGAATGGGGCCTTTTTAGGCCAAATCGGTGTGCTATAGCACAAGTTTTGGGGGTAGGCCTAGGGTCCGAGCATGCTATATGCCAAAAATTTATCGGGGCATGCCAGGGAGGTTGGGGATAGTCCTAGTGTGGTCTGTATAATTTTTTGCGGCTATTTGAGTTGACAAATGGGTGAAACAACGCGAATGGGTCATTTTTAGGCCAAATCGGTATGCTATAGCCTATGGTTTTGGGGGTGGGCTCGAGGTCCGGGCATGCTGTGGCTTAAAATCAACCAAGTCATTCCAGAGAGGTTGGGGATCATCCCAGTATGGGGTGTTTTCGGGCCTAATAAGTGTGCTATATCCCACGATTTTATGGGTGGGCCAGGGGTTCGGGCATGTTGTGGGACAAAAATTGACCAGGGCATGCCAGGGAGGTTAGGGATTATCCCAGTGTGTTTTGTTTAATTTTTTGTTGCCATTTGGGTTGACAAATGGGTGAAACGGTGCAAATAGGGTGTTTTTTGGCCAAATTGTTGTGCTATAACCCACAGTTTCGGAGGAGGGCTTGGGATTCGAGCTGCTGTACGCCAAACATTAATAGGGGCATGCTAGGAAGGTTGGGGATCATCCTAGTATGCTCTGTTTAATTTTTCGTGGCCATTTGGGAGAACAAACGGGCGAAACGGCGCAAATAGGTTATTTTTGGGCCAAATCGGTGTGATAGCCCACAGTTTTGAGGGTGGGCCCGAGGTCCAGCGTGCTGTGGGCCAAAAATCAATCGAGGGGTTCGAGATCATCCCATTGTGGTCCATTTAATTATTTGTATCCATTTGGGTGGACAAATCAACAAAACAGCACGAATGGGGCATTTTCAGGATAAATCTGTGTACTATAGCCCATGGTTTTGGGGGTGGGCCTGGGGAATGGGTGTGCTGTTGGCCAAAAAATGACTGGGGTGTGCCAGGGAGGTTACGTATCATCCCAGTATGGTTCGTTTAATTTTTTATGGCCATTTGGGTGGACAAACGGGCGAAACGGCGCGAATGGAGCATTTTCTAGCCAAATCAGTGTGTTATAGCCCACAGTTTTGGGGATGGGCCTGGGGTACGGGCATGCTGTGGGCCGAAAATCTATTGGGGCATGCCAGGGAGGTTGGGGATCATCCCATGTGGTCCGTTTAATTTTTCGTGGCCCTTTGGGTGGACAAACGGGCGAAATATCGCGAACGAGGCATTTTTGGGCCAAATCGATGCGCTATAGCCCACGGTTTTAGGGGTGCACCCCGGGAGTGGTCGTGCTATAGGCCCAAAATCAATGGGGCAAGATAGAGAGGTTGGGGATCATCCCAGTGTGGTACGTTTAATTTTTCGTGGCCATTTGGGTGGGTGAACAGGTGAAACAGTGCGAACGAGGCATTTCGAGCCAAATCAGTGTGCTACAGCCTACTATTTTAGGGGTGGGCCAGGGGTCCTGGTGTGCTGTGGGCCAAAAATCATCCTGGGTATTCCAGGGAGATTAGGATCATCCCGTGTGGTCCGTTTAATTTTTTGTGGCCATTTGGATGGACAAATAAGCAAAACAGCATGAATGGGGCATTTTCGGGCCAAATCAGTGTGCTGTATCCAACAGTTTTAGGGGTGGGCCCGGGGTCCGGGCATGCTGTGGGCCAAAAATTGATCGGTAGGTTGGGGATCATCCCAGTGTAGTTCGTTTAATTTTTCGTTGCCATTTGGGTGGACAAACAGGCGAAACGGTACGAATAAGGCATTTTTGGGCCAATTTGATGTGCTATAGCCCATGGTTTTTGGGGTGGGCCCAGGGTCCGAGCGTGCTGTGGGCCAAAAAATGGCTAGGAAAATTCAGGGATGTTGGGGATCATCCCAGTATGTTTTTTTTAATTATTCATGGCTATTTGGCTGAACAAACGAGCAAAACGACGTGAATAGGCCATTTTTAGGCCATATCAGTGTGCTATAGCCCACGGTTTTGGGGGTGGGCCTGGGGTCCAGGCGTGCGGTTGGCCAAAAATTGACCGGCGCATGCCAAAGAGGTTGGGATCAACCCAGTGTGGTCCATTTAAGTTTTTTGTTGCCATTTGGGTGGACAAACGAGCGAAATGGCGCAAACAGGGCATTTTTGAGCCAAATTGATCTGCTATAGTCCACAGTTTTGGGGGTACGCCCAGATTCTGAGCGCTCTCTAGGCACAAAATCGATCGAGGTTAGACAGGGAGGTTGGGGATCATCCAAGTGTGGTCCGTTTAATTTCTTGTGGCCATTTGGGTGGACAAACGAGGGAAACAGCGCGAACGGGGCATTTTTGGGATAAATCAGTGTGCTATAGCCTACAGTTTTGGGGGTGGTCCTGGGTTCTAAGCATGTTGTGGGCTAAAAATTGACCTGGTTATTCTAGGGAGGTTGGGGAACATCCCGTGTGATCCGTTTAATTTTTCATGGCCATTTTGGTAGACAAATAGGAGAAACAACAGTAATAGGAAATTTTCAGACCAAATCAGTATGCTATAGCCTATAATTTTTTTGGTGGGCCTGGGTTTTCAGACCAAATCAGTATGCTATAGCTCATATTTTTTTTGGTGGGCCTGGGTTTAGGACGTGTTGTGGGCTAAAAATTGACATGGGCATTCCAGGGAGGTTGAGGATCATCCCGTGTGGTTCGTTTAATTTTTCGTGGCCATTTGGGTGGATAAACGAGCGTAATAAAGCGAATGAGGCATTTTCAGGCCAAATTGGTGTGCTATAGCACACGATTTTGGGGGTGGGCCCAGGGTCTGAGCATACTGTGGGCCAAAAATTGATCAAGGGCATGGCAGGAAGGTTGGGGATCATTTCAGTATGGTCCGTTTAATTTATTGTGGCCATTTACATGGACAGATGGGCGAAACTGCATGAATGGGGCATTTTCGGGCCAAATCGATGTGCTATACTCCACGATTTTGGGGGTGGGCTCGGGCTCTGGGCATGCTGTTGGTCAAAAATCGACCGAGCCATGCTAGGGAGGTTGAGGATCATCCCACTATGGTCCTTTTAATTTTTTGTGGACATTTGGGTGTACAAATGGGCAAAACGGCATGAATGAGGCCTATTCGTGCAAAATCGGTGTGCTATAGCATACGGTTTTGGTGGTGGGCCCTGGGTCCGGGCATGATGTAAGCCAAAAATTGATCGGGGTATGCCAGTGATATCAGCCAAATGGCCATCTATGCTTTTGAAGATGTCATTGGATGCCAACGCATAAAGACTCAAGACTTGATCACCTCGAGGACAAAAGAACATGTATGGAGAACCCATTTTGAGCATGACATAAGGCAAACCTGTGTGTGGAAGATTGCATGGGGGCTTGCCTTTGATGCCAATCCGAGACTATAAGTGTTGAAGAATGGCCCCACGGTTGTGGAGCATTGAAGAAGAACCCTTTATTAAGGGTGTTTTGGGGATCACACTTTGTTAGAAAGACACTTCATGGCCACCCCTTTCATTAAGGGTATTTTGTCATTTTTGTTATATAATAAGCTAGCCTCTATATAGTTTTGTATTATGTCATTTGCTCTTTAGTTTTTAAAGGATAAATATGTGAAAGAATTCTTCTCTCTTTGAGAGTGTAACACCCTTAGTGTAGGGCTTGGATAAGCCATTAGTGTAGGGCTTGGAAAAGCCAATATTGTTCTTTGCTTAGAAACGGTGGATCTTGAGGTGAGTTGATTCCCTTGTCAGTCACTGTAAGAACTTGGTACTTTTTAACTTGTTTTGTAGAGGTTATAGAGTTTTGATACACTCTTTAGTTGCTACCTAATGGGTTCTTTTTGTGTCAAGTTTGCTATCTTCTACTCTTTTTAAGTTTATGTTTGCTTCTCATATCGTGTTGTTGTCTTGTTGTTGCGGGTAAAGGATTATGATTGTGCGTTGTTTGTGAACTATTTTGGTGTTGTAGATACCGTTTGGTATCAAAGAAAGGATTGATTTTGTTCCAACAAAATCAATCTTTGGCTTGTTAGTTGAAAAATAAAAAGAAGTGTTGAAATACGAAAATCTCAAAAAAAGAAATTTGTCCCCTTTTTTTATTTGAGCTGAAATTTGAAACTTAGATTTAGGATATTTCAGTGTGTTTTTTCATTTCTTGTGTTAGTCCCTTCTTCACTAACACTTATAGAGTCTAGATCTAAATTTTGAGTCATTTCTAGGTTGTTTTTGAACTTTGAAGGTTGCTGTTTATTAAGGATTGGTGGCTTGAAAGAGTGTCGTTGAATTTTGTTGTTGAGATTGTGGCTTAAAAACATTTTTTTTATGTTGTTGTTAAGGTTTGGAGCTTGAAAAATGTGTTGTTGATGTGTGGGATCCAACTTGAACCATAGAACTCTAAGATTCAAAAGTTGTGTTCTTGGTGTTCTTCACTATCTTTATATTTTATTGAAGAGAAAATGATTGTTTGATCTTAGAAATTGAAGAAAGAGAGTATGTCTTGTTTTTAGTCTTGAAAGACACAACTCTAAGACATTCAAAGGGGAAAAGGGACAAAAGGGTTTCAAAAGTTGTCTTTCCAAAAGGGAGAAAGTCCACCTACCAAGACTTACAAAAGGGGAAAGAGCCAAAAGTCTTTTAAAAAGGTGTTTAGCCAAAAAGGTGCAAAAAAGTCAAACACTTTTTGAACTTGAAAAAGGGGCTCCAAAGTCTTGTTGTTACCCTTCCATAGCCGAAGTTCCACCATTCACCACTTGGAATTTGATCATTACAATTTGAAGACAAGAAAACTTTTCAAACTTTCAACAATTTTAATGTCCAATAGGAGGTTGCCATGTCATCACCCTAAAAAACGACCCTTAGGCTCAAAATTTCAGATTTCTAAGTTTCATTTCTTTTTTCTTTAGTTTCAATTTTCTTGATCCTAGTACTAATAGACAAACTAGTAATCACCTACTAGGTTGTTAATTAGTTTTTGAATACGTTTCTTTCGTGTCTTCGTTATTTGTATGATTTTCTTTCTTGTAACTCGTAGTAACTTCTTTGTTTCAAGTTCGTAAGTGAATTTTTTTTGTGTCTTGATTCAATCAAAACAAGAATCCATTCCGTACGCCAAGTAGGATTGACATCTTATTGACTACTGGAGTATAAGCAACTTTCAATATTCGCCGCTCCAATTGTGAGAATCACAAAGGTGAGTGTATCGAGTGTTGGTAAGGAGCTTTTACTACTAATCTTGTTTGTTTTCTTTTGTTTGTTGTTGTAATTTTTTTTAATTTTTATTTAGGTACCATGGATGCCCATAATTTTAAGGCCACGTGTAATCGCATCCATGACAATCTTAAAGATATGCAACGGCACATTGAAATTATACGCCAATTGTTACCCAAACTCTTCCCTCAAAATCCAATTGTCCAAACAACTTGCGATGAGAGCTTCCCGAAGAAAATTGCTGCCTAAGATTCTGATGGACTTTCACATCGAGGTAAAGATGAACATACTCATGAACGTCAAGGTAAAATAGCTAACTCTTATACTTTTGTACATGCGAATGATAATTATGTTGCTAGTAGACCATTGAGTGTGAGTTGTAGGTTGCCTAGATGTGAGTCTATTATTTCTTTGCCACTTGAAGATGATGTACTTGTTGTGAGTATGGATACACTAGTTGATCCTATTGATGACCGAATCGACCCTTCTTGTAAGATCGATTTATGTCCACCTAGTGTTGAAACCATTGTGTTGAATGAAAGATCGTCTTGTGAAATTTATGTTGATCAACTTTTGTGTGAAAATTTCTCAACGCTCAAGGATGTGTGTGATGTGATTAATGAATCTCAAGTCTGTAATGATATTGAAAATGTTGATCAAAGAAATAGGAGTGAACCCATGAGCTTGCCCTTTGATTCTAATTTTTGCTTGGCTCATAGGGATAATCATGTGCTTCAAACATCTTTAAAACTTGATAATGAACTTTTAGAGAGTGAAATTACTTGTTCCAAATCTACCCATGGGATAGATCACTCTATCTTTAGGTATAATGTCTTGTTTGAAGATGGTATAATTACTCCCAATGAACCTAGTGGTGAGAGTGATGGTATAGCTTGTCTTGAAGGCTATAGCCTATATGCTAACCCACTATGGTGTGACAACATTCCTCCTACAGATGGAAATCTCTTTTTGCAAGATGAGAGTACTCTTAAGGGTAAGGAATGTATAGTCCTTCCTGACAACCCGAGGGAAAAGGTGTCATTGATTCCTTGGGGTAATTTTTCTAAATGTGCATCCTTGCTTGACACACTTTTGCTTAAATTGAATGATTCCCAACTTGTGGATGCCAAGTTGTCTATTTGTTTGAAGAAAAGAGAGTGTATGTGCTTAAATGCTTTGTCTTCACCCGTGCATGTCTTTACACTTGATTCTTTCCTATACTACCTCTTTGCCTATGATGATATCCATGCTAGTTTCGAGTTTGCATTAAGTAGAGGTATAAGTCTTGTTGGTTGGTCCACTTGTTTGAATGACAAAGTTATGTGGGATTGGTGGACTTTGATACCAATAATGTAACCATATTTGATGAGGTCACTTAAATAGGTAATGACATAATTGTGCTTTATGGTTCCTAAGACAAGGGTAGCCTTACTTTTTGGACGTAGTGATACCATTACGACCTTTGTAGTTTCTTTATCACTTGATACTTGTCATAGCCATTTTCTTTGTAAAATTCTTGCTAAACTTTTCATGACTAATACAAAGAATTCATGGTTATATCTCAAGTATGAACCACCTTAGCATGATGATGTTATTTGTTGTTCTAACCCTAACCCTTATGCCATGAGGAAGTTGTGCTTGTTTGTCCTTTCTTTAGTTTTGCAGGGTATGGATTCGAGGTCAAATCCTTTTCAAGAAGGGGAGGATAATACGATACAAATGGCCATCTATGATTTTGAAGATGTCATTGGATGCCAACGTATAAAGACTCAAGACTTGGTCACCTAGAGAACACAAGAACATGTATGGAGGACCCATTTTGAGCATGACATAAGGAAAACCCGTGTATGGAAGATTGCGTGGGGGCTTATCTTTGATGCCAATCCGAGACTACAAGTGTTGAAGAATGACTCCACGGTTGTGGATCATTGAAGAACAACCCTTCATTAAGGGTGTTTTGGGGATCACACTTTGTTAGAAAGACACTTCATGGCCACCCCTTTCATTAAGGGTATTGTGGTCATTTTTGTTATGTAATAATCTAGCCTCTATATAGTCTTCTATTATGTCATTTTCTCTTTAGTTTTTAAAGGATAAATATGTGAAATAATTCTTCTCTCTTTGAGAGTGTAACACCCTTAGTGTAGGGCTTGGATAAGACATTAGTGTAGGACTTGGAAAATCCAATATTATTCTTTGCTTGGAAACGGTGGATCTTGAGGTGAGTTGATTCCGTTGGCGGTCACCGTAAGAACTTGGTACCTGTTAACTTGTTTTGTAGAGGTTTTAGAGTTTTGATACACTCTTTAGTTGCTACCTAATGGGTTCTCTTCATGTCAAGTTAGCTATCTTTTACATTTTTCAGTTTATGTTTGCTTCTCATATCGTGTTGTTGTCTTGTTGTTGCGGGTAAAGGCTTGTGATTGTAGGTTATTTGTGGACTGTTTAGGTGTTGTAACTACTGGTTAATATCAGCTAGGGAGGTTGGGAATTGTCCCAGTGTGGTCCGTTTATTTTTTTGTGAATATTTGGGTGGACAAATAGGTGAAACGGTGTAAACAGGTCATTTTTAGGGCAAATTGGTGTGCTATAGCCTACAATTTTAGGGGTAGGATCGGGGTCCGGATGTGCTGTGGGATGAAAATCAATTAGGCCATGACAGAGAGGTTGGGGATCATCCCAGTATGGTCCATTTAATTTTTCGTGGCCATTTGGGCAGAGAAACGGGTGAAACAACATAAACGGGGTATTTTCGGGCTAAATCGGTGTTCTATACCCTACGGTTTTATTGGTGGACCCGGGGTATGAGCATTTTGTGGGTGAAAAATTGACCAGGACATGATAGGAAGGTTAGGAATCATCCTAGTATGGTCCGTTTAATTTTTTGTGGCCATTTGAGTTGACAAACGGGTAAAATGATGCAAACGGGGTATTTTCTGGACAAATTGTGTGCTATAGCCCACAGTTTTGGGGGTGGGCTCGGGGTATGGGCGTGCTGTAGGTGAAAAATCAGTATGGGCATGCCAGGGAGGTTGGGTATCATCTCAGTATGGTCTGTTTAATTTTTCGTGGACATTTGGGAGAATACACGGGCAAAATGATTTAAACGAGGCATTTTAGGACAAATCGTTGTGATATAGCCCACAATTTTAGGGGTGGGCCCGGGGTCCGACGTGCTATGGGCCGAAAATAGATTGAAGGATTGGGGATCATCCTAGTGTGGTCTGTTTAATTTTTCGTAGCCATTTGAGTGGACAAACGGGCGAAACAAACCGAATGGGGCATTTTTGGGCCAAATGGTGTGCTATAGCCCACAGTTTTGGGGGTGGGCTTGGGGTTCGGGCGTCCTGTAGGCTGAAAATGATTGGGGTATGCCAGAGAGGTTGGGGATCATCCTAGTATGGTTCGTTTAATTTTTTGTGGCCATTTGGGTGGACAAACGGGCAAAACAACGGGAACGGGGCATTTTTGGGCCAAATTGGTGTGCTATAGCACACGGTTTTGGGGGTGGGCTCAAGGTCCGAGAGTACTGTAGGCTGAAAATTGATCAAGGGCGTGCCAGAGAGGTTGGGGATCATTTTAGTGAGGTCTTTTTAATTTTTCAGGGCCATTTGGGTGGACAAACGGGCAAAATGGCACGAACGGGGCATTTTCGGACTAAATCGGTGTGCTATAGCCCACAGTTTTGGGGTTAGGCCCGAGGTCCGGGCGTGCTACTGGTCGAAACTCAACTGAGCCATGCCAGGAAGGTTGGGGATCATCCCAGTATGGTCCGTTTAATTTTTTATGGCCATTTGGGTGGATAAACGGGCGGAACGCCATGAATGGGGCCTATTCGGGCCAAATCAGTGTGCTATAGCCCATGATTTTAGGGGTGGGGTTCGGGCATGCTGTAAGCCAAAAATTGATCGGGGCATGCCAGGGAGGTTAGGAATCATCCTAGTCTCATTTGTTTATTTTTTTGTGGCAATTTAAGTTAACAAATGTGCGAAACGGCACGAATGAAGCATTTTTGGGCAAAATCGGTGTGTTATAGCCCACGATTTTAGGGGTGGGCTCAGGTTCCAGGTGTGCTGTGGACCAAAAATTGATCGGGGCGTGCCAGGGAGGTTGGGGTTCATCCCAGTAGGTCCGTTTAATTTTTCGTGGCCATTTGGATGGACAAACGGGCGAAATGGCACGAACGAGGCATTTTCGGGCCAAATCGGTGTGCTATAGCCCACGATTTCTGGGGTGGGCCTGGGTTCCGAGTGTACTGTGGGCCAACAATCAACCAAGGTATGCCAGAGAGGTTAGGGATCATCCCAGTATGGTCCTTTTAATTTTTCGTAGCCATTTGGGTGGACAAACAAGAGGAACTGAACAGGTCATTTTTAGGCCAAATTAGTGTGTTATAGCCCACGATTTCGGGGGTGGGCCCAAGGTTCGGGCATGCTGTGGGCCAAAAATTTATCGAGGCATGCCAGGGAAATTGAGGATCATTCTAGTGTGGTCCGTTTAATTTTGCGTGGCCATTTGGATGTAGAAACATGCGAAACAGCATGAATGGGGCATTTTCGGGCCAAATCGATGTGCTATAGGACACGATTTTGGAGGAGGGCCCGAGGTCCGGGCATGCTATGGATCGAAGATTAATCGAGTTATGCCAAGGAGGTTGGGGATCATCACAGTATAGTCCGTTTAATTTTTTATGGCCATTGAGTTGGACAAACGAGCGAAATGGAGCTAACGAGGTATTTTCATGCCAAATCAGTATGTTATAACCCACAGTTTTGGGGGTGGACCTGGCGTCCGAGCGTGTTATTGGCTGAAAATTGACCGAGCCATGCCAGAGAGATTGGGGATCATTCCAGTATAATCCGTTTAATTTTTTGTGGCCATTTGGGTGGACAAATGGGAGAAACGACATGAATGGGGCATTTTTGGGCTAAATCGGTATGCTAGAGCCTATGATTTCAGAGGTGGGCCTGGGGTCCGGGCTTGCTGTAGGCCAAAAATATACCGGGGTAACCAGGGAAGTTGGGAATCATCCCAGTATGGTCCGTTTAATTTTCGTGGCCATTTGATGGACAAACGGGCGAAACAGCGCGAACGGGGCATTTTCAAGACAAATCAGTGTGCTATAGCCCACGGTTTTGGGGGAGGACCCGAGGTCCGGGCGTGCTGTGGACCAAAATTTGACCGGGGTATTGCAGGGAGGTTGGGGATTGTCCCAGTGTAGTCTGTTTAACTTTTTGTGGCCAATATGGTGGACAAACGGGCAAAACGACACGAACGGGGCATTTTTGAGAAAAATCAGTGTGTTATAACCCACAATTTTATGGGTAGCCCTGGGGTCTGGGTGTGCTGTGGGCTGAAAATTGATCGAACCATGTCAGAGAGGTTGATGATCATCCCAGTATGGTCCGTTTAATTTTTTGTGGCCATTTCGATGGACAAACGGGCAAAACAGAATGAATGGGGCATTTTTGGGCTAAATCGGTGTGCTATGGCCCACGGTTTTGAGGGTGTTCCTGGGGTTCGGGTGTGCTGTGGGCTGAAAATCAATCGGGTCATGCCAAGGAAGTTGAGGATCGTCCCAGTGTGGTTCATTTAATTTTTCACTGTCATTTGGGTGGACAAATATGCGAAACGACATGAAGGGGCATTTTTTAGCTAAATCAGTGTGGTATAGCCCACGGTTTTGGGGGTGGGCCAAAGGTCTGGGCGTACTGTGGTCCAAAAATCAACCAGGCCATGTCAGGGTGGTTGGGGATGTCCCAGTGTGGTTTGTTTAATTTTTTGTGGCCATTTGGGTAGACAAACGGGCAGAACGGCGTGAATGGGGCATTTTCAGGCCAAATCAGTCATCTATAGCCCACGATTTAAGGGGTGGGCTCGGGGTCCGGGTGTGCTGTTCGCTGAAAATCGACCGGGTATGCTGTACGCTGAAAATCAATTGGGGCATGCAAAGGAAGTTGGGGATCTTCCCAATGTGGTCCGTTTAATTTTTCATGGCCATTTGGGTGGACAAACGGGCAAAACGGGTCAAACAGGACATTTTTGACCCAAATCGGTGTGCTATAGCCCACAGATTTGGGGGTGGGCCTGGGGTCCAGGCATGCTGTGAGCTGAAAATCAACAGGGTATGCCAGGGAGGTTGGGGATCATCCCAGTGTGGTCCTTTGAATTTTTCATGGCCATTTGGGTGGACAAATAGGTAAAACAGCGCGAATGGGGCATTTTAGGGCTAAATCGGTGTGCTGTAGCCCACGGTTTTGGGTGTGGGCCCTGGGTTTGGGCGTGCTATGGCCCAAAAATCTATCGGGGTATGCTAGGGAGGTTGAGGATCATCCCAATTTGGTCCATATAATTTTTTGTGGCCATTCGGGGTTGACAAGCAGGTGAAACAGCCCGAACGGGACATTTTTGGGCCAAATCGGTATGCTCTAGCCCACAGTTTCAGGGATGGGCCCGGGGTTCGGGTGCGCTGTGGGTCAAAAATTTACAGGGGCCTGCCAGGGAGGTTAGGGATCATCCTAGTATGGTCCGTTTAATAGCGCGAACTGAGCATTTTCAGACCAAATTAGTGTGATATTCCACAGTTTTGGGGTGGGTGATCTTGGGTGTATTTATACGCCTTAGCACCATAATTTATCCATATTTTAGCTAAGTTTAGAGAACAAAGTGCCTAGTTTCTTATGTTTTTACTCTACTTCTATGTAATTGAGCTAACTGTTGTGATTAGCACGATTTCAGGTATTAATGAGGTAGATGAACAAATAATGGAACTATGGAATGCGGATGGCATATGACACAAGAGAGAGCAGCAATCTGGACCAAATGTGGCGCCTAGAAACTATGTCCAAGACTAATTTGTCATTTATAATTAGTTCAGGGACTTAGAAGGAAATCATGAGAGAAGAGATTATTAAAAGACTTAATTGCTGAATTTTTATTCATTATTCAATTATTCTGTATTATTCGGAAAGAGGAGAGTGACAGCTTAGCCTACAGAGAGAGAAATATTTTCTCTCTTCTTTACACGATTCACACACCAAGATCTTCTTCTAGTTTTTGGTATGATGAATATATTTGTGATGCTTTTCATTTTATTCATGAGTAGCTAAGTTTATTAGTTAGGGTTATGGAAATGTTGTAGCATACAATCTATCACTTTGGGTTTTGAATTCATTATGCATTGATTTGTTTACATCATACTCTCTTCGCTTATGTTTAATTCTCGTGGTTGCAAACATAGAGGATATGCCTTAAAATGCAACTTGTTCGAAAGAAATGCTGATGTTTGGAAAAGAGAGTAGTGAGAAGAAAATAGGATTACCAACCCCTATTTCATAAGTTAATGTCTTAGCAGGATTAACTACGTGGAGATTTCGTATTGTTTTTGGCAACGCTTTTGATTTGAGAGAACTAAAGTAAATTAGTCCTTGATGGTTGAGAAACACTAGGATTATCTTGTAAATACAATACGTTTCTCTATAAACACGATGCATGTATGAATTCGTAAAGCCCATAGTTAGAAAATATTGAAAACTACAAAGTCGACATAACCCTAGGTTGCTGTTTCTCTAAATTTGAATACTACTACACATATTTCATCTTGTTAAACTGAAACCATTAATATGTGAATTGAATCAAATCCCCCTATTTATTTTATGAAAACAAACGATTAAAAGTCAACTAATCTGCATACAACTTAATTAGCACTATATTTCCTGTGGGATTCGACCCCAACCTAGTTGGGTTATATATTTGACAACGACAGCTTACTCTCTCGTAATAGAGGTGTAATTTGAGCGTTATCAGTGGGCCTGGGGTCTGGGCGTGCTGTGGGTCGAAAATCGACCAGGGGTTTGGGGATCGTCTTAGTATGGTCCA
The DNA here is from genome assembly GCF_002878395.1 of Capsicum annuum. Classification (NCBI taxonomy): domain Eukaryota; kingdom Viridiplantae; phylum Streptophyta; class Magnoliopsida; order Solanales; family Solanaceae; genus Capsicum; species Capsicum annuum. The sequence continues at coordinate 447,310 of NW_025842141.1, forward strand.
TTTAATTTATTGTAGCCATTTTGATGGACAAACGGGCGAAACGGGACGAACGGGGAATTTTTGGGCTAAATCGGTGTGCTGTAGTCCATAGTTTTGGGGGTGGGCCTAAAATCAATTGGAGGGTTGGGGATCATCTCAGTATGGTCCGTTTAATTTTTCATGGCTATTTGGGAAGACAAACGGGTGAAACAACACGAACGGGGCATTTTTTGGAAAAATTAGAATGCTATATAGCCGACGGTTTCGGGGGTTGCCCCGGCATTCGAGCGAACTGTGGGATGAAAATCAACTGGGGCATGCCATAGAGGTTGGTGATCATCTCAGTATGTTTTGTTTAATTTTTCGTTGCCATTTGGATAGAAAAATGGGTGAAATAGCACGAACAAGGTATTTTCGGGCCATATCAGTGTGCAAATAGCCCACAGTTTTGGGATAGGCTTGGCTTTCGGGCGTGCTGTGGGCTGAAAATCAACTGGCGTGGTCCAGGGAGGTTGGGGATCATCTCAGTGTGGTCCGTTTAATTTTTTGTGGCCATTTGGGTGGACAAACGGGTGAAACGGGGCAAATGGGGCATTTTTAGGCCAAATCGGTGTGCTATAACCCACAGTTTTGGAGTTGGGCCCGGGTTTCGAGCGCGCTGTAGGCAAAAAATCAATTGCGTCATGCTAGGGAGATTAGGGATCATCCCAGTATAGTCCATTTAATTTTTTGTGGCAATTTGGGTCGACAAACGGGTAAAATGGAGTGAATGGGGCATTTTGAGCCAAATCGGTGTGCTATAGCCAACGATTTTTAGGGTAGGCCCTGGGTTCAGGTGTGCTGTTGGCTGAAAATTGATCGAGGCATGCTAGGGAGGTTGGGGATCATCCCAGTGTGGTCCGTTTAATTTTTCATGGCGATTTGGGTAGACAAATGGGTAAAACAGCACGAACGGGGCATTTTCAGGCCAAATCGATGTGCTATAGACCACAGTTTGGGGGGTGGGCCCGAGGTTCGGGCGTGCTGTGCGTCAAAAATTGATCGGGGCATGCCAGGGATTTAGGGATCGTCCCGGTGTGGTTCGTTTAATTTTTTATGGCCATTTGGGTGGACAAATAGTCGAAAAGGTGTGAACGGGGCATGTTTAGGCCAAATCAGTGTGCTATAGTTCACGGTTTCAGGGGAGGGTCCGTGGTCCGAGCGTGCTGTGGGCTCAAAATTGATCGGGGCATGCTTAGGAGGTTGAGGATCGTCCCAGTGTGGTCTGTTTAATTTTTCATAACCATTTGGGTGGACAAACAGGAAAAATGGTGCGAACAGGGTGTTTTTAGGCTAAATCGGTGTGCTATAGCCCATGGTTTTTGGGGTGGGCCTGGGGTTCAGACGTTTTGTAGGTCAAAAATTGACCGGGCTATGCTAGAGAGGCTGAGGATCATCCTAGTATGGTCCGTTTATTTTTTTTATGTCTATTTGGATGGACAAACAGGTCAAACGGTGTGAATGGGGCATTTTTGGGCTAAATCAGTGTGCTATAGCACACGATTTTGGGGATGGGCCAGGGGTACGGGCGTTCTATGGGTCAATAATCATCTGGGGCATGCCAAGGACATTGTGGATCATTCTAGTGTGGTCCATTTAATTTTTCGTGGTTATTTGGGTGGACAAACGTGCAAAACGGCATGAACGGGACATTTTCAGGCCAAATCGGTGTACTATAGCAAACATTTTTGGGGGAGCGCCTGAGGTCCAAGTGTACTGTGGGCCAAAAATTGATCGGGACATTCCAGGGAGGTTAGGATCGTCCCAATGTGGTCCGTTTAATTTTTCATGGCTATTTGGGTAGACAAACAGGTGAAACGGCCTGAACGGGGCATTTTTAGGCCAAATCATTGTGCTAGAGCGCACAGTTTTGGGGGTGGGCCCGAGATCTGAGCGTGCTATGGTCCAAAAAATTATTGGTCGGTGCCAAAGAGGTTAGGAATCATCCCAGTATGGTCCATTTAATTTTTTGTGGCTATTTGGGAGGACAAACGGGTGAAATGGTGCGAATGAGGTATTTTCAGTCCATATTAGTTTACTATAGCCCACAGTTTTGGGAGTGGTCCTTAGTTATGGGGTGTTGTGGGCCAAAAATTGATCGAAGGATTTGTGATCATTTAGTGTGGTCCGTTTAATTTTTTGTGATCATTTGGGTGGACAAACGGGTAAAACGGTGCAAACGGGGCATTTTCGGGCCAAATCGGTGTGCTATTGCCCATGGTTTTGGGGGTGAGCCCTATGTCCGGGCGCTCTGTGGGCCAAAAATCAACCGAGGCATGCCAAGGACATTAGGGATTGTCACAGTATAGTCCTTTTAATTTTTTATGGCCATTTGGGTGGACAAAAAGGCGAAACGACGTGAACGATGCATTTTGGAGCTAAGTCGGTGTGCTATGGCCCATGTTTTTGGGGGTGGGCCCTGGGTCCGGGCGTGATGTGGGATGAAAATCTATTGGGATGTGCCAAGGGGGTTGAGGATCATCCCAGTGTGGTCCATTTAAATTTTTGTGGCCATTCGGGTGGACAAATGAGTGAAACGGTGTGGATTAGACATTTTCGGGCCAAATTGATGTGCTATAACCCATGGTTTTGGGGGTGGGCCCAGGGTTCGGACGTGTTGTTGGCTGAAAAATGATCAGGCGTGCCAAGAAGGTTGCAGATCATCCAAGTATGGTCCGTTTAATTTTTTTTGTCCATTGGGGTGGATAAATAGGCAAAACGGCGCGAACAAAGCATTTTTAGGCCAAATCAATGTGCTATAGTCCACAGTTCTAGGGGTGCGCCGGGGTCCGAGCGTGCTGTGGGCCCAAAATTGACCTGGGCGTGCTAGGGAGGTTAGGGATCAACCTAATATGATCCTTTTATTTTTTCGTGGACATTTGGGTGGACAAACAGGAGAAACAGCGCAAACGGGTCATTTTCGGGCTAAATCGATGTGCTATAGCCTACGGTTTTGGGGGTGGACCGGGGGTACGGGTGTGTTGTAGGACAAAAATTGACTGGGGCATTCCAGGGAGGTTGGAATCGTTCCAGTGTGGTTCGTTTAATTTTTTGTGGCCATTTGGGTGGATAAACGGGCAAAAAATGCAAACGAGGCATTTTTAGGCTAAATCGATGTGCTATAGCCCATAATTTTGGAGGTGGGCCTGGGGTTCGGGAGTGCTGTGGGGCCAAAATCGATTGGAGTGTGCCAAGGAAATTGGGGATCACCCCAGTGTGGTCCATTTAATTTTTTGTGGTCATTTGGGTGAACAAACGGGCGAAATAGCGCGAGTGGAGCATTTTTAGGCCAAATCGGTATGCTATAGCCCACGGTTTTGGGGTGGGGACCGGAGGTATACTGTGGGCCTAAAATCAACCTGGCGTTTCAGGGAGGTTGGGGGCTCATCCCATGTGGTTCGTTTAATATTTCATGGCCATTTGGGTGGAAAATAGGAGAAACAACGCGAACGGGGCATTTTTATGCCAACTCGATGTGATACAGCACACGGTTTTGGGGGTGGACCCGGGGTCCGGGCATACTGTGGGTCGAAATCATATGGGGCATGCCAGGGAGGTTGTGGATCATTCCAGTGTGGACCATTGAATTTTTTGTGGCCATTTAGGTGGAGAAACAGGCGAAACGCCATGAACGGGGCATTTTAAGGCTAAGTCGGTGTGCTATAGCCCACGATTTTGGGGGTGGGCCTGGGGTTCGGGCGTGATGTTGGCCAAAAATCAATAGGGCCACGCTAGGGAGGTTGGGGATCATCCCAGTATAGTCCTTTTAATTTTTTATGGCCATTTGGGTGGACAAACGGGCGAAACTGTGCGAACGGGGCATTTTCGGGCCAAATTGGTGTGCTATAGCCAACAATTTTGGGGGTGGGCCCGAGGTTCGAGCATACTGTGGGCCAAAAATTGATCGAGGCGTGTCAGGGAGGTTGGGAATCATCCTAGTATGGTCCATTTAATTTTTCGTAGCCATTTTGGTGGACAAATGGGCAAAAGGGCGCGAACAGGGTATTATCGAGCCAAATCGGTGTGCTATAACCCACAGTTTTGGGGGAGGGCCCGAGGTTCGACCGTACTGTGGGACAAAAATCGACCGGAGCATGCCAGGGAGGTTGGGGATCATCCCAGTATGGTTCGTTTAATTTTTCATGGCCATTTACATGGACAAACAGGCAAAACAGCACGAACGGGGCATTTTTGGACCAAATCGGTGTGATATAGCCCACGATTTTGGGGGTGGGCCTGGGGTACGGGCGTGATATGGGATGAAAATAGACCGAACAATGACAGGGAGGTTGGAGATTGTTCCAGTATGGTCCATTTAATTTTTTGTGGCTATTTGGGCGGACAAACAGGTGTAACGGTACAAACGGGGCATTTTTGGGCCAAATCGGTGTGATATAGCCCACGGTTTTGGTATGGGCACAGGGTCTGGGCGTGTTGTAGGCTAAAAATCAATCGGGGGTTGGGGATCATCCCAGTGTGGCCCTTCTAATTTTTATGGCCATTTGGCTGGATAAACGGGCGAAGCGGCGCGAACGGGGCATTTTTGGGTTAAATCAGTGTGCTATAGCCCATGGTTTTGGAGGTGGCCCCATGGTTTGTGCATACGGTGGGCAAAAAATTGACCAAGTCATGATAGGGTGGTTGGGGATCGTCCTAGTATGGTGCATTTATTTTTTCGTGGTCATTTGGGAACGGGCAAAATGGCGCAAATAGGGCATTTTTGGGCAAAATCAATGAGCGATAGCCATAGTTTCAGGGGTAGGCCAGGGTCCGAGCGTGCAGTGGGCTGAAAATCGACCGGGGCGTGCTAGGAAGGTTATCAATCATCCCATTATGGTCCGTTTAATTTTTTATGGACATTTGGGTGGACAACCAAGAGAAACTATGCGAACGGGGCATTTTTGAGCCAAATTGATGTGCTATAGCCCACGGTTTCGGGGGTAAGCTCAGGGTCCGATCGTGTAGTAGGCAGAAAAATAATCAGTGCGTGCCTAGGAGGTTGAGGATCATCCCAGTGTGGTCCATTTAATTTTTCATGGCCATTTGGGTGGACAAACGGATGAAACAGCATGAATGGGCCATTTTTGGGCCAAATCAATGTGCTAAAGCCCACGGTTTTTGGGGTGTGCCCGGGTTCCGCTATGCTGTGGGATGAAAATTGATCGGGGCATGCTAGGGAGGTTGGGGATCATCCCAGCGTGATTCATTTAATTTTTCGAGGCCATTTGGGTAGACAAACGGGTGAAATGGCACAAATGGGGCATTTTCGGGCCAAATCGGTGTGCTATAGCCCACGGTTTTAGGGGTACGCCGGGATTTGGGCATACAGTGGGCTAAAAATCAGCCGGGGAATGCCAGGAAGGTTGGGGATCATTCCAAGTGCGGGGGTGGGCCTGGGTTCCGGGCGTGCTATTGGCTGAAAATTGATTAGGTCATACCAGGGAGGTTGGGGATCGTCCAAGTGTGGTCCGTTTAATTTTTCATCGCCATTTGGGTGGACAAACGGATGAACGGCGCAAATGGGGCATTTTCGGGATAAATCGATGTGCTATAGCCCATGGTTTTAGGCGTGAGCCTGAGGTCTTGGCGTGCTGTGGGCTGAAAATATATCGGGGCATGCAAGGGAGGTTTGGGATAGTTCCAGTATGTTTCGTTTAACTTTTCATGGCTATTTGGGCTGACAAACAGATGAAACAATGCAAACGGGCCATTTTTTGGCCAAATCAGTGTGCTACAGCCTACGGTTCCAGGGGAGACCTCGGGGTTCGGGCATTTTGTTGGCCAAAAATTTACCAAGGAATACCAGGGAAGTTAGGGATCTTCCAAGTATGGTCTGTTTAATTTTTAATGGCCATTTGGGTGGACAAATGGGCGAAACAGTGTGAACAGGGTATTTTTAGACCAAATTGGTGTGTTATAGCCCACGGTTTTGGGGGTGGGTCCGATGTTCGGGCGTGTTGTGGGTTAAAAAACTACAAGGGCAGTCCATAGAGGTTGGGGATCATCCCAGTGTAGTCCGTTTAAATTTTCGTGGCCATTTGGGTGGACAAACAGGCGAAACAGCACGAACGGGTAGGCCAGGGGTTCGGGCGTTCTGTAGGCCAAAAATTGACCGAGGCGTGCCAGGGGGTTGGGAATCATTCCAGTGTAGTCCGTTTAATTTTTCATGGCCATTTGAGTGGACAAAAGGGCAAAACATCGCGAACGAGGCATTTTTAGGCCAAAATGGTGTGCTATAACCCACGATTTTGGGGATGGGCTCGTGGTTCGGGCGTGCTGTAGGTCAAAAATTGATTGAGCTATGCCAGGTAGGTTGGGGATCATCCCAGTGTGGTCCGTTAAATTTTTCGTGGCTATTTGGGTGGATAAACAGGAAAAACAGTATGAATAGGGTATTTTGGGGCTAAATCGATGTGCTATAGCCCACGGTTTTGCAGGTGGGCCCAAGATCAAGTGTGTAGTGGGCCAAAAATCAATTGAGGCTTGGCAAGGAGTTTGGGGATCATTCCAGTGTGGTCCGTTTAATTTTTTGTGGCCATTTCAGTAGACAAAAGGGCAAAACAGCATGAACGGACTATTTTCGGGCCAAATCGATGTGCTATAGCCCACAGTTTAGGGGGTGAGCCCGAATTTTGATATTCTGGGGGCTAAAAATTGATCGGGGCATGCTAGAGAGGCTGAAGATCATCCCAGTGTGGTCCATTTTATTTTTCGTGGCCATTTGGGTGGACAAATAGGCGATACAGCATAAACAAGGCATTTTCAGGCTAAATCGATGTGCTATAGCCCAGGCAAAAAATCGATTGGGCGGTTCTAGGGAGGTTGGGGATTATCCCAGTATAGTTCGTTTAATTTTATATGGCTATTTTGGTGGACAAACGGGCAAAACTGTGTGAATGGGGCATTTTGCGAGCCAAATCGGTGTGCTATAATCGACGACTTTTGGGGTGGACCCAAGATCCGGGCGTGCTGTGGACCAAAAATTGATCGAGGTGTGATAGGGAGGTTGCGATCGTCCTAGTGTGGTTCGTGTAATTTTTTGAAGCCATTTAGGTGGACAAATGGGCGTAACGGCGTGAATAGTGCATTATCGGGCCAAAATCGGTGTGTTATAGCCCACAGTTTTTTGAGAGGGCCCGAGGTTCAGATGTGCTGTGAGCCTAAAATTGACCAGGGCGTGCCAGAGAGGTTGAGGATCATCCCAGTGTGGTCCATTTAATTTTTCATGGCCATTTGAGTGGACAAATAGGTGAAACAGCACGAACGAGACATTTTAGGGCTAAATCGGTGTGATATATCCCACGATTTTGGGGGTGGGCCTGGGATCTGGGCGTTCTGTGGGCTGAAAATCAACCGGACCATGACAGGGAGGTTGGGATCATACCAGTATGGTCCGTTTAATTTTTCGTGGCTATTTGGGCAGTCAAACAGTCGTAACGGTGTAAACGGGCAATTTTAAGGCCAAATCGATGTGGTATAGCTCAGATTTTGGGGTGGGCTCGGGTTCTAGACATGCTGTGGGCCAAAAATCAACCGACGGGTTAGGGATCACTCGAGTGTGGTCCTTTTAATTTTTTGTGGCCATTTGGGAGGACAAACGGGCGAAGCGGCACGAACGAGGCATTTTTGGCTCAAATTGGTGTGCTATAGCCCACGGTTTTGGGGGTGGGCCTAGGGTCTGGGCGTGCTGCGAGCCAAAAATTGATTGGGGCATGCCAGGGAGGTTGGGGATCATCCCAATATGGTCCGTTTAATTTTTTTTTGGCCATTTGGGTAGACAAATAGGTGAAACGGCATGAAGTGGGCATTTTCAGGCAAAATTGATGTGGTATAGCCCACGATTTTGGGGGTGGACCCAAGGTCCGAGCGTGTTGTGGTCCGAAAATCAACCAAGGCATGTCAGGGAGATTAGGGATCATCCCAGTGTGGTCCGTTTAATTTTTCGTGGCCATTTGGGTGGACAAATGGGTGGAACAGCGCGAATCAAGCATTTTCCGGCTAAATCGATCTGCTATAGCCCATGGTTTCAGGGGTAGACCCAGGGTTCGAGCGTGCTGTGCGCTGAAAATCGATCAGGATGTTTCAGGGAGGTTGGGAATCATCCCAATATAGTCCATTTAATTTTTTGTGGCCATTTGGGAGGACAAACTGGCGAAGCGGCATGAACGAGGCATTTTTGGGTTAAATTGGTGTGCTATAGCCCATGGTTTTGGGGGTGGGCCCAGGGTCCCAGTATAGTCCATTTAATTTTTTGTGGCCATTTGGGAGGACAAACTGGCGAAGCGGCATGAACGAGGCATTTTTGGGTTAAATTGGTGTGCTATAGCCCACGATTTTGGGGGTGGGCCCAGGGTCCGGGCGTGTTGTGGGCTAAAAATTGATTGGGGCATGCCAGGGAGATTGGGGATCGTCCCATTATGGTCCGTTTAATTTTTTGAGGCCATTTGGGTGGACAAATGGGTGAAACAGCGTGAAGGGGGTATTTTTGGGCTAAATTGGTGCGGTATAGCCCACGGTTTTGGGGGTGGGCCCGAGATCCGGGTGTGCTCTGGTCCATAAATCAATCAGGGCAAGTCAGGGAGATTAGGGATCATTCCAGTATGGTTCGTTTAATTTTTTGTGGTCATTTGGGTGGACAAACGGACAAAACAGCACGAATGGGGCATTTTCGAGCAAAATCGGTGTGATATTGCCCATGATTTTAGGGGTAGGTCGGCGTTCGGGCATGCAATGGGAAGAAAATCAATCGGGGCATGCCAGGAAGGTTGGGGATCATTCCATTGTGGTCCGTTTAATTTTTTGTAGCCATTTGGGTGGACAACCGGGTGAAACAACGCGAATGGGGCATTTTCGGGCCAAATCAGTGTGCTCTAGCCCACGGTTTTGGGGGTGGACTTGGGATTCGTGCGTGTTGTGGGTCAAAAATTGACCCAGCTATGCTAGGGAGGTTGGGGATCATCCCAATGTGGTTCGTTTAATTTTTTGTGGCCATTTGGGTAGACAAACGGGCGAACCGGCACGAATAGGGCCTTTTTGGGCCAAATCGGTGTGTTATAGCCCACGATTTCAGCAGTATGCCTGGTGTCCGGGCATGTAATGGGATGAAAACCAATTGGGTCATGCCAAGGAGGTTGGGGAGTATCCCAGTGTGGTCCGTTTAATTTTTGTGGCCATTTGGGTGGACAAACGGGCAAAGCAGCGCAAACGAGCTATTTTTAGGCCAAATTGATGTGCTATAGCCCATGGTTTTTAGGGTGGACCCTGGTTTAGGTGTGCTGTCAGCTGGAAATTAATCGAGGAATTCTAGAGAGGTTGGGGATCATCCCAGCGTGGTCCGTTTAATTTTTCGTGCCTATTTGGGTGGACAAACGGGCGAAACGGCATGAACGAGGCATTGTCAGGCCTAATTGGTTTGCTATAGCCCATGATTTTGGGGTGGGTCCGAGGTCTGGGTGTGCTGTGGGCTGAAAATCGATCAGGGCATGCCATGAGGGTTGGGGATATCCCATTGTGGACATTTTAATTTTTTATGGCCAATTTTGGGACAAATCGATGTGCTATAGCCCACGATTTCGGGGGTGGGTCCTAGGTCTGGGCATGCTGTGGGCCAAAAATCGACTGAGGCATGTCAAGGAGGTTGGGGATCATCTCAATGTGGTTCGTTTTATTTTTTGTGGCCATTGGGGTGGATAAATAGGCAAAACGATGTGAACAGAGCATTTTCAGGCCAAATCGGTGTGCTATAGTCCACGGTTTTAGGGGTGGGCCTGATGTCCGAGCGTGCTGTAGGCTGAAAATTGATCGGGCTAAGCCAAAGAGTTCAAAAATCATTACAGTGTGGTCCATTTAATTTTTTGTGGCCATTTGGGCGGACAAACGGGTGAAACGGAAACAAACGGGGCATTTTCTGGCAAAATCGATGTGCTATAGGCCACAGTTTTAAGGGAGGGCCTGGGGTCCTGGCGTGCTGTGGGATGAAAATAGATTGGGGAGTATAGGATCGTCCCAGTGTGGTTCGTTTAATTTATTATGGACATTTTGGTGGACAATCAAGCTAAACGGTGCGAACGGAGCATTTTCAGGCTAAATCGGTGTGCTATATAGCCCACAATTTTTGGGATGGGCCCAGGGTTCGGGCGTGCTATGGGCCGAAAATAGATTGGGGAGTGAGAAGGAGGTTGGAGATCGTCCCAGTAAGTTTTGTTGCCATTTGGGTGGACAGACTGGCGAAACGGTGTAAACGGGCCATTTTTGGGCTAAATTAGTGTGCTATAGCCCACGGTTTTAGGGGTGGGCCTGGGGTTCGAGCGTGCCGTGGGCCAAAAATTGACATGGGTATTCCATAGAGGTTAGGATGACCATTGTAGTCCGTTTAATTTTTTGTGGCCATTTTAATTGACAAAAGGGTAAAACAGCACGAACGAGACATTTTCGGGCTAAATCGGTGTGCTATAGCTCACGATTTTATGGGTGGGCCGGGGTCCAAGCGCGTTGTGGGCCAAAAATTGATCGAGGCATGCTAGGTGGGTTGTGAAACATTCCAGTGCGGTCCGTTTAATTTTTTGTGGTCATTTGGGTAGACAATAGGAAAAACAGCGCGAATGGGGAATTTTTGGGCCAAATTGGTGTACTATGGCCCATGATTTTGGGTGCTGTGCCAGGGAGGTTGGGGATCATCCCAGTGTCGTTCATTTAATTTTTTGTGGCCATTTGGGTGGACACGAAACAGCACGAATGGGGCATTTTTGGGCCAAATCGGTATGCTATAGCCCACGGTTTGGGGGGTGAACTCGGGATTTATGTGTGTTGTGGGTCAAAATCAACCCAGCTGTGCTAGGGAGGTTGGAGATCATCCCAGTGTGGTCCGTTTAATTTTTTGTGGACATTTGGGTGGACAAACGGGCGAACTGGCACTAATAGTGTATTTTTGGGGCAAATCGATGTGCTATAGCCCACGATTTCGGAGGTAGGCCCGGTGTTCGAGCATGTAATGGGATGAAAACTGATCGGGGAATGTCAAGGAGGTTGGGGATCATCCCAGCATGGTTCGTTTAATTTTTCGTGGCTACTTGGGTGGACAAATGGGAGAAATGGCGCGAACGGTATATTTTTAGGCCAAATCGATGTGCTATAGCCCACGGTTTTAGGGGTAGGCCTGGGTCCGGGCATGCAGTGGGCTAAAAATCGACCGGGGCATGCCAAGAAGGTTGGGGATCATCTTATTGTGGTCCGTTAAATTTTTCGTGGCCATTTGGGTGGAGAACCGGGCGAAACGGCGTGAACAGGGCATTTTCGAGCCAAATTGGTATGCATAGTCCACAATTTTAGGGGTGGGCTCAGTGTCCAGGCGTGCTATTGGCCAAAAATCGATCAAGGCTTGCTAGAGAGGTTGGAGATTATCCCAGTATAGTCTGTTTAATTTTTTGTGCCCATTAAGTGGGACAAACGGGTGAAACAGCGTGAACGAGGCTTACAAACGGCGAAACAACGTGAACGACGCTTTATCAGGCCAAATCGGTGTGCTACAGCCCACGGTTTTAGGGGTAGGCTCGAGGTTCGGGTGTACTGTGGGCGAAAAATCGAACGGGGCATGCCAAGGAGGTTTGGGATCATCCCAGTGTAGTCCATTTAATTTTTTGTGGACAAACAGGAGAAACGACACGAATGAGAAATTTTTTTGCCAAATCGGTGTACTATAGCCCCTGATTTTGGGGGTGTGCTCGGCGTTCGGGCGTGCTGTGGGATGAAAATCTATCGGGGCTTTCCAGGGAGGTTGGAATCGTCCCAGTGTGGTCCGTTAAATTTTTGGTGGCTATTTGGGTGGACAAACATGGGAAACAACGTGAATAAGGTAATTTAGAGCCAAATCAGTGAGCTATAGCCCTCGGTTTTGGGGGTGGGCCTGGGGTCCAGGCGTGCTGTAGGCCAAAAATCAATCGGGGGATGCCAGGGAGGTTGGGGATCATCCCAGTATGGTTCGTTTAATTTTTCATGGCCATTAGGGTGAACAAACGGGCAAAACATGAACAGGGCATTTTTGGGCCAAATCGGTGTGCTATAGCCCATGGTTTTAGGGGTTGGCTCGGGATTTGGGCGTGTTGTGGGCCAAGAATTGACCGGGACATTCCAGGGAGATTGGGGATCATCCCAGTATGGTCTGTTTAAACTTTTGTGACCATTTGGCTGGACAAACGGGCAAAACGGCGCGAATAGGACATTTTTGGGCCAAATCGATGTGCTATAGCCTACGATTTTAGGGGTTGGCCCGAGTTTCGAGTGTGCTGTGGGCTAAAAATCAACCGACGCATGCAAGGAAGTTTGGTATCATCCCAGTGTGGTTCATTTAATTTTTTGTGGCCATTTGGGCAAACGGGAAAAACGACGTACACGGAGCATTTTCGAGCCAAATCGGTGTGCTATAGCACACGATTTTGGGGGTGGGCCCAAAGTACAGGGTTTATGTAGGATGAAAAAAGACCGAGGCATGCCAGGTAGGTTAGGGATCGCCCAATGTGGTTTTTTTATTTATTTGAGGTCATTTGGATGGTCAAACAGGCGAAACAGGGCGTTTTTGGTCCAAATCATTATGCTATAACCCACGATTTCCGGGGTAGGCTTGGGCGTACTAGGGAGGATGGGGATCATGACATTGTAGTCCATTTAATTTTTTGTGGCCATTTGGCTGGACAAACGGGCTAAATGGCACAAATGGGGAATTTTTGGGTCAAATCGGTGTGTTATAGGCCACGATTTTGGGGGTGGGCAAGACGTCCGGGCGTGTTGTGGGTCCAAAATCTACCGGGGTGTTCCAGGGAGGTTGGTATCATCCCAGTGTGGTCCATTTGAATCTTTGTGGCCATTTAGATGGACAAACGGGTGAAAGGACGCGAATGGGGCATTTTTAACCAAATCGGTGAGCTATAGCCCTCGATTTTGGGGGTGGGCCCAGGGCCCGACGTACTATGGGCTGAAAATTGATTGGGGCATGCTAGGGAGGTTGGGGATCATCCCAGTATGCTTGTTTAATTTTTCGTGGCCATTAGGGTGGACAAACGGGCAAAATGATGCGAACGGGGCATTTTTGGGAAAAATCGGTGTGCTATAGCCCACGATTTCAAAGGTGGGACCGGGGTCCGGGCGTGCTGTGGGTCGAGAATCGACTGGGGCATGCCAGGGAGGTTGGGGATCATCCTAGTGTTGTCTCTTCAATTTTTCGTGGCTATTTGGGTGGACAAACGAACAAAACGGTGCGAACGGGGCATTTTTGGGCCAAATTGGTGTACCATAGCCCACAATTTCAGGAGTGGGCCTGGGTTCCGGGCGTGCTGTGGGCCAAAAATCGACCGAGGTGTGCCAAGGAAGTTGGGAATCATCCCAGTGTGGTCCGTTTAATTTTTTGTGTCCATTTGAGTGGGCAAACGGGCGAAGCAACGTGAACGGGGATTTTTTGAGCCAAATTGCTGTGCTATAGCACACGATTTTTGATACAAATCAGTCCACCAAGATGCCAAAATAGTCCACAAAATGTGAGAAGAACAAGCAACATAAAGGGATACAAGATGACAAATACAAAAACACACGGATTTGCAAAATAATAAAAGGATAGATAGTAAAACCAAGATTTTTACAAGATTAAGAACCAAGTATATTTCAACATTAACCCCTAATGAATGTAATAATCAAAACCACACTCTTACGGTGACCACCAAGGTAATTGACTCACCTCAAGATTCACCGTTTTCAAGCAAAGAACAATATTGGCTTTTCCAAGCCCTATACTAAGGATGACTTTTCCAAGTCCTAACTAAGACTATACTAAGGTGGTCTACTCTCAAAAGAGAGGATTTCAAGTGTTTCAATTTTTCATCTTTCATAAACTCGAGAGAAAAGACCTAATAAGATACTATATATAGCCTAACTTATTACCTAGTATAATAGACCAAAATACCCTTAAGGAAATGGGAGGTCCTGGGTTGTTTCTTTAACATGTGCAAACCCCAAAATACCCTTAATGAAGGGTACTTCTTTAATGCTCCACAACCATGGGGTCACACTTCAAAACTTGTGGTCTTGAATTGGCATCAAATGTAAGTCTCCGCCCAATCTTCCACACATGGGTTTGTTTAATGGCATACTCAAAACGAGTCCTCCATGCATCTTCTCATATTCTCGAGGTGACTAAGTCTTGAGCCTCTATGTGTTGGACTCTAAAGATGTCATCAAAAGATAAGATGGCCATTTGTCCTATATCATCCTTCCCTTCTTGAAAAAGATTCGACCTCGAATCCAAACCTTGCAAAATCGAAGAGAGGACAAACAAATACAAACTCCTCATGGCATGAGGGTTAGGGTTAGCACAACAAATCATCTCAACATGCCAAGTTTGGACATATTTGCAATATAACCAAGGATCTTTTGAATGAAATATTAAAAACTCAATGAAATATGTAAGAAGGATTTGGTTATGGGATTCACCAAGAGTGACACTTTGCTTGTCATGTAGACCAAGCAACAAGTTGGGTGCACCAACATCACCATTTCCATATTTGGCACCGGAGTCAAACGGGAAGAGTGGCCATAGACACGGGTCTAGACAACACTTCCCTTTCTCGTGGTCTCCACCCAAACTAAATGACATACTCTCTACAATAGCATACATATCATCGAAAAAAAATAGAGAGTAGAGAAAAGTATCACTCAAGTTGACTTCTACTAAGGTGCCCTCATTTGTGTATTCACTACTAGTTTCCCAATCATCACCATGAGTAGTCTTAACAATAAAGTCACACAAAGTAGAAGGAGTAACTTCCAAGACTACACATTCGTTACCCTTAAGAGTACTTTCATATTTTGAGAAGAGATTTCCATCTTTAGGAGGAATGTTGTCACACCATAGTGGGTCAACATATAGGCTATAGCCTCCAAGTTAAGCTATACCATTTTTTTCACCACAAGGCTCATTAGGAGTGTTTATATCATTTTCAAACAAGACATTATACCTAAAGAGCGCATGATCCAACCCACGGGCAGATTTGGAAGAAGCAAGTTTCTCACTCTCTAAGAGATCAATATCAAGTTTCAAAGCAGCTTCAAGCACAAAATTGTCCCAAGAATAGCTCTCGGGTTCACTCCCCTTTTGTTGACAAACTTTTTCAAATACTTCACTCACTTGAGTTTGATTAATCACATCACACACATACTCAAGCGGTGGAAAATTTTCACAAATAGGTTGATCAACACCAATTACACAAGACGATGTACTTCCATTCAACATATAGGCTTTAACACTAGGTGGACATAAATTCATCTCACAAAAAAAATCAATTTGGTCATCAATAGGATCAATTAGTGTATCCACACTCACAACATGTACATCATCAACAAAAGGCAAAGAATCATTAGACTTACAAATAAGTAAGCTACTACTCACACTCAATAGACTACTAGCCACACAATTATCATTCACATGCACAAAAGTGTAAGAATTAGCTATTTTACCTTAAAGTTCTTGAGTCGAATCTCCTATGTTGTGTTGTGAAGGTCCTCCACAATCTTGGGCAAAAAATTCACTTTGGCATTGCTCTCCTTCACTTGCCATGTCGGTACCTATGCAAATGTCCTTAGAAATAGAAGGACAAACAATGTTAGCTTGGTTTGGTGGCAATCCCCTCACTTCGCTCCACACAACCTCTCCTTTTTCCACTTTCGGATTATCACCTTGCACGTGCTTACTTATCTCAATCTTTTTGTCTTTTATAAGCATTTGGATTGGAGTAAGTATTCACTTCTCTTTACGGCTCGGGTAGCATGTATGTCACGAGGGGATTTCCCCACCAGTCTCTTACAACATTAGGCCAATTTTGAATATTTGGAACTCTATATTGTGAAAACCAATCGGCACCTAAGCATACATAACCGTATGTCAATTGAAGAATATCTCACCACACCTTCTCATGGTATTCAAATTGGGAGAAGATAACTTTGACCCTCTTGGTAACCTTAAACCCATTCAAGAAGTATGGAACAAGTAAAGGCTCCCGAAACAACCCCAAGTAGTCAACCATGGATGGAAGGATGTAGTTTCTATAGTACCTATCATTTAACACAACGAGGAAGCCCGGTATCCCACAAATGGTCACCTTTCCAGAGTGTACACTCCTTCTCGGATCAACATTGTAAGGAACACGAGTACCTCTCAATTTTGGAGATGCATACCCTTTTCTTCTCATTGGACAACCTCCACTAGAGCTAGTATAACCATTCATAGTACATTGACCTTGATAAGAAGTACTACATGGTGGAGGATATGAATCTTCACACTCCTCATGTGTACTCTCATCATATCTCTCATAAGCTTTGAGAATGAAACGGGTTATACCTAACACCAAATCTAGGTTCGGAGTGAGAAGTGTAATACTCCTCACATGCCTCAATGTCATCATAAGATCCATCACGAGGTCCTACATCATCTCCAAGTTCACCATAAACACTAGGCATTTCATTTTCTCCCTCAAAATCGTAACTCTGAAATCTTCCCAAGTTTTGGTCATGGCTATTTTCATAGCCTCCTCAATCTCCCTCAACTTTGTAGCCATAAAACCCCTCACTACAATCATAGTCTCCCATGTTGTAGTCACAATAATCCCCGTCTATCGAAGACATGTTCCCCTTATATCACCTTTGTACCTACACAATGAACAAACAAGATTAGTAGTAAAAGCTCCTCACCAACACTCATATACACCCACCCTTGTGATTCTCACAATTGGAGCGGAAAATATTGAAAGTTTCTTATACTCTAGTAGTCAATAGGATGTCAATTCTACTTGGCGGCCAGAATAGATTCTTGTTTGATAAATTCTACTTACAAACTTGAAACAAAAAGTTACGATGAATGAAAAATGAGAAAAGCACACAAATAATGAAGACACGGCAAAAACGAATTCAAAAACTAATTCACAATCTAGTAGGTGATTACGAGTTGCTAATTAGTACTAGAATCAAGAAATGAAACTAACAAAACAAAGAAAAGAAACTTTCAAATCTGAAATTTGAGCTTCAAGGTTTTTTGAAACGTTGATGACATGGAACTTAGATGACGTGGCAGTTTGGTGACTTGGTAATTTGGTGACATGGTAGTTTGCAATTTGTATTGGTCAAATTTTTAATTTGGGAGAGTGAAAAATCAGCTAAAGGAGGGAAAGAACAAGACTTATAGCCATTTCAACACTCAAAAGACTTTGACTTTCCTTGCACCTTTTTGGCAAGACACCTTTTTGAAAGTCTTTGTCTCCTTTCCTCTTTTGTTTGTCTTGGTATGTGCCCTTACTCTCTTTTGGTAATGATTATTTTCGAAAGTCCTATTATCCCCTTTCTTTTTTTGTATGTTCTTTGGGATATGTTTCAAGACTAACAAAAGACTACACTCTTTTCTCCCCTCTTTAAGATCAAACCACACCTATTGAATGTTCTTGTTCAACAATAAATGATGAACATGAAGAACAACAAGAACACTCAAAAGATTGAAACTAAACCAAATGAACTCTAAATTGAATGATTTTGGATTCCTTTTGCCCACGTTAAACACCATAACACAACCAGGCATTTTTCAAGGCCACAATATCACCAACAACCCTTCGAATTTCAATCTTCACCTTACTAGTTTCTTCAACCTTAAACTCAACAATGGTGAAAAACTCAAAACTACCCGGATTAAGCTCAAATCCAAGATCTAGACTCACTTAGTGTTAGGAAACAAGAACCTAACACTAGAAAAAAAAATAAAACACACTAAAATCTCCTAAATCTAAGTCTCAAATTTTAGCTCAAACACAAAAACGGGACAGATTTCTTTTTTTTTTTAGATTTTTGGTTTTTCAACACTTTTTTTTCAACTAACAAGCCCAAGATTAATTTTGTTGGAACAAAATCAATCCTTGCTCTGATACCAAATCATACAAATCAGTCCATCAAGATGCCAAAACAGTCCACAAAATGCGAGAAGAACAAGCAACACAAAGGGATACAAGATGACAAATACAAAAACACACAGATTTGCAAAATAATAAAAGGATAGATAGTAAAACCAAGAATTTTACAAGATTAAGAACCAAGTATATTTCAACATTAACCCCTGATGAATGTAATAATCAAAATCACACTCTTATGGTGACCGCCAAGGTAATCGACTCACCTCAAGATCCACCATTTCCAAGCAAAGAACAATATTGGCTTTTCCAAGCCCTATGCTAAGGATAACTTTTCCAAGTCCTAACTAAGACTATACTAAGGTAGTCTACTCTCAATAGAGAAGATTTCAAGTGTTTCAATTTTTCATCTTTCATAAACGCAAGAGAAAAGACCTAACAAGAGACTATATATAGCCTAACTTATTACATAGTATAATAGACCAAAATACCCTTAAAGAAAGGGGAGGTCATGGGTTGTTTCTTTAACATGTGCAAACCCCAAAATACCCTTAATGAAGGGTGCTTCTTTAATGCTCCACAACCATGGGGTCACACTTCAAAACTTGTAGTCTTGAATTGGCATCAAATGTAAGCCCCCATGCAATCTTCCACACACAAGTTTGTTTAATGGCATGCTCAAAATGGGTCCTCTATGCATGTTCTCGTATCCTCGAGGTGACCAATTCTTGAGCCTCTATGTGTTGGCCTCTAAAGATGTCATCAAAAGACAAGATGTCCATTTATCCCGTATCAGTTTTGGGGGTGGGCCTAGAGTACGGGGGTTCTGTGGGCCAAAAAATTATCGAGGCATGCCAGGTAGGTTGGGGATCATCTCAGTATGGTTCATTTATTTATTCGAGGTTATTTGGGTGGTCAAACGGGAAAAATGAGGCATTTTTAGGCCAAATTATTGTGCTATAACCCACGATTTTGGGGTGGGTCTGGGGTCCGAGGCTGCCATGGGCCAAAAATTGATCGGGCATGCCAGAGAGGTTGGGCATCATCCCAGTGTGGTTTATTTATTTATTCGAGGCCTTTTGTGTGGTCAAATAGGAGAAATGATATGAACAGGGCATTTAGGCTAAATTGGTGGACTATAGCCCATGGTTTTGGGGGTGTCCTCGAGGTTTGGGGGTATGGTAAGCTAAAAATCGATCAGGGCATGCCAAGTAGGTTGGGGATCATCCCAATGTGGTCCACTTATTTATTAGAGGCCATTTGGGTGGTCAAATGGGTAAAATGGTGCGATCAGGGCATTTTTGGGCCAAACTGGTGTGCTATAGCCCATGATTTTGGGGGTGGTCTCGGGTTTCAGGGGTGTCTTGAGTTTAAAAAAGACTGGGTCATGTCAGGGAAACTGGGGATTATCCCGGTATGGTCTATTTATTTATTCGAGGTCATTTGGGTGGTCAAACGGGCATTTTTATGCTAAATTGGTGTGCTATAGCCCACGGTTTCAGGGGTAAGCCGGGGTCCAGGAGAGTTGGGGGCCAAAAATTGATTGGGGTGACCCAGGGAGGTTTGGGATCGTTCCAGTATGGTTCGTATATTTATTTGTGGCTATTTTGATGGTTAAATGGGCGAAACGGCACGAACGGGGCATTTTTGAGCCAAATTGGTATGCTATAGCCAATGATTGCGGGGGTGAGCCCGAGGACTAGGGGTTCTGAGAGGTAAAAATTAACTGGGCCATGCCAAGGAGGTTGGAGATTATCCCAGTATGGTCCGTTTATTTATTCGAGGCTATTTGGATGGTCAAACGAGCAAAACAACGCAAATAGGGCATTTTTGGGCTAAAGCGATGTGCTATAGACCACGGTTTTGAGGGTGGGATTAGGGTTCGGGGGTTCTTGGGTCAAAAATCGACCGGGGCATGCCTGGGAGGCTGGGGATTGTCTCAGTATGGTCTGTTTATTTATTCGAGGCCATTTGGATGGTCAAACTGGTGGAACGATGCAAACGGGGTATTTTTGGGCCAAATTAGTATGCTATATTCCACGGTTTTAGGGGTGGGCACAGGATTTGGGGGTACCATAGGCTGAAAATTGATCAGAGCGTGCCAGGGAGTTCGGGATCATCCCAGTATGGTCAGTTTCTTTATTTGAAGGCATTTGGGTGGTCAAATGGGTGAAACAGTGCTAACGGGGCATTTTCGAGCTAAATCAGCGTGTTATAGCCCACGATTTAGGGGGTGGGCTCAGGGTTCGGGGGTGTCGTGGGCAAAAAATTAATTCGGGCATGCCAGGAAGGTTGGGGATCATCTTAGTGTGGTTCGTTTATTTATTCGAGGCCATTTGTGTGGTTAAATAGGTTAAATGGCGCGAACACGGTATTTTTGAGCCAAATCGGTGTGCTATAGCCCATGGTTTTGGGGGTGGGCCCTGGGTCCGGGAGTGCCATGGGCCAAAAATCTATCGGGACGTGCTAGGGAGGTTGGGGATCGTCCTAGTGTGGTCTATTTAGTTATTCGAGGCTATTTGGCAGGTCAAATGGGCAAAATAGCGTGATCGAGGCATTTTCGAGCCAAATTGGTGTGTTATAGCCTACGGTTTTGGGGGTGGGCTCAGGGTCTGAGGTGCTGTGGGTTGAAAATTGACCAGGGCATGCCAGGGAGGTTATGATCATCCCAGTGTGGTCCATATATTTATTCGAGGCCATTTGGATTGTCAAATAGGCAAAATGGCACGAACGGGGTATTTTCGAGCATATTAGTGTTCTATAGCCCACGATTTTGGGGGTGAGCCCAAGGTCTGGGGGTACCGTGGGTTGAAAACCGACCGAGGCATTCCAGGGAGGTTGGGAATCATTCAGTGTGGTTCAGTTATTTATTTGAGGCCATTGGGTGGTCAAATAGGCAAAACAGCACGAATGGGGCATTTTTTGGTTAAATCGGTATGCTATCACCCACAGTTTTAGGGGTGGGCTCGGGGTCTGGGGGTGCCTTTGATCAAAAATTGATCGGTACGTGCCAGGGAGATTGGGGATAATCCCAGAGTGGTCCATTTATTTATTTGAGGCCATTTGGGTGGTCAAACAGGCAAAAAGGCATGAATGAGACATTTTCGGCCCAAATAGGTGTGTTGTAGCCCACAGTTTTGGGAGTGGCCTTGAGGTCCAGGGGTACCATGGGCCAAAAATCAATTGAAGCATGCCAGGGAGGTTGGGGATTGTCCCTATGTGGTCTATTTATTTATTCGAAGCCATTTAGGAGTTCAAACGGGCAAAACAGCGTGAATGGGGCATTTTCAAGATAAATTGGTGTGCTATTATAGCCCACGATTTGGGGGTGGGCTCGGGGTTCGAGGGTGTCGTGGGCCAAAATTTGACATAGTCTTGCCAGGGAGGTTGGAGATCGTCCAAATATGGTTCGTTTATTTATTCGAGACCATTTGGGTGGTCAAATGGGTGAAACAACGCAAACGGGGCATTTTCGATCAAATCGGTATGCTATAGCCCATGGTTTCAGGGGTGGGATCGGGGTTTGGGGGGTACCGTGGTCCAAAAATTTATTGGGTCATTCCACGGAGGTTGGGGATCATCCCAGTGTGGCCCGTTTATTTATTCAAGGCTATTTGGGTGTTCAAACGGGCGAAACAGCACATACGGGATATTTTCGGCCAACTCGATGTGCTATAGCCTACGGTTTTGGGGGTGAACTCGGGGTACCAGGATTTTGTGGGTTGAAAATTGACCAGGGCGTGCCAGGGAGGTTGGGGATCCTCTCAGTGCAGTCTGTTTATTTATTCGAGGCCATTTGGGTGGTCAAATATGCAAAACGATGTGATCGAGGCATTTTTGGGCCAAATCGGTATGTTATAGCCTATGATTTTAGGGGTAGGCCCGGGTACGGGGGTATCATGGGCTCAAAATTGACCGGGACATGCCAGGAAAGTTTGGGATTATCTCAGTGTGGTCTGTTTATTTATTCGACATTATTTGTGTGGTTAAACGGGCAAAACGGTGTGAACGAGGCATTTTTGGGCTAAATTAGTATGCTATAGCCCACGGTTTTGGGGTGGTCTCGAGGTTAGAGGTGTAGTGGGTCAAAAATCAATCGGGGGATGCCAGGGAAGTTGGGGATCATCCTAGTGTGGTCCATTTATTTATTCAAGGCCATTTGGGTGGTCAAACAGGAGAAACAACGAGAATAGGGCATTTTTGGGCCAAATAGGTATGCTATAGCCCACGGTTTCAAGGGTGGGCCTGGGGTCTGGGGTGCCGTAGACCAAAAATCGATCGGGATGTGCGAGGGAGGTTAGGGATCATCCCAGTATGGTCCATTTATTTATTCGAGGCTGTTTAGGTGGTCAAAAAGGCAAAATGGCGTGAATGGGGCATTGTTTGCCTAAATAGGTATGTTATAGCCCACAGTTTTGGGGGTGGGCCAGGGGTATGGGGGTACCATGGGCATAAAATTGACCAGGGCATGCCAGGGGGGTTGAGGATCATCCCAGTATGATCCGTTTATTTATTTGAGGCCATTTGGGTAGTCAAATGGGCAAAATGGTGCGAATTGGGCATTTTTGATCAAATCGGTGTGTTACCCATAATTTCGTTGGTGGACCAGGGGTCCAGGGGTATCGTAGGCTGAAAATTGATTGGGTCATGCGACGGAGGTCGCGGATCATCCCAGTGTGGTCTGTTTATTTATTCAAGGCCATTTCGGTGGTCAAACAGGCAAAACAGCATAAACGGGGTATTTTTGAGCCAAATCGATGTGCTATAGCCCACAGTTTTAGGGGTGGGACTGGAGTCTGGGGGTACTGTGGGCCAAAAATCAACCGAGGCATGCTAGGGAGGTTGGGGATCGTCCCAGTGTGGTTTGTTTATTTATTTGAGGCCATTTGGTTGGTCAAACGGGTAAACTGGTGCTAACGGGGCATTTTTAGGCTAAATCGATGTGCTATAGCCCACGGTTTTAGGGGTGGCCCCAAGGTTCGAGGGTATCGTGGGCCAAAAATTGATCGGGGTATGTGAGGGAGGTTGGGGATCATTCCAGTGTGGTCCGTTTATTTATTCAAGGCCATTTGGTAGGTCAAACGGGCAAAAAAGTGTGAACGGGGCATTTTTGGGCCAAATCGAGGTGCTATAGCCTACGGTTTTGGGGGTGGCCCCGAGGTTCGAGGGTGCTGTGGGCTAAAAATTAATCGGGGCATGCCAGGGAGGTTGGGGATCGTCCTAGTATGGTCCGTTTATTTATTCGAGGCCATTTGGTTGGCCAAACGGACAAAACAATGCTTGGGGCATTTTTTTTGCCAAATCGGTATACTATAGACCATGATTTTGGGGGTGGTCCCGGGATCTAGGGGTTCCGTGGGCCAAATGTTGATCGGGATATGCCAGGGAGGTTGGGTATCATCCCAGTGTGGTCATTTTATTTATTTGAGCCAATTTGGGTAGTCAAACAGGCAAAATAATGCGAATAGGGCATTTTAGGAACAAATTGATGTGCTATAGCCAACGGTTTTGGGAGTGGGCCCTGGGTACGAGGGTGTCGTGGGTCAAAAATCGACTAAGGCATGTCAGGGAGGTTGGGGATCGTCCCAGTATGGTCCATTTATTTATTCGAGGCCATTTGGGTGGTTAAATGGGCAAAACGGCATGCACGTGGCATTTTCAAGCCAAATCGGTCTGTTATAGCCTACGATTTTGGGTATGGGTCTGGGGTCCAGGGGTTCCTGGGCTGAATATCAACCGAGGTATGCCAGGGAGGTTGGGGATCATCCCAAGGTGGTCTTTTTATTTATTCTAGGCCATTTGGGTGGTCAAACAAGCAAAACGATGTGAAGGGGCATTTTCTGCCAAACCGATGTATTATATCATGTGTTTTCGGGGTTCGTGGGTGCCGCAGGCAAAAAATTGACCGAGGCATGCAAGGGAGGTTGGGGATCATCTTAGTATGGTTCGTTTATTTATTTGAGGCCATTTGGGTGGTCTAACGGGTAAAACAGCGAGAACGAGGAATTTTCAGGCCAAAATGGTGTGTTGTAGCCCACAGTTTTAGGGGTGGACTCGGGGTCCCGGGGTGCCGCCAGATGAAAATCAACCAGGGCATGCCAGGGTGGTTGTGGATCGTCCTAGTGTGGTCCGTTTATTTATCGAGGCTATTTGGGAGGTCAGACAGGAAAAACAGCGTGAACAGGGTATTTTTGGGCCAAATCGGTGTGCTACAGCCTATGATTTCAAGGGTGGGCACGGGTTCGGGGGTGTCGTGGGCTGAAAATTTAGTGAAGCATGCCAGGAAGGTTGAGGATCATCCCAGTATGGTACGTTTATTTATTCGAAGCCATTAAGGTGGTCAAACAAGCGAAACGGCCCGAACATGAAGTTTTTGGGCCAAATTGGTGTGCTATAGCCCAGAATTTTGGGGGTGGGATCGGGGTACGGGGGTTTCATGGACAAAAATCGATCGGGGCATTCAAGGAGGTTGGGGATCGTCCCAGTGTGGTCTATTTATTTTTTGAGGCCATTTGGGTGGTCAATTGGTCAATTGGGGTTTGAACAATAACACTCCTTCCGTTCTTGTGCCTAAAGATTTAACTTCTATTATTGATTTACATGAATTTGCAAAGTGGGATTTCACCCAAGTTTCTCTATTAATGATTTATGAGATTTGAGTTGATTAAGTTTGAAATTATGATATATTTACCATCATATTTCTTGAATCAAGGATTTATGCCATGAGTTGAATATTCTTATTATGAATTGATGATTTTCGAATAATTTGAGATAAGTGTCATGATTTAAGCCTTCCATGAGAAGTTGATTGTTGAATACATATGGATATTGAACTTGAGAGTCAAGAATGAGTCCTATGATGTTTCCTCCAAGTTTTTGATATTTGAAATGATTTGATAAGAAAATGTACTTGATATTGAGAAAGATTGTATTGAGTTGAGTCGAGTTAGGAATCCACAAGATGTTTATGATTCACAGATGAGATATATATTTATGTTTTGGTATTTATAATAGACCCATGAGTTGATATTGATTAAGGTGGATTTCCTAACGCATTCTGAGCTGAGTCTGGGAGGAGTATTTAGCACTGAGCAGGAAATATGGTATTTCCACAAAACTATGTGCCACCGTAGGATTGATGTTGATAATTGTGGGCCAAAGGCTGAGTATGGGATTGTGATTGTGAAATTGAGGTTGTACTCTCTGGAAAGAGCGATGCTCCCGCTAATGTGAGGTTCTCTCCTTAGGAGGGCAAAACGTTGGACTCCATGCGGCTCACATGGTGTAGTTTATGTCGGTTATAAGAAACACTCAAGTTCCTAACTATTTAAGTTCTTGAGTTACCGAGTCACTCCAAGTCATGAGTTGAAGAGTTTGAGTTGAGTCAAATGATTTACGAATTTACGAAGCATGTGTTTTATTGATGATTTATGGAAGTAATGTTTCAGGTAATTCAAGCGAAGAGAGTTATTACTGTTAGCATGCATGATTTCCTTACACATTTATGATATTATTTAAAATGTTGCATGCACCCCCACATACTCAGTACATTCCCAAGTACTGACTCTCATACTCTTTTGTGCACTATATTTTCTTGTGATATAGGTTCAGGTGCTCAGTCTTAGCAGCGACAGTGATTTTCAAGTACCTTCACTACATCTGTATAGTTGGTGAGTCCTCATGGTTCGAGGACTTTGTCTATATTTTATGATGTGGTTTTGTTGTTGTGGCTTTCAGTACTGTTGAGTCAGTTGGGGTTTGTTCCAATGGCTCCTTGATTTTGATGTATAGAGGCTTTGTTAGACTAGAGAGAGGGTATGTACAGACATTCAATATGTATTTTGGTTGTACAGTTTAGTATTTTTAGTATCTCTCTTGAACCCGATGTGGTATGTCTCTTTCTTATGCACGATTATTATCTCTTGAACCCGTGTGGTATGTCTCTTTCTTATGCACGATTATTGTTGAATTGATTTCCTTGAGGTGGTGTTAGGTTCCAACTTTTAGCTTGGGGCTACGTATAGACCTAAGCACCGTGTGACATCTCGGGACAGGTTCTCAGAGCATTACATATAGTCAATGATTTCAGGGGTAGGCACAGTATCCAGGGGTGTCGTGGGCTAAAAATCGATCGAGACATGCCAGGAAGCTTGGGGATCATCCCAATGTGGTTCTTTTATTTATTCGAGGCCATTTGGGTGGTCAAACGGATGAAACAGCACGAACGAGGCATTTTTGGGCTAAATCGGTGTGCTATAGCCCACGATTCGGGGGTAGGCCCTGGTTCTGGGGGTGCCTGATACGAGCAAAATGGCCATCTATGCTTTTAAAGACGTCATTAGATACCAACGTATAAAGACTCAAGACTTGGTCACCTCGAGGACACAAGAACATGGATGGAGGACCCATTTTGAGCATGACATAAGGCAAACCCGTGTGTGGAAGATTGCGTGGGGGCTTACCTTTGATGCCAACCCGAGACTACAAGTGTTGAAGAATGACCCCACAGTTATGGAGCATTGAATAAGAACCCTTCATTAAGGGTGTTTTGGGGATCACATTTTGTTAGAAAGACACTTCATGGCCACCCCTTTCATTAAGAGTATTGTGGTCATTTTTGTTATGTAATAAGCTAGCCTCTATATAGTCTTCTATTAAGTCATTTGCTCTTTAGTTTTTGAAGGATAAATATATAAAAGTCTTCTTCTCTCTTTGAGAGTGTAACACCCTTAGTGTAGGGCTGGGATAAGCCATTAGTGTAGGGCTTGGAAAAGCCAATATTGTTCTTTGCTTGGAAACGGTGGATCTTGAGGTGAGTTGATTCCCTTGGCAGTTACTGTAAGAAATTGGTACTTATTAACTTGTTTTGTAGAGGTTTTAGAGTTTTGATACACTCTTTAGTTGCTACCTAATGGGTTTTCTTTGTGTCAAGTTAGCTATCTTTTACTCTTTTTAAGCTTATGTTTGCTTCTCGTATCCTGTTGTTGTCTTTTTTTTACGGGTAAAGGCTTGTGATTGTGGGTTGTTTGCGGACTATTTTGTTGTTGTAGATGCCGTTTGGTATCATTTGGTAGCAGAGCAAGGATTGATTTTGTTCCAACAAAATCAATCTTGGGCTTGTTAGTTGAAAAATTAAAAAAAAGTGTTGAAAAATAAAAAATCTCAAAAAAAGAAATTTGTCCCGTTTTTGTGTTTAGCTGAAATTTGAGAATTAGATTTAGGAGATTTTAATGTGTTTTGTTTGTTTCTAGTTTTAGGTTCTTGTTCCCTAACACTAAGTGAGTCTAGATCTTGAATTTGAGCTTAATCCGGGTGGTTTTGAGTTGTTCACCATTGTTGAGTTTAAGGTTGAATAAATTAGTAAGATGAAACTCGAAATTGGAAGGGTTGTTGTTGCTATTGTGGCTTGAAAAACGTATGGTTGTATTGTGGAGTTTAACGTGAGCAAAAGGAATCCGAAATCATTCAGTTTGGAGTTCATTTAGTTTAGTTTCAATCTTTTGAGTGTTCTTGTTATTCATGTTCATCATTTATTGTTGAACAAGAACATTCAATAGGTGTGGTTTGATCTTAAAGAGTGGAGAAAAGAGTGTAGTCTTTTGTTAGTCTTGAAACACAGCCCAAAGAACATACAAAAAAAGAAAGCGGACAATAGAACTTTCAAAAAGACTCATTACCAAAAGGGAGTAAGGACACATACCAAGACAAACGAAAGAGGAAAGGAGACAAAGGCTTTCAAAAAGGTATCTTGCCAAAAGGGTGCAAGGAAAGTCAAAGTCTTTTGAATTTTGAAAAAGGCTCTAAGTCTTGTGCTTTCCCTCCTTTAGCTGATTTTTCACTCTCCCAAATTAAAAATTTGACCAATCCAAATTGCAAACTGCCATGTCACCAAAATTGGCATGTCACCAAATTGCCATGTCATCTAAGTGCCACGTCATCAACATTCCAAAAAAACTTGAAGCTCAAATTTCAGATTTTAAAGTTTCTTTTTTTTGTTTCATTAGTTTCATTTCTTGATTCTAGTACTAATTAGCAACTAGTAATCACCTACTAGATTGTGAATTAGTTTTTGAATCCGTTTTTGTCGTGTCTTCATTATTTGTGTGCTTTTCTCATTTTTAATTCGTCATAACTTTTTGTTTCAAGTTCGTAAGTAGAATTTTTTATTTTGTGTCTTGAGTCGATCAAACAAGAATCTATTCCGGACGCTAAGTAGAATTGACATCTTATTGACTACCGAAGTATAAGCAACTTTCAATATTTGCCGCTCCAATTGTGAGGATCACCAAAGTGAGTGTCTACGAGTGTCTGTGAGCAGCTTTTACTACTAATCTTGTTTGTTTGTTGTCTTTTTTCTTTGGTTAGGTACAATGGCTGCCCATAATTTCAAGGCCATGTGTAATCGCATCCATGACGATCTTGAAGATATGCAACAACACTTTGAAAGTATACGCCAATTGTTACCCAAACTCTTCCCTCAAAATCCAATTGTCCAAACAACTTCTGGTGAGAGCTTCCCGAAGAAAGTTGCTACCCAAGCTTGTGATGGACTTTCACACCGAGGTAGAGACGAACATACTCATGAATGTCAAGGTAAAATAACTAAATCTTACACTTTTGTACATGGGAATGATAATTGTGTGGCTAGTAGCCCATTGAGTGTGAGTTGTAGCTTGCCTATATGTGAGTCTATTGTATCTTTACCACTTGATGATAATGTACTTGTTGTGAGTGTGGATACACTAGTTGATCCTATTGATGACCGAATCGACCCTTCTTGTAAGATTAATTTATGTCTACCTGGTGTTGAAACCATTGTGTTAAATGAAAGTACATCATCTTGTAAAATTTATGTTGATCAACTTTTGTGTGAAAATTGCCCACCACTCGAGAATGTGTGTGATGTGATTAATGAATCTCAAGTGTGTGATAATGTTGAAAATGTTGATCAAAGGAATAGGAGTGAACCCGTGAGCTTTCCCTTTGATTCTAATATTTGCTTGGATCATAGGGATAATCATGTGCTTGAAACATCTTTAAAACTTGATAATGAACTTTTAGAGAGTGAACTTACTTGTTCCAAATTTGCCCGCGGGATAGATCATGCTCTCTTTAGGTATAATGTCTTGTTTGAAGATGGTATAATCACTCCCAATGAACCTAATGGTGAGAATGATGGTATAGCTTGTCTTGAAGGCTATAGCCTATATTCTAACCCACTATGGTGTGACAACATTCCTTCTAAATATGGAAATCTCTTTTTGCAAGATAAAAGTACTCTTAAGGGTAAGGAATGTATAGTCCTTCTTGACAACCTGAGGGCAAAGGTGTCATTGATTCCTTAGGGTAATGTTTCTAAATGTGCACCCTTGTTTGACACATTTTTGCTTAAATTGCATGAATCCCAACTTGTGGATGCCAAGTTTTCTATTTGTTTGAAGAAAAGAGAGTGTATGTGCTTAAATGCTTTGTCTTCACCCGTGCATGTCTTTACACTTGATTCTTTCCTATACTACCTCTTTGCCTATAATGACATCTATGCTAGTTTCGGGTTTGCATTAAGTAGAGGTATAGGTCTTGTTGGTTGGTCCACTTGTTTGAATGACAAAGTTATGTGGGATTGGAGGACTTTGACACCAATAGTGGCACCACGTCTGATGAGGCCACATGAAGAAGTAATGAAATAATTGTGCTTTATGGTTCCTAAGACAAGGGTAGCGTTACTTTTTGGACTTAGTGATACCATTACGACCTTTGTAGTATCTTTATCTCTTGATACTTGTCATAGCCATTTCCTTTGTAGCATTCTCACTAAACTTTTGATGACTAATACAAAGGATTCATGGTTATATCTCAAGTATGTGCCACCTTGGCATGATGATGTTATTTGTTGTACTAACCCTAACCCTTATGCCATGAGAAAGTTGTGCTTGTTCGTCCTTTCTATAGTTTTGCAAGGTATGGACTCGAGGTCGAATCCTTTTCAAGAAGGGGAAGATGATACGAGCCAAATGGCCATCTATACTTTTGAAGACACCATTGGATGCCAACGCATAAAGACTCAATACTTGGTCACCTCGAGGACACAAGAACATGCATGGAGGACCCATTTTGAGGATGACATAAGGCAAACCCGTGTATGGAAGATTGTGTGGGGGCTTACCTTTGATGCCAACCCGAGACTACAAGTGTTGAAGAATGACCCCACGGTTGTGGAGCATTGAAGAAGAACCCTTCATTAAGGGTGTTTTGGGGATCACACTTTGTTAGAAAGACACTTCATGGCCACCCCTTTCATTAAGAGTATTGTGGTCATTTTTGTTATGTAACAAGCTAGCCTCTATATAGTCTTCTATTAAGTCATTTGCTCTTTAGTTTTTGAAGGATAAATATATGAAAGTCTTCTTCTCTCTTTGAGAGTGTAACACCCTTAGTGTAGGGCTAGGATAAGCCATTAGTGTAGGGCTTAGAAAAGCCAATATTGTTCTTTCTTGGAAACGTTGGATCTTGAGGTGAGTTGATTCCTTTAGCGGTCACTGTAAGAACTTAGTACTTATTAACTTGTTTTGTAGAGGTTTTAGAGTTTTGATACACTCTTTAGTTGCTCTTAATGGGTTCTCTTTGTGTCAAGTTAGCTATTTTTTACTCTTTTTAAGTTTATGTTTGCTTCTCGTATCATATTGTTGTCTTTTTTTTGCGGGTAAAGGCTTGTGATTGTAGGTTGTTTGTGGACTATTTTGGTGTTGTAGATACCATTTGGTATCAGTGCCGTGGGCCAAAAATCGTCCGGGACATTCCAAGGAGGTTGGGGATCGTCCCAGTATGGTCCATTTATTTATTCGAGGCCATTTGGGTGGTCAAACGAATAAAATGGCGCAAACGAGGCATTTTCAAGAAAAATCGGTGTGCTATAGCCAATGGTTTCAGGGGTAGGTACGGAGTCCAAGGGCATCGTGGGCCAAAAATTGATCGAGTCCAAGTCCCAGTGTGGTCCGTTTATTTATTCGAGGACATTTGGGTGGTCAAACGGGCAAAATGGCGCGAATGGGGCATTTTTTAGCCAAATCAGTGTGCTATAGCCCACGGTTTTGAGGGTGGGCCCAGGGTACGGGGGTACCGTGGGTTAAAAATCAACCGGGGCATGCCAGGGAGGTTGGGTATCATCCCAATATGGTCTGTTTAATTATTTGAGGCCATTTGGGTGGTTAAATGGGCAAAATAGTACAAACAGGGCATTTTTTGGGCCAATCGGTGGGCTATAGCCCACAGTTTTGGGGGTGGGCCCAGAGTTCAGGGGTGCCGTGGGTAGAAAATCGATCGGGGCATGCCAAGAAGGTTAGAGATCATCCCAGTTTGGTCCGTTTATTTATTCGAGGCCATTTGGGTGGTCTAACGGGCAAAACAGCGAGAACGGGGCATTTTCATGCCAAATCGGTGTACTATAGCCCAAATTGGTGTGCTATAACCCACGGTTTTCTGAGTGTGCCCGGGGCTCGGGTGTGTTTTGGGACGAAAATCAAGCAGAGGCCCCTAAGCAGGCTGTGGATCGGCCAGGGGTGGGCTTGACGTGGTCATTTAGGTAGATTGATACGCCCAAATTACAACTCTCGTTAGAGAGTGTAAGAGGCGCTGTCAAATATAAAACCCAACTGGGTTGGATGTCGAATCCCACAGGGAATACTGTGTTCACTAAGTATTGTGGTTGTTATTAGACTGTTGATCAAATGTTCCAGAATAAAAGGGGGTTTTGATTTATCAATTATAATCAAATGTTTGTCACAGAAAGTGATCCAACTGTAGATTACATTTGCAAATAGTAATTCAGTAAAAGTAGTCAAACTAGAGTTATGCCTACCAAGATGCTTAAAAAGCTAAGGTTGTGAACTATTTTGAATTCCCAATGAACAATTCTAATTGCAAGAGTAATTGAATTCTATGGTTTACCCATTAGTTTCTCAACCTAAATGAGTAGTTTATCCCTTAATTCTTTCATACTTAAGGAACATATTATTTATTCAACTATATTCTCACACGGGTTGATCCGGTTAAGGCATCTACCCTCTATCCAAAGGTTAAAGCCTTTAGATTTGTGTAAACCCTTTCTTTTCCCAACAAACACTTTTCTATTCGAACAAGTGATATTCCTGGGCTAACTTTTCAAGTTTGCAACCAAGAAAAGTCATTAAAGTGAAGAAGGGTTTATGCAATATCAATTAATCGTGCGAATCTACTAGATTCACAACCCCCAATCAGCTATTCACATCAAGGCTCCCATAACCCTAGTTATGGGAGCTTAGCCACACATCTACATCATAGAAAGAGAAGAAATCATTGTGATATTCATAAGTTAATTCAGAATTTACTTTCAAAAGTCACAATTATTGTTCTTCAATCTTCTATAGAAAATATGATAAAGGAATCTAGATCCGCAACTCTCAAATGAATCTAAGAGAAAAACTACGTACAATATTTTTCAAGTATGGAAAACCCTCATAAAAAATAAAAATATGCCTAATAAAATCTAAAACTGTGGATTTAAATGTTCCCATGTAAAAAGGATTTAAAATTTAAATTCAGAAAAAAATGCATCCAAATTGGTGGTCCACGGCAAAACTGGTGGTCCACTATTTTGACCGTCGCTGAGTGTTCTGAAATCCTGAATTCTATTTGGGTCTGGTGGTCAGGTTGGTTGTCTACTGTAAAACTGGTGGTCCACCATTTTGACCACCAGTGGGTCTTCTGAAAACTTGAATCTGGTGGTCAAGTTGGTGGTCCACCGCAAAACTGGTGGTCCACCGCAAAACTGGGGGTCCACCATTTTGATCGTCGCTGAGTGTTCTGAAATCCTGAATTTTGTTTGGGTCTGGTGGTCAGTTTGGTGGTCCACCGCAAAACTGGTGGTCCACTATTTTGACCACCAGTGGTCTTCTGAAATCCTGAATCTGGTGGTCAGGTTGGTGGTCCACCACAAAACTGGGGGTCCACCATTTTGACCATCACTAGGTTTTCTGAAAACCTGAATTCTGTTTTAGGTCTGGTAGTAAGTTTGCTGGTCCACCACAAAACTGGTGGTCCACCATTTTGACCACCAGTGGTGTTTTTCTGCTAATTTCCTGAGTCGTCTCCTTCAGCTAGCTCCTTACCCTGAAAAACTAAAATCCAGCATTAAATGCAACCTTGGTTGCTTGAAAATATGTAATTTTCCCAAGAAAAAGATGCACAATGTTTCGTCAAAAGCCGGAACATCATGGACAAATGGGCGGAACAACATAAACGGGCTATTTTTGGGCCAAATCGTTGTGCTATAACGGCTTTCAAGGTGTGCCTGGGGCCCGAGTGTGTTTTGGATAAAAAATTGACCATAGGCCCCCAAGCAAGTTGTGGAACGGTCGGGTGAGGGCCAACGGTGTCGACGGGGCTATTTGGGTGGTCAAAGGGGAGAAACGCCGCGAATGGGCTAATTTAAAGCCAAATCGGTGTTTTATAGCCTACGATTTTCTGGGTGTGCCTAAGGCCCAAGCGTGTTTTAGGCCAAAAATTGATCAGATTCCCCCAGGCAGGCTGTGGATCAGTCAAGGGTGCGCCAGCAGCGTTGGTGGGCTATTTTGATGGTCAAACGGGCAAAATGGAGCAAACGGACCATTTTCGAGCCAAATCAGTGTTCTATTGCCTATATTTTCTAGGTGTACCCAGGGCCTGAGCGTGTTGTGGGCCAAAAATTGATCGGAGGCCCTAGGCAGGATGTGGATCAATTAGGGTTGGCCATTGGTATTGGCGGGGTCATTTAGGTGGTCAAATAGGTGAACGAGTCATTTTGGGGCCAAATCGGTTTGCTATATAAGCCCACAATTTTTTGGGTGATCCAAGGGCTCGGGCGTGGTATGGGACAAAAATCAATCGGAGGCCCCCAGGCAGGCTGTGGATCGATCGAGAGTGGGCCAGTGGTGTTAGGTGGGCCATGTGAATGGTCAAACGGGTGAAACGGCACAAACGAGCTATTTTTGGGCCAAATCGGTGTGCCATAGCCTACAGTTTTCTATGTGTGCATGGGACCAGGGCATTTTTTTCGACGAAACTCGACCAAAAGCCCTCAGATAGGCTGTGGATCAGCTAGGGATGGGCCAACGGCACCAGAGGGGTCGTTTAGGTGGTCAAACAGTGCGAACGGTCCATTTTCGAGCTAAATTGGTGTACTATAGCCCACAGTTTTCTAGGTGTACCTGGGCCCGATTGTGTTTTAGGCTGAAAATTGATCGGAGGCCCCCAGGCGGGTTGTGGATTGGCCAGGGGTGGACTAACAGCATCGGCGGGGCATTTGGGTTGCCAAATGGGTGAAACAACGCAAACAGGCTATTTTTGGGCCAAATCGGTGTGCTATAGCCCATGGTTTTTTTATTGTGCCCGGGTCCCAGGCATGTTTTGGGCTAAAAAACGACCGTAGGCCTCCAAGCAGGCTGTGGATCGGCCATGGGAGGGCCAGCGGCGGGCCAGTGGCATCGGCGAGGCCGTTTGGGTGGTCAAGCAAGCAAAATATCGCGAACAAGCCATTTTCAAGCCAAATCGGTGTGCTATAGCCCATGATTTTCTTGGTGTGCCTAGGCCCAGGCATGTTTTGGGCCAAAAATCGATTGGAGGTCCCAGGAAGGGTGTAGATCGGCCAGGAGTAGCCTAACGGCGTCGGTGGGGCCATTTGGGTGGTCAAATGGAAAAACAGTACGAATGGGCCATTTTTAAGCCAAATTGATATGCTATAGCCCGCAGTTTTATAGGTGTTCCTGAAGCTCGAGCGTGGTTTGGGCCGAACGTCGATTGAAAGCCTTCAGACAGGCTATGGATCGGCTAGGGGTGGGCTATTTGGGTGGCCAATCAGGCAAAACATCGTGAACGGGCCATTTTGAGCTGAATCGAGGTGCTATAGCCCACGATTTTATGGGCGTGCCCTGGGCCCATAAATGTTTTTGGTCGAAAAATATCAGAGGACCCCAGGCATGCTGTGGATCTGCCAGGGGTGGGCCAGCCGCGTTGGGTGGGTCGATTGGGTGGTAAAACAGGCTAAATAGCATGAACGGGCCATTTTCGGGCCAAATTAATGTGGTATAACCCACGATTTTCTGGATGCACTGTGGCCCAGACATTTTTTGGGTCGAAAATTGACCAAAGGCCACCAGGAAGGTTGTGGATCAGCCAGCAGCGTCGATGGGGCTGTTTGGATGGTCAAACAGGCGAAACGGTGCGAATGGGTTATTTTCAGATCAAATCGGTGTGCTATAGCCCATAATTTTCTGGGTGTATTCGGGGACTGGGCGTATTTTGGGCTAAAAATCGAATGAAGGCCCTCAGGCAGGCTGTAGATCGGCAAGGGGTGGGCTAACGGCATCGTCGGGGCCGTTTGGATGGTTAAACGAGCGAAACATCGCGAACAAACCATTTTCAAGACAAATTGGTGGGTGTTAACCCACAGTTTTCTAGGTATGCTCGAGCATATTTTGGACCAAAAATCGATCGGAGGTCCCCCCAGCGAGTTGTGGATCGGTTATAGGTGGGCATGCGCCGTCGCCTAAGCTGTTTAGGTGGTCAAACCGATGACAACGCGAACGGATCATTTTCGAGCCAAATCGGTGGGTATTAGACCACGGTTTTCTGGATGTACCCAAGTGTGTTTTGGACCGAAAATCAATCGGAGGCCCCCAGGCGGGCTTTGGATCGGCCAGGGATGGGTCGGCGGCATCGCCAGGGCCGTTTGTGTGGTCAAACGGGCGACATGGCACGAAAGTACCTTTTTCAAGCCAAACTGATGGGTGTTAACACACGATTTTTTAGGTGTGCTTGGGGCCCAAACAAGTTTCGGGATGAAAATCGATCGGAGGCCCCCCGGTTTTTATGGTGGACCCGAGACTTGGGCGCAGTTTGGGATAAAAATTGATCGAGGGCCCCCAACAGGGTATGGAGCGGGTGAGGTTGGGTCGACATGGTCGGCGGGGCTAATTGGGTGGTCTAACGGGAGAAACACTGCAAACAGACCATTTTCGAGCTAATTCGATGGGTGTTAGCCCACAATTCTCGTGATGGACCTTGGGCCTAGGAGCGGGGTGAGGTTGGGCCGACGTGGTTGGCAGGGCTATTTGGGTAGTCTAACAGGAGAAAC
The DNA here is from genome assembly GCF_002878395.1 of Capsicum annuum. Lineage (NCBI taxonomy): Eukaryota > Viridiplantae > Streptophyta > Magnoliopsida > Solanales > Solanaceae > Capsicum > Capsicum annuum. The sequence continues at coordinate 483,400 of NW_025842141.1, forward strand.
AGCGCGAAAAGGCCATTTTCGAGCTAATCCGGTGGGTGTTAGCCCACAGTTCTCGTGGTGGACCTTGGGCCTAGGCGCGGTTTAGGCCTAAAATCAATCGACGGCCCCCCGACGGGGTGTGAAGCTAGCGAGGGTGGCTCGACGGGGCCATTTGGGTGGCCAAATGGGCAAAATGACAAGAATGGGCCATATTCGAGTCAATTCAATAGTGCTAGCCCACGATGCTCAAGGTGAATCTGAGGTTTAAGAATGGTTTGGGCCGAAAGTCGACCGACGACCCCCCGACGAGGTGTAGAGCCGGTAAGGGTGGTCAGCAAGGCTATTTAGGTGGTCAAGCGAGCGAAACAACACAAACGAGCCAATCAGGTGGTTTTAGCCCATGATTCTCCAGGTGGGCTCGGGGCCCAGAATCGATCGACAACCCCCCAACGAGGTGTGGAGCAGGTGAGGGTGGCCTGACAAGGCCGACAGGGTCATTGGAGTGGTCAAACGAGCAAAACAATGCAAATAGGCCATTTTCAAGCGAATTTGATGGGCGTTAGCTCACGATTCTCAGGGTGGACCTACTAGAGCCTGGGCGTAGTTTGGGCCAAAAGTCAACCGAAGACCCCCCGACAGGGTATGGGGCAATTGAAGCATCTCTTATCCTATTCACTGCTCGAAGTTATTGTTACTATACTGTGAACAAATAACTTAGCCCAACTAGAATAAGACGTGTTGGGAGAGTAGAGCATCTTGTAATGTCAAAATAGAATGGCCTGGGAAACCAAGTATGGACTGTTTAGTTCGGAGGATAAGGGATAATAATTCTGAATAAAATGTGCGATTACTTGATCATGTGCTTGGTTGAAAGTAGACGTATAAAACATAATGATGCTCACACCAAACTCAAATTAATTGAGGAGGTCATACAGGGTGGGCCTAGAGCCCGGGCGCAGGGGCCAAAAGTCGACCGACGACCCGTATGGAGCAGTTGAAGCATCTCTTATCCTATTCGCTGCTCGAAGTTATTGTTACTATACTGTGAACAAATAACTTAGCCCAACTAGAATAAGACGTGTTGGGAGAGTAGAGCATCTTGTAATGTCAAAATAGAATGGCCTGGGAAACCTAGACTGTCTAGTTCAGAGGATAAGGGATAATAATTCTGAATAAAATGTGCGATTACTTGATCATGTGCTTGGTTGAAAGTAGACGTTTGTAACATAATAATGATGCTCACTCCAAACTCAAATTAATTGAGGAGGTTATACATCATTCCCCTCGCAAATGTATTTATTTTTAGGCTATTGGTAAGTGTTGGGAGAGCTAGTGTCTTCCACTATGACAATAGTGTGTATTCAATAACTAGTTCCTATACAAACGTCTAACAAAAAGGGGAACCACAAAACGTGTATCACATGTGATCTAGACATGCTTCGCTGGGAATTATGTACCTAGGAATATCCAAATTTTGGTTAATATTCAATGTAAGTTGTTATGTACACGTACAGGCCTGCCCAAAAAACAAGTATTACCGTCCGCTGGCCTGTCAAACTTCTGCTTTAGCTTACTTGAAATTGCAACAAATATTCAAGAGTTGGGCCTTAGTTTGCACCAAACTCTTGATTCCACCTTTCAAGCTCCCCCCACTTGCTCTTTTGCAGACTAGGCCTAATCACTGTCATGGCTTTCTGAAAATCTCCATATCTTAAACCCCTCACCTGCAAAATCAGAACATCAATATTGGATGAGTCAATACCCATGATTTTTGCATTCTGACTTACTTCCAAGTGCTGGTCATCAAGATGAGAGAGAGAGAGAGAGAGAGAGAGAGTTTCAACCCTCAGATATAGAACCAGATAATTATGGAATTACAAAAGGAACCTAGAGCTTTAAAAATGCTATTTCCAAATTGTCTTAACTCTCCTCTTCACTAAGCTTTTAAGATAAATTGCTATCCAATTTCAGATGATGCACCCAAAGGTGTATAACAAATTCAAACTGACATCTAAGACAAATGACATCAACCTCGGGGTTTTCAATGGAACTATTAGATCCTATATATGACAAGGTTGACTGAGCAGAGAGCTCAAATTTCAAACGAATTTAATTCTCGATAATATTTAATTTGTACAAATTCATTAAAGAGTCTAAACATTTTTAGACAGCCCAAAATGAGAAGTGTGTCCAACAAGTTGGGACAGGGATGGAGTACCTAATTGAGCATGGGAAGAGTATTCAGATTTCAACTTCATATACGAATACAAGGACATATCTGTGGAGCAGTATTTCATCTACTCTGGCAATATGCTTTTTACTTCATGCAGAATCACATTAACTACTACTGGAAAAACAAATTCAAGACGTAGTACTGTAAACTTCAGAAGAGAGCTCCCACCTGATTTGCCTTGACTGAGAGAATGTTGGCACCAAGCTCTCTGATTGGCATCATTGCAGCTTCCTCACATAAGGCTTGCAGATCACTTCCTGAATACCCTGTGGAAAAGTACATTTCAGATGAGCTTCCACAATATATGTTGATAAAGGTTCTTAAGAATCAGATGTTCAGTTAAAAGAATTTCTAAGGGAAAAACCTTTAGCACTTTTACCTTCAGTGTCTCTCACTAATCGTTCTAGATCTCCATCTATCATCCAGTAAACAACACTGAATTAGGTTACATTGCAATAACAGGCAATTCAACTAAGGACTCTCCTTAATATTTCACAAAATAAAAAGAAATGGTCTCTCCAAATACAGTAAGTCCTTGAAATTGTTAGATTTGATGCTGTGTCATCCTCATAAAGATTGTATAAGAAAAACAGTTTGAGCATAAAAAAGTGAGAAGGATTATCAGTAAGCTTAAGAAAGATAAGTCCATAATGCACATTGAACTTAGTTATAACACCACAAATTCAAACTCATATAGAGGACAAATTTGTGCCATATCCCCCCCCCCCCCCCCCCCCCAAAAAAAAAAAGGAAAAAAAGGAGGGATGTTGGCCTTAAGGCAGCAGGCAAGCGCACAAGATTCTGTAGGAGGGAAAATTAGTGATACTGTGAGACACAAGCTCCATTATTTAAAAGAACTCTGGCTTGCAACTATCTTACTTTTTGCTCACAAGTTCAATCACAATGACTTTTGCCGAGCTTAGATGGAAGAAAAAAAAAAGGGAGGGGGACGCATTTCAAGAGATTCCTTATGCCCCCAGTTTGAATTAGACAAAAATTTCAAGGTCTTTTGATGTTTCCTTTTTTCATTTCTTAAAATTTTGTATATTAGATTATTTGATGAACTTGCACATCATCATGAATGTATTTAGCTATTATCCACATTTCACATCTCATATTACTTACTGGTTTTGATAACTGAAGCATCCAGATAAGACCAGTACATAGATCACAAAATCGACTCACTTCATTAAAATTTTTAAAAGAGTGGGAAGAGGGAAGAGCCTTGGGGGAGAGGGGGTCAATATTAGAACTACTCATTCTAAATGGGAACTCTACTTTATGGTCTACAAACAGACAGCAGTTAGCCATCACAAAATAATAATGCATCTAGTTTTCAAATGCAATCTCACCAGGCAAAGAAAAAGCGTTTCCCTTTAGTCTGTGTTTCAGAAGTTGTCTTCTAACACTAGCATCAGGTAGAGGTATATATATTCTTTTCACCTGTTTCAAACAAGCACGTTGAGAAGAAAACAATTCTACAGATTTCTATAATATTTTTAAAGAACAATTCATGTTGTTCTCGAGAAATTAGAAATATACTCGCCTGTACAATACTAATTAAGCTTCTGTGATCAGAGATGATGAAAGGAAACTATTCATTTAATAGGGGACAGCTTGTGAAGCAATTTGCAATTTAGTTTCTCTACTAATTTACATTCTTCTTATTATTAGCCACTAAGCAGATTCAGATCATTTCACCTAGTTTCTAGAGTCAAAGAGTACTTAGGTAATGCGGCACACGTACTCCCACAATCCACATTTGAATTTCCAAGTAGGATGCTGCAAGGATATCAAAGTGAGAACTGAAAACGTTAACTGGTTTTTTCTTTGATCAAGAATTAATTGGATTATTTTGATGATTTGTTAGAGAACATGGGCATATGTAACTTCATACACACTAGAGGATCTTTTTACCAAGTAAAGGCTTCTTACACGAGAATTATGTCGATTTTGTCAAGAAAAAACTCTATATTCATGTCCATCCCTTTTGTCAGTATTATTGACTTTACCTATCAGGCCGAAGGAAAAACATATTTAAGCAAGCCAATAATGAATTCACAACCATGTTCCCACAGACAAATTGCATTCTGATCAAATACCAGCACTTACCAATCTCCTTAGAACAGCGTCATCCAAATCCTGTGGCTTATTTGTTGCACCTGCATTAGCATACGCAGACAGCTCAGACGCAGCAACTAGAGAATACAAGGACCAAAAAGTTCAACTTCTGTAGACTGATAACATATGCTCAAGAATCATGAAAACTTATAGTTCTCAAATTTCCATGGGCAGGAGGGTTGTATTTTTAAAAAAAAAAAGGAATCGGCTAGTAACGGAACTTTCAGAGGGCCCCTCAAAAAGTCACTGCATCAGAAACAGTTTGACAGTAAAATTCCTAGCATACCAGAGTTTCAGACTAGAAACAACAACAACAACAACATATACAGTGGATTCCCACAAGTGGGGTCTGGGTGGACAAGAGTGAACGCAGACTTTACCACTACCTTGTAGGCAGAGAGGCTGTTTCCAAGAGATGCTAGGCCCATGTAAAGTTTCAGACTAGAAAGGGCTTGGAAAATGACCTTTTGACAGATGATTACACCCAGAAAACACTAAGACATGAGCATCAGTTAGCAGGATAGGTCATCTGTGAGAGAGACACCATAACTAATATAATAGTTCAGAAACAGAAAGAAACTTACCAATTACAATTACCAGGCCATCAGAATTTGATGTCACCCCATCAAACTGAACTAAAAACTCTGACTTCAACCTTCTGCTTGCTTCATTCTCATTGGTAGTCCTAGTTGACATAATACTATCTATCTGTTAACCACAAAGCTGAAAGTAAGGTTTGCTACCAATAAGTGACGGATGCACATTTAGATGTCTTACCAATGAAAGACCCAAGCAAACCTAGAGAGAGATATGTACTTTTAAGCAGTAAAGTCTAAAAAAAGAATATTGATTATATTATTTTTCTTTTGAATGAGTGGAGAGAAAAAAACGCAGGCGGTTTTGACCAGGGTATCTGCAAGAACCATACGAGACTTCATACACAGAATCAAAACAAAGACACATTACACACATATCAAGGATGAAAGTCAGAATGCCAATCAGTTCGAGGCAAACAGATAATCTATACATAGCTAATTACTTTCCAAAATCGCACAGCAAATATTGCAAATCCTAGAGAGGTCTATCCAAGACTTTTTCAAGGCAAATATATAACCAATACATAGCTGATCACTTTCCAAAATTACATAGCAAATATTGCAAACCCTATAGAGGTCTATCCAAGACTCGACCAGAAAGCTTTACTTTCACCTGGTAGATGTGCCAAGTTCATTAGACTTTGGAAGCCGACAACAAAACTTAATAACAGACAGTTGTCAGCCAGCGATTAGCTAATTTCAAAGGCATTGAAGTAGGTCAAGATAGAAGGTGCACTTATCCAGATCATGAAGGAATCCAGCAAAAGTTTGAGGTGGAAAGGCAAGTGGAGCTACTCTTCAGTTCTTTTTTCTACTTTCTATAGGTTTGTGAGGAGTGTGAAGGCCATGGTAAGAACATCCTCCCTGTGACCAGAAGGTCACAATTTCAAACTGTGGAATAGCCTCTTGCTAAAAATGCAAGATAAGGTTGCTTACAAGTTATAACAAACCCAATGTGGTACTTCCTTCCACAGACCCCATGCCCCATGCATAGCAGGAGCTTAGTGCCCCAAGCTGCCCTTTTTTGTTTGTAAAGGGGAGTTCGAGATGGTCCGGCTCCACTTTTATCAGGAAAAAGCAATTTTCACTTATAACAGTCTTTTACTTTTTTCTATTTAATTTGTCCCCCACCCACCAAAGAAAGTCCATATTTGATGGAAAAGAGCTAAATAAAACAACAACATACCCGGTAAAATCCCACAAGAAAGAGAGCTAAACCTGTAATTTATTATACATTTAAAAGATCCTAGTCACAAGCCTTTTTCTTCTTTCTGTTTTTTGCAAAGTTTTTGTAAAAAACAAAGAATTAAATTCGACTTCCTCTCCTACTTACTCTTCAGATACAGATGAACTATTTGTTTCCTTGTTAGATTCAGAGAAGTCAGCACCCAGCACGATGAATTTGAAGCAGAGGGGGTTAAGTGTGAAGAGTCAGCTAATGCCCTACTTTTATTATTTCTTAGAAGAATGGCCCCAAATAGAGTGAAGAAGACAATTGTCTAGGACTCTTAAAACTTTTTTTGTGGATATTTCTTGTATTGATTAAATGAAGGCCTAGTAGGAAAAGCATTGAATTAATTATATTAGCTGAGGCATCAACTGACACAATAATTTCTGATAAAACACTCACCTCATCCATGAAAATTACAGAGGGCTGTCTGGAAATGGCAACCATGAAAAGTGTCTTGACAAGCTTTTCACCCTCTCCGACCTGTCAAAATGCGAAGCTCAGTATATCAAAATGACACAAAACAAACTCAATCAAAAGGCACAAACAAAGGAGACACACACCCACTTTGATGTTAACGAAGAAGCAGACACATTAAAAAATGTTGCCTGCGACTCTGATGCTACGGCTTTAGCAAGCATGGTTTTTCCGGTACCTGGTGGGCCAAAAAGAAGTAGACCTGTAATACAGTAACATCAACCTTGTCAGAAAAAAGTTCCTGTGTAAGCTACAATGTTATTCACGCAGAGAAGTAATACCTCTAGCAGGCCTTCTTAAGCCAGTGAAGAGGTCTTTTCTTTTGGTTGGTAGAATTACCATCTCTAACAGAGCCTGCTTTGCCTTTTCAAGGCCAGCTGCAGGAAAACAAAATTCATGATTAAAATATTTAATAAATCATTACATAGGGGTAGGAGGCAGCGGAGAGGATAAAAGTTTGGCTTCTCACCAATATCTTCCCATTTAACAGAAGGGCTTCTATCCACAATTACTGAATTAATCATGTCTACCAACTTTGGATCATACCCACTAGCAGCAGCAGATTCCTGTGAAGGCTTATGGCTTAATATGCTATTACCAGGAACCTTCATAACAGAGCTGTCTTTCCATGAACTAGGCGCGGATCGAGATACTGCTTTTCGAGCAGACAAACTTGATTGTGGAACAGTCACTCTTTGGGTTTGTGGTGCTGAATGCTGGGGAGAACATGCCAAAACACATTATGATCACATGATACTTAACCCGCTTCGCAACTTAAATCCCAGAAATTCACATGATGTCCAACTCTGGCTTTATTCAAAAGTACAAACCAGAGGGAGTAGGGGTACCATGAATAAAACCAGCTGGTGGCAAATGTCTTTCTCAGATCGTAAAACTTTCTATGATAACATAATTTCATTTCAAAATGATTTGACGGCCATGTTCAAAGTTTACCAAATGACTCGTAATAAACTTCCTTTATTAGTCTTGTCCCTGGGACCCTTCATATGGTAAAGTGATTGGGCTATGCTCAAGCCTTCTAGATAAAGTTTGGCCTAGCTATATCCATGGCCACATCAGCATTTTTAATGATTAAAAATGCTGATGTGGCAAACTGTTTGGTTTCACACTCCATCACGCGCGTGATGGAGTAAAAATGCTGATGTGGCAAAATGTTTGGGTTCACACTCCATCACGCGCGTGATGGAGTGAATTTTCAGCCACATCAGCATTTTTAATGATTAAAAAAAGGAAAAAAAAAACCATTTTTATTTAATTTTTTCAAAAAATTCAATTATCCCCTCTTCCTCCATTACTTCCAATCTAAAAAAAAGTTTTATCCATTTATTAATTTTGTAAAACTACAGTTTATTAATTAGTTTATGAAATAAAAAAATCATCTTTTTATTAATTTTGTAAAAATTTCTTTTATTAATCTAAAAAAGTTCCATTTATTAATCCAATCTAAAACTTCAGTTTCCATTCCTATAAAACTCCTTCAATTTTGTAATCTTACTTATATATATCATATGAGTTTTTGTAACTAAAACAATGTACTCCCTCCGTTTCAAAAAGAATGACCTACTTTGACTTGGCACAAGGTTTAAGAAAATAAAGAAGACTTTTGAATCTTCTGGTCTTAAATTAAAGTTGTGTCAAATGTACCAAAATGTCCTTTAATCTTGTGGTCCTAAACATGCCATTTGGAAAGTTGAAATTAAAGTATTGCCAAAAAAGGAAAGGGATCATTCTTTTTTAAACGGAGGGAGTACTAAATATCGAAGCAGATAATTTAAAAAATAATAAATAAACAAATACTAAAGAAACTAAGACACGTACTTATAATAAATGTAGTTATATTGGTTATCTATTTTTAGTTCCTAACGATTTGATTTTTTATTGAACTGATAAGAAAACATTCATAAAATAGAAAAAGTAGTAACTAACATAAAAAAACCGAATTTTAGCCACAACCAAAATCCTACTTATGGGGTGTAAAATAGTAATTTAGCATAAACTTATTGGGTTATCGGTTTACCCAATAACCCAATAAAAAAAATCAAAATCGAATCAATGACCCAATGATTTTTTTTTACAAAATCATTAAAAAATCGTTAACCCAATAACGATAAATCAATAACATTTTTATCGATTCAATTTTTGTACACCCCTAACTTAAATTGCAATTTCTTACTCCATTAATTATAACAAGAAACATATTTGTGCATGTGAGTCTCCTCAAAATACTAATCGAAACACTAATTGGAAACTACTATGAAACACTAACCAAAAAAAATAATTTCATATTTTTAACACACAAAAAAATATAAATTTTTAGATAATAGCTTACTTGATCGACAAAAATTCAACCTTTCACTATTTTGGAGTTGAGGAAAACTGAAAAATATAATTTTTTTAGAGAGACATCGAATAATTAAGGGTAGAAGTGAGTTATTTTTTAATATAGGATAAATATAAGGGAAATGGATGGTATTTATCCACGTGGACACCACGTCAGCACTTTTTTCCACATGTCCGCGAGTGTATTACACGCAGTGGATAGTCAAGCAAAAAGGGGCCACGAGACATACTAAAAGAACAAGTTCGGGGGTACTTAGAATTAGTCAAAGTTAGACGTACCATGAATAAAATGTGACAAGTTCAGGGGGCTAATGTATACTTCTCTCTAAAAAAAGATGGTTTTCCATAAATGACAGCCAATAATCTGTACAAATAGGAACCTCATGGGTGCACACAAAGTCTTTCTCTACTCAAAATCTTTGCTATTCCTCTCTCCACATGGTCCACATAAGTGCTAGGGGAGACACATCCCATGCCCTGCATCTTCTCTTTTGTCTTCTAAAGGCCCCAATAAACAAGGTTTCTTTCACAGCCCCCAACATGTGAATGACTAAATACATTACTTTTATTGACAAAATTATCATTAGGACATCATAACTAAGAAATTGGAAAAAAAACATAGAAATGACAGCAAGCAGATGCATCAAAGAGAAGAACCACTTTGAGCAACAACATTGCTCCATATTAACATCAAGAGCTCGTGGTGAAGTTCCAAGATTAGAAAAGGAGAAGTAGAGTTATTAGCATTCCATCGGATGGAAAAGATGTATTTGTTTCCTAAAAATGAACATCTGAAATTGTCTATTCAACAGAACAAGCTTACACTTCACACAGCAGTTCATACCTTGACTGAAGATGTGCCACCTGAAATGGGAGTATGCGCAAAGGGAAGAAAGAAAATTACTCAGTTATTCTCTCTGATAGCTGAGATATGATTAAAACCAATCCAAGAAACAATAGGATTTTTGAACCTGTCCGTCGACTTAGAGTCTGAAGCCTGTCTGAAACTTGACACTGCCATTTTGATATCTTTTGACGATATGATTTCACCTTCTCGTGTTCACTGTTTAAAAACCACAAGAGGAGAGTTGTGTCTCAATTACTCCATAATCCATCAGATGGCTAAGAAAATCACATATGACAGAAAACAATGAGCTACCACATATTACTTTAATCATAAGGTTTTCTGTTCATTTTACTAGGTGTACGGAAGGAAACCAACCCATTTTCCATCCTATGTACCTACAACTGCTGACATGCTACTTCAAAAATCTAAAAAATCACATAGAAGATCAAAGGAACTCTTGCTGCAGAAAGAGAAAGAGAAAGAGACTGACAATTGTGTCTTTAACATGAGATTATGGTGGGATATGTTTCAGTGGTTCGGAGTTTCTTGGGTTATGCCAAAACCTGTGAAAAATTTAATGTTTTGTCGGAGAAACGGGAATAGAAGGAGCCGTAAAGCATGGAACTTGGTCTCTCTTGCGTTGATGTGGATTATTTGAATTAGCGAAATAGGAGAGCTTTTGAGGGGGTAGAATCGAGTTTTTCTCAAGTGAAGAATTGCCTCCGGTCTCTTATTTTCTTCTGATTCACCTATAAAACCCCTAGTCATATAGAAGAATGAGTGGACTATGTAGAGAATCAGATTTTGCAGATTCTTTGCCTTTTGGATTTTTCTTTGTATATGGCCAACTCGCCCTTGTTTATGAATGAAACACACTTACCTTATCAAAGAAAAACAAATCCAGTCTATGCAGACAGAGCTGCAGGATCTTGGTGTTCAATGAATTAGCATTCTGAACATGTGTATGATGCTCAATTGCACACAAATAGGAGAAAGAATACTCAAAAGAAAATTCAGAAATTTAATTATACACATAAAACTCCTATTACGAAGAGTAAGAGCAGTGTTAGTTTGATTCGTATGGAATTAGCACGACCCGACGATCAACTTCTTGGTGGGCATCATCAACGTTAATAACAGCTCACGCTTTTTAAAAGATCTTCTTTTATGGTTATGCCGGCGATGATAGGTGGATCTGGTAACTGGTCTGTTCCAATTGTGATAGGTGCGCCTGACATGGCATTTCCACGATTAAAGAAGAAGCCAACTCATATAAGAAACAGATTTGTCATGGTTCTCTAGGTTACCACTTACCCATGATGCTAAACCATATATATGTTTGAAAATATACATGCAGATGCAGTAATATCCCTTTTGCCGCACTGAAGCGTAAAACGCAGACATGACAATCATATGTCACAAGTTATGTTTAGAAAGTTAGATAGAATTCTACAGGTCAAAGAGAGTGCACTGCATTCAATCTTCAGAATTCCCAGCCCAACCAAATAATCAATCAATCAAATATACCTCGATCCCAAACTAATTGGGGTTGACTATATAATCTTCTATATCCGTTCCACTCAACCAATAAGCATTAGATTATTTTTATCTTCCCTAACACCAACACTTAAGCAAATTAGATAACATACACCCATTCAATTTAAACATATTTAGGCAAACAATGAGCTAAGGTTGATCATACCCCCTACTCTCACCTTGAACTATACATATGCGTGCCAAGTTGACAATTTTTCTAACTATATATTTCCAGAAAATCTGCACTCACTGTAACAAAAAAAGGATGCCTGCAGTAGACTTCGCACTGACTTAGTGGGTGTTTGGACATGTTTTATTGTGAAATTTGGAAAAAGTAGTTTTTGTTTTCAAAGTGAAAATAATATTTGAAAATTGGAGTTGTGTTTGGTCATGAATACAAATTGGAGTTGTTTTTTGAATTTTTGTGAGTAATTTGGGAGTGAAAAAAGAGACAACACTACTCATTTTTTCACATTTTGGAAAATTCCGAAATTCAACTTAGTTCCAGAATTTTATGGCCAAACACATTTTCCTGAATTCAACTCCGGAAAAAGCGAAAAATTTCATGGCCAAACGTCCCCTTAAATTCTTGGATTTGCCTCTGTCAAAATCCTTTTCATTAAAATATTGTAGCATTAAGCCTCTAATGATTCTAATCAAACAATAATATGCACCCAACAATGCGGCCTAGGTCAATGAAGTGGGTTGAGAAACCTTAGAGACAATTAAAAGAAACCACTAGGTGATTCTTCCAATCTGTCCTAGCCTTAGTGGAAAAAGTTACCTTGTGCATTCAAGGATGTGGCCTAGTGGTCAATAAAGTGGTTGAGAACCATGAGGTCTTATATTCAAATCCCAGCTAAGACCAAAACACTAGGTGATGTCTTGCCATCTATCCTAGCCTTGGTGGACATAGTTGCCTGATATATGTTGCTGGTGAAGGTATCCCGTGAAATTAGTCGAGGTGCGTGAAAGCTGACCCAGATACCACAGTTATCACAAAAGAAGTTTACCTAATATCTCTTGCCGGTGGGAGGTGGCAGAAATTCCGTGGAATTATAAAAAAAAAAAAATACACAACACACACAAAATACACCAAAAAGATCTAAAATTGAATTCAATGGGAGGGAAAAAAACAGAATACCTAGAAGTTATATAAGAAGGAACCGGGGTAGAAACACCTTCAGCAAGTATCTTTTGAGCATTATGATAATGTGAAATTGCATCATCGACCAACCCCCATTCTTCAGCTCTAACAGCTTTATCGATCTCTCCTTTCGCCAATTCAAAGTATCCTTTTAGCTTATACGCCGTCCGTTCATTTCCGGTAGCAACGCCATCCATCGTCCGATCGCCGGAGTTTTGCTGAGGATTATCGTTCGGAGAAGAAGACGGTGGCGATGGTGTATCGGTGAACATCGAGCTTAGGGTTTCTGCTAGGTCTTTTAGAAAACTCATTTGGGAGAGAAAATTGTATTAATGGTGAATTGGAAAATTTGGTACCATTAAGGCCCTGTTTGGATGTTTGGATGAAGTAAAGTGCTTTTATTCTGAATAATCATGGAGCACGTACGGTTTTCAGAATTGCTTTTATTTTCTTGCTCGACTATTTGAAAAAAATTAAGTAATACAACAATTAATTAATTTAACAACCAATAAATATTAAGATGGTCGAAAAAAAAAATGTGAGGTTGCATCACTTTCCTTCAATTCAATTATGAAATCTCACAAAAAAATATAAGGTTGCATCACTTTACATCAATTCAATTATGAAATCTCAAATACATACTCTTTTTTTCTCAAATTATATATTGTGATTTTTTTTTAAAATAATTATTTTAAATTATGACAAGACTACTTATCTTTTCTTTTTTATTTTATCTGTAATGATTAATAATTATTCATGAAGATTACAAATATCTCAATAAAATAAATATTTGATAAATCTAAAGAAATAAATGAGGGTAAAATAGTAGAAAATGATAACTACATACAATTTGAGATGAGAGAGTGATTTAATAATATTATTTAAATAAGATAATCACATATCATATTTTTATCTTAATATAATAATATTATTTAAATAAGATAGTCACATATCATTTTTTTTGGGTGCCCAAAAATCCCCACAATCAGCAGCCGTGAGACTAATCATTTGTTCCTCGATCAGCACATTTTGCGGTAAGAAACTCGCACATATCATATTCTTATATTAATATAATAATATTATTTAAATTAGAGAGAGAAATATTCTAATTTGAACCTTTTATTTTTTTAATATTAAATTGAGATGTACTTAGGGGAGGGACCGAGAATTATAGCCAAGTGTATCAACACAATAGATAGCGAGAAGATTATGAACCATGATGCTACATCTACTTGTTAGATTCGTCATTAATGTGGAGTTTGTATTACTCTGTCCATCACAAATTAGCTGTCCCTAATTTTCTAATTTGATTTCCTATTTAACTTATTCTTTTTTATTAATCAAGAAGAGATAAAAAAAAAATTCATGTTTTATTCTTTATATTAATTATTTTTTCTTCAAATTAAAATGTAAATATTATTTAATAGGGACATTATGATAAACTAGTCCTGATATTAATTATTTTTCTTAATGAATGTCCATTTCAATTTAGGATGAGTAATTTGGGACGGAGGAGTATAAGAGAAGCCCATTGGACTTTTACGGAGCTTGGCCTTCTTTCCCATTTCAAAGGAACGTCGTGTGGATTCATGCTATATCTGGATTATCAACATGTAACAAACTGTTGCATCGAGAAATTTCTACCATAAAACAGTTTTCAAATGACTATGGTTCTTGACTAGTTTGTATTAGCAATTTTCTTTTCCAACCGTGGTGTGTTAGCTGAACTATTTGACAGGTACTTACCACTTACTACCTTCCACCATCAAGTATACGATCGTTTGATATGAGGTATGAGGAATAAATAATTTTGGAATAAAGCGAAGGATTATGTTTGATATGAGGTATTAGTTACTATCGGGATCATTTATCCCATCAATTACACTGATGGAATAATTTATTCCATATACATAATTTATCTCGAAATAATTGTTTTCCAACCAAACACAATTATATGCTGAGTAAATTACCTGACAGGTTACGTTTGTGTTTTTGTTAGAGTTTTGTTAGTAAAGCTAAATTAGTGCTCATATGCATAGAGTTAACGATGGTTAATGCTGATGTGAGGACAAACAAGCAAATACAGCAGGGTATGTTGCACTTGCAGACTATACAAACCTTAAGCTACGTGTGATGATGAAACACCATATCTGATATCTATATTTAAATCCACAGGGGGCCCAACCGATAATAGTTTAATGCTTATACCAAGTGAGTAGGAGCGACTAGTGAAATGTTCTTTTGTTTATTCAAGTTTCTTTCAACCATTCATTTTCTATATGAGTAGGAGGTGGTGGAGCCAGATTTTTCATCAAAAAATAAAAAAAGTAGACACATGAAGAAGCCAAAGGTTCAACAACTAATGTATGAAAAAAAAAAAATAACTTTATCCATATACAAAATAGTGGCTGCCCTGACTAGTACATTGATTTTTCCTTGCTCCCACTCAAGCAAGAATCCAAACCATTGTGATTCGTTAAGTTTCTTGATTTGTCTTTGCATGTGTGTTATATAGTAATCTATATTTATGGTTGTCATTTCTCCAAATATACACCACTTTTGAAAAAAAAAAGAATGGATTTTCTCTATACCATCTTCACCTGTGTAGCAATCCTCTTCTTCGTTTGTGTTGCTTCCATTTTAGTTTTAATACTAAGTATCTATGCTGGCAAGTCAATCAGAGACCCCAAATATGCACCAGTGATGGGAACCGTGTTTCATCAACTCTTGTACTTCAACAGACTCTATGATTATCAAACAGAAGTGGCTAAAAAGACCACTACATTCCGGCTTCTAGCGCCCGAGCAGAGTGAAATATATACTACTGATTCAAGAAATATTGAACACATTCTTAAGACCAACTTTGGCAAGTACTCCAAAGGCAAACGGAATCAAGAGATTTTTATGGATTTGTTTGGCGAAGGGATCTTTGCCGTAGATGGTGAGAAATGGAAGCAACAGAGAAAGCTTGCAAGTTTTGAGTTCTCAGCTAGAGTATTAAGAGACTTTAGCTGCACAGTTTTCAGAAAAGGAGCGGCCAAATTGGTCAGCAAGGTTTTTGAGTTCTCTCTTGCCAACCAAGTTTTTGATATGCAAGTAAGTCATTTAAGAACTTGGTAAAATTTCAGGATTATATCACTATCCAGTCTTTGTCACTAAACTATGCTACTGTACTTGTAGGAACTGCTAATGAGATGCTCCTTGTATTCAATATTCAAAGTTGGATTTGGAGTTGATCTGAACTGCCTGGATGGATCAGGTGGTGGTGATAGCGAATTCATCAAGGCCTTTGATGATTCAAATGAATTGACATATTGGCGTTATGTCGATCCATTCTGGAAGCTTAAGAGATACTTCAACATCGGCTCTGAATTTCTCCTGAAAAAGAACATTAAATTTATTAGAGAATTTGTTGATGAATTGATTAAAACAAGACGCAAACAGCTAGAAATGAAACAAGATTTTGTAAGTCTTAGTTATTAGAATGTTAGGAGAGCAAGAAATGATTTTTAATCTTTTGTATGTTATTTCAAAATCACTTTTGAGTCTAACATAATTATTAACCTTTTATCTGTTATGCAAGACGGATAAGGAGGACATACTGTCAAGGTTTCTGGTAGAGAGCAAGAAAGATCCAGAGAAAATGACTGATCAGTATCTCAGAGACATAATACTGAATTTCATGCTTGCTGGCAAAGATAGTACTGCTAATACTCTTTCATGGTTTTTCTATGTGCTTTGCAAGAACCCATTGATCCAAGTAAAGATTGTTGAGGAAATAAGAGAAGTCATTGGCAAAAACATGAAAGATAATGGAAGTGTGGATGATTTTGTAATAAGTATTACAGAAGAAGTCCTCGAGAAAATGCATTATCTTCATGCAACATTGACCGAGACCTTGAGACTATACCCAGCTGTCCCAGTGGTACTGCTTCTGTCCATAAAACTGCAATATATGCGTTACCAAAACCAAATAAATACTATATCGTTTCTGCTCTTTTGCATCTCTCTGTGACTATTTGTCCTGTGCGACATGTTATTTGTTCATATTCAGGATGGCAGGTGTGCGGATGCATATGATGTTCTTCCTGATGGCTTTCACATCAGTAAAGGGGATGGGGTCTATTATCTGTCCTATGCAATGGGGAGAATGCCTTACATTTGGGGGAATGATGCTGAGGATTTCCGGCCAGAAAGATGGTTGAAAGGTGGGATTTTCCAGCCAGAGTCGCCATTCAAATTTATAGCATTTCATGTAAGAGAATGTTTTAATTATTTTATACACTCATACTTTGCGTCTACTGATAGGTGATCACTGGGGCTATATAGGTGCTGTTAAGTATAGTTCACAAAATAGGAGATTATGCTCAAGGATGTCAAGTTTTAGCAGAGAACTGCTCAAAATCTTGCCAGGGGCTTTTGATGCTTATGTTAGTTTTTAGCCGCAAAGATAATATTTTTACTTTGGTCTAAAGAATTTATGTATTCTTTTGGCTGTATTGTATGTAATCTACTAATCTGTAATTGGATTAGAAAACCATAAGGGATATACTGCTAAATCTGTATATATATGTTATCTTTTCTCTAACTCATTGGTTTATTTAATTTACAGGCTGGTCCAAGAATATGTCTAGGCAAAGATTTTGCTTACGGACAAATGAAGATATTATCAATGGCTCTTCTACATTTCTTCAGGTTCAAATTATCCGATGACACGAAAGAAGTAACTTATCGAACCATGTTTACACTCCATATCAATGACGGGCTTCTGGTTCATGCAGTTCCAAGAAGAGGATTAGTAGGCAATTATAAATTCGAATGATACAAAATGTCATATTTAAAGCTAATCTACAGATGTAATGACTATCATATGAACTACAACTTCAACTATTCACAACTTTCTTACGAGAAAGTGGATGCTAATATTTCATCAAGTTCTTGATTTCTAACTTGCTACTGGATTCCATATTCCTAACTTGGCTTTTTTTAGTGAAATTGAATAAAAACTAAATATTAGGAGTTCAAATTATAAAAAACTACAAAGTCCAATTTAATGCTCTTTTTCCTTGTTACTGAAACAAATAACACACAATGAGTTAAGAACTTCTGATATTTACCTAGACTACAAAATTTGATATACTAGACCAGATTATGCCCTATAAAGGTTATAATGAAGCTGATCTTGACCTGCCATCCAAGCGCAAATACCTTGGATGAAAATATAATTAAGTAATTACTGGTCTGAGGACAAACAAGCAAAAACAGCAGAGCAAGTTGCAGACTATATAAACCTTAATTACGTGTGAAGATGAAACGTCATATCTATATTTAAATCCACAGGGGTCCCAACCTATAATAGTATATATTAATGTATAATTTATCCTTGCTTCAAAGCAACAGTGACATGTTCTTTTGTTTATTCTACAAGTCTCTTTCAATTCAGTTTCTGTATGAATAGGACCTTGGTTTTTCCATGATCATATCGATTGTGAAAAAGTTTCTTGATTTGACTTTGCATTTGTGTGATATATAGTATATACAGACTATTGTTAGCTCTCCAAATATACAACCTTTCTGAAATGGAAATGGAAATGGATATTCTCTATACCATCTTCACCTGTGTAGCTATTCTCTTGTTCATTTGTGTAGCTCCTATATTAGTTTTAATAGTAAGGATCTATATTGGCAAGTCAATCAGAAACCCCAAATATGCACCAGTGGTGGGAACTGTGTTTCATCAACTCTTCTACTTCAAAACACTCTATGATTATCAAACAGAAGTGGCTAAAAAGACCCCTACTTCCCGGCTTCTGTCGCCGGAGCAAAGTGAAATATATACCACAGATTCAAGAAATATTGAACACATACTTAAGACCAACTTTGGCAAGTATTCCAAAGGAAAGCAAAATCAAGAGGTTATAGACGATTTGTTTGGCAAAGGGATTTTCGCGGTGGATGGTGAGAAATGGAAGCAACAGAGAAAGCTTTCAAGTCTTGAGTTCTCAGCTAGAGTATTGAGAGACTTTAGTTGCACAGTTTTCAGAAAAGGAGCAGCCAAATTGGTCGGCAAGGTTTTTGAGTTGTCTGTTGCCAACCATGTTTTTGATATGCAAGTAAGTCATTGAACAACTAAATAAATTTCAGGGTTATCACTAGCCAGTCTTATCACTAAAATATGCTACCATACTTGTAGGAACTGCTAATGAGATGCTCTCTGGATTCAATATTCAAAGTTGGCTTTGGAGTTGATCTGAACTGTCTAGACGGATCAAGTGGAGATGATAACGAATTCATTAAGGCTTTTGATGATTCAAATGCATTGACATATTGGCGCTATGTCGATCCATTCTGGAAGCTTAAGAGATACTTCAACATCGGCTCTGAATTTCTCCTGAAAAAGAACATCAAATTCATCGGAGAATTCGTTGATGAATTGATTAGAACAAGACGCAAACATCTAGAAATGAAACAAGATTCTGTTAAGTCTTGATCTTTTATTATTAGAATGTTTGGAGAGCTAGAAATGTAGCCTTTTCATCTTTTAACGCCTTTGAGTCTAACATAATTATTAACCTTTTATCTGTTCTGCAAGATGGATAAGGAGGACATACTCTCAAGGTTTCTGGTAGAAAGCAAAAAAGATCCAGAGAAAATGACTGATCAGTATCTCAGAGATATTATACTGAATTTCATGCTTGCTGGCAAAGATACTACTGCTAATACTCTTTCATGGTTTTTCTATGTTCTTTGCAAGAATCCCTTGATCCAAGTAAAGATTGTTCAGGAAATAAGAGAAGTTATTGGTAATAACATGAAGGATAATGGAAGTGTGGATGATTTTGTAACAAGTATTACAGAAGAAGTCCTCGAGAAAATGCATTATCTTCATGCAACATTGACAGAGACCTTGAGGCTATACCCTGCTGTCCCACTGGTACTACTTCTGTCCACAAAACTGCAATATATGCATAACCAAAACCAAATAAATCTATTGTTTCTACTCTTCTATATCTATCTTGGAGTATTTATCATTTGCAATATGTTATTTGTTGATATTCAGGATGGCAGGTGTGCGGACACAGATGATGTTCTTCCTGATGGCTTTCACATCAGGAAAGGGGATGGGGTCTCCTATATGGCCTATGCAATGGGGAGAATGACTTACATTTGGGGGAATGATGCTGAGGATTTCCGACCTGATCGATGGTTGAAAGATGGGATTTTCCAGCCAGAGTCACCATTCAAATTCATAGCATTTCATGTAAGAGTATGTTTTAATTATATTATACCTTCATATGTAGTGTCTTCTGAACTGATATAGGTGATCACTAAGGATATACAGTCGCTTTTAAGTATAGTTTGAAAGTAGGGTGATTATGCTCAAGCATGTCAAGTTTTAGCAGAGAGCTGATTAAGATCTCGTCAAGGGCTTTTGATGATTATGTTAGTTTGGAACCGAGAAGATAGCAGTTTGCTTTGGTCTAAAGAACTTTTGGCCTGTATTGTATGTAATCTGTGTTAGAGTGGGTAAAAGTCCCACATTGGTTGGGGAATGGACTAGTGGTTTGCTTATATGAAGTTGGGTAATCCTCACCTTTTGAGCTAGCTTTTGAGGTTGAGTTAGGCCCAAGGTCCATTCTTGACATGGTATTAGAGCTAGGTCCATCCCTGTTTTGGGCTCTCGGTCCACGCGCCAGTGCCAGTGTCAGTTGGGCCTGGGCATTAATTGGGATTACAATACCATAAGCTATATAATGCTAAAGCTTCCTTGATGCAGGGGCAGCATCGTACTATCTTTTCTCTAACTCATTGTTTCATTAAATATGCAGGCTGGTCCAAGAATATGTCTAGGCAAAGATTTTGCTTACCGGCAAATGAAGATATTATCAATGGCTCTTCTACATTTCTTCAGGTTCAAATTATCCGATGATACGAGAGAAGTAACTTATAGAACCATGTTTACGCTCCAAATTAAAGAAGGGCTTCAGGTTCATGCCGTTCCAAGAAGAGGATTAGTAGAAGCATGAAATGCAGCAGGCACTTTCTAATTCAAACAATATAAAAAGTCATCTTTAAAGATGATCTACAGATGTAATGACTGTCTATTCCACCATATGAACTATAAGTTCAACTATTCACAACTTTCTGACAAGAAAGCGGATGCTAATATTTCATCAAGTTCTTGATTTCTTCTTAAAAGTAAGGAATGGCTTCATGTTAGTGAGATGTTGCACCCTGAATTCCATATTCCTAACTTGGCTTTTTTTAATGAACTTGAATAACAAACTAAAATTAGGAGTTATGACAAACTATTATCAATTTTAATGCTCTTTTTTCCTTCTTACTGAAACATGTAACACACTGAGTTATGAACTTCTGATGTTATCGAGAACACAAAATTCGATCAATTAGATCAGATTACACCCTATAAAAGTTCTCATGAGACTGATCTTGAGTCGCCATCCCAGTGCGAATACCTAGGATGAACAGATGTGGCATAGAAAAGTTGAAATTGCAGCAGCTGCCTAACTCACAAGGAACTAATATCAGCTTGAGACTTTTACCAGATGGACCATCAAACAGATGAGCTCAAGAGTTTTCAGGAAATAAAGAGGAAAAAGACAAAGGAACTAGGAGAGAGAGGGAGGGGGAGAGAGAGAGAGCTTGAATAAAACTTAACAATGAAACAGAGAATTGAGTAGAAGTTTCTGATACACAGAAAATTGCAATTGAATCTGCATGCGCCCTTAATCTGTGGTTCTCTATCAATCAATCAACTATGCATTAATTCCAAAATGTTACCTTGAGAAAAATCTACAACAGAAACTTCTTTCTAATGATTAAGCATGCTTCTTGATTAGTTTATGTATATTCTTGTTACTCAGGTTAATTATAATAATCAATAAAGCATAGAGACTACAGGAGCCGATTGGTGAGGTTAGGACAAACAAGAAAAAACAGGAGAGGAAGTTGCAGGCAAGATAAACCATACGGTATGTGATAGGGACATGTTCTTTTCTTTACTCTGTCAGTTTCTTTCAGTTCATTTTCTATGATGTGACTAGTAATATTTTAGCAGTCCAGCCCAGCAAGAATCGAAACTAACAGTTCCCTCCAAGAAAACTGTTTTGATAAATCTACTAAGAATTAAAAAAGTATCAGTGAAGCTTCTTAAGTATATCCTCTCTAGTACCAATAGGATTCGAGATTTATACTAAACTTGACCAGAGAGCTGTTCAGATCCTAACGGCAAATGAACTGACAAGTGAACGAACTTTCAGTTTTGACTTTGCCCGTGTGTATATACAGATAGATGGTTGTCACCTCTCCATATTAGAAAAAAAAAATGGATGTCCTCTATACCATCTTCACCTGTACAGGAACTCTCTCTGTCATTGCTTTCACTTCCTTCTTAGTTTTAATACTAAGGATCTATGCTGACAAGTCAATCAGAAACCCCAAATATGCACCAGTGGTAGGAACTGTGTTACATCAACTCTTCTACTTCAAAAGACTCTATGATTATCAAACAGAAATCGCCAAGAAACTCCCTACTTCCCGATTTCTAGCTCCAGGTGAGAGTATAATATGCACCACTGATCCAAGAAATGTTGAGCACATTCTTAAGACGAAATTTGGCAAGTATTCTAAAGGCAAGCGTAATCAAGAGATAATAATGGATTTGTTTGGAGAAGGGATTTTTGCAGTTGATGGTGACAAATGGAAGCAGCAGAGAAAGCTTGCAAGCCTGGAGTTCTCAGCTAGGGTATTGAGAGACTTTAGCTGCACAGTTTTCAGAAAAAGAGCAGTCAAATTAGTCAGAAAAGTTTTTCAGTTCTCTATCTCCAACCAAGTTTTTGATGTGCAAGTAAGTCGCTGAACAACTCCTTTAGCACTTCTTTTCAACTTTATGAGTTCCTAAACAACTTAACACTATTAGTATTATTTCAATAGTCAGTTGTTATCACGACGCTATTTATGCCACCATACTTGTAGGAACTGCTAATGAGATGTTCCTTGGATTCAATATTCAAAGTTGGCTTTGGAGTTGATCTGAACTGCCTGGATAGATCAGGAAGAGATGATAACAATTTCATCAAGGCCTTTGATGATTCCAATGAACTGATATATTGGCGTTATGCCGATTCATTCTGGAAGCTTAAGAGATACTTCAATATCGGCTCTGAAGCTCTCCTGAAAAAGAACATCAAATTCATCCACGAATTTGTTGATGAACTGATTAGAACAAGGCGCAAACAGCTAGAAGTGAAACAAGATTCTGTAAGCCTTAATTTGAGTATTATTAGCGTGTTAGGAACGCCAGACCTTTATACTTACATCCTTTAAAGTACGGAATCTTGTTGACTCTTATCATTATTTATGAATGTTTTGTCTGTTCTGCAAGATTGATAAGGAGGATATACTGTCAAGGTTTCTGGTAGAGAGCAAGAAGGATCCAGAGAAAATGACTGATCAGTATCTCACAGACATAATACTGAATTTTTTGCTTGCTGGAAAAGACACTACCGCTAATACTCTTTCATGGTTTTTCTACATGCTTTGCAAGAACCCATTGATACAAGAAAAGGTGGTTGCGGAAATAACAGAAGTTACTGGTAATAACATAAAGGACGAGGAACATTTGGAAGATTTTGTTGCCAGTATTACAGAAGGAATCCTTGAGAAAATGCATTATCTTCATGCAGCATTGACAGAAACCTTGAGGCTATACCCTGCAGTCCCATTGGTACAATTCTTGGCCAAGAAACTGCAATTTCTCAAAATTGAAACCAAACTACTCTATTCGTTCTACTCTCTCGAGTGACTATTTGACACGTGTAACACGTTATTTGTTCATATTCAGGATGGCAGGTGTGCAGATGCAGATGATGTTCTTCCTGATGGCTTTCACATCAGAAAGGGGGATGAAGTCAATTATATATCCTATGCAATGGGAAGAATGCCTTATATTTGGGGGAATGATGCTGAAGATTTCCGACCTGAAAGATGGTTGAAAGATGGGATTTTCCAGCCAGAGTCACCATTCAAATTCATAGCATTTCATGTATGTATTAAACCTTCATACTTGGTAACTCGTGAATTGGTATTTATTGTTGAGGCTCTACATTTGTTGGGAAGCATATTGCAAAAAATAAGAGATTAGTCTCAAAGATGCCAAGTTTTAGTAGAGACCTAAAGAAGTTAAGCTGTTGTACAAACATAACCCTTGATAAATTACCTTCCGTACAATGTTAGATTCGAGCCTAATGTTTGTTCATATATTGACCTTGCACACAAAAATATCATACCGTCATCTAATGGTTGTGATAACTTACAAAATTCTAGACTGCAGTCAAATGTTTTCTCATAAGATATTCAGTCTGCTCAAAGGGGATCTTAGATCGTGGTCTAAAAGGTCCATAAGTTGTAAGAGAACTAAAAAAAGAGGATCACTTACTAAACATCTGTCCCAAAGAAGGGACAACCAACAAAAATTTCAATATTATCCTTTCTCTAAGTTGTTTGTTTTCTTGATTCACAGGCTGGTCCACGAATATGTCTAGGCAAAGATTTTGCTTACAAGCAAATGAAGATTTTAGCAATGGCTCTTCTTCATTTCTTCAGGTTCAAATTATCCGATGAGACGAAAGTAGTAACTTACAGAACCATGTTTACACTTCATATCAATGAAGGGCTTCCAGTTCATGCAGTTCCAAGATGAGAATTAGTAGGAGGCTGAAATGCAGAAGGCATTTTGAATGTCATCTTTAAAGCTAATATACAGAAGTCATGACTGTCCATTTTTGACAATTTGAACTATTATTTCAACTATTCACAACTTTGTGTCAAGAAGGTGTATACTAGTACTATTTCATCAAGTTCTTGATGTCTTCTTAGAAGTACGAAATGGCTTCATATTAGTAAAATGTTGCACTCCTGGATTCCATATTCAAAATGTTGGTTTTTCTAGTGAACTTAAATAACCAAGTAAAAAGTAGGACTCGTTTTGAAAAATTAATAGTTTGCATAAAGTAAAGGAGTATTTATCTTTATAGATTAATTAGTTTACTTTATTGTAATGATTAGTTAGTTAGTTGGAATCGTAATGGTGCTTGTAGTCAAGTAGTGTAGTCTCAGGTAGTTAGCAGAATGATCTACAACTGTCCACAGCTGTCATCTTCCTCCACACTTGTATATATACTGATCTAAATCCACATAATGACAGTTAATTTTGGATTTTCGCAAATATTTCCTCTCTTTCTTCTCCCAGCTCATACATAACAGATTGTTTTTCTCTGCAACAATGGAGATTTTATCCATCTCATGTGTTTTTACTTCAATTTCGACATAGTATCAGAGCCCGGTGTGATCATTTCTCATCAATTTTGTTGTCTTCGTTGTTGCGTGAATGTTCCCTGATTCAGTTACGATCTTCGTTTCGCTTTTCTTACCTCAATTCCGCTGATTGTGGATGTTTTAGCCTTTGATTTTGCTGGATCTAGCTAAGAATTGGTTAATTCTTCAATCGAATTTTGTTTCGCATTGTTGTCTTCGCTGGTCAGTTGTTCGCAATTCTTCAATCGAATTGGTTAGTTCTTCAATCAAATTTTTGGTTCGCATTGTTGTTTTCGCTGGACAACTGTTCGATTGTTTTCCTCTCAAAGCTCTTATAATTACTGTTACTATTTTCATTGTCTTCCTTGATCTATGGCTACTGAATAAGTAAATCAACCACATAACACACCTGATGTTATTGACGTCACTAGCCCTCTTTATGTGCATCCTTCTGAAAATACTGGATCCACACTTCTTCCAGTCGTGTTCGATGAAAATGGATACCGATCGTGGAACCGTAGTGTTCTTCAAGCACTCTCTGTAAACAATAAGATGGGCTTTATCAATGGAAAATGCAAAAGACCTGCTGAGGATTCTCCGTCCGAACACACTGGGAGAGGTGTGATGATATAGTCACTTTATGGCTTTTAAATTCTCTCTCAAAGGATTTGGCTGATAGCCTTCAATACGTTAATAATGCCCAAGAACTCTGGCAAGCGCTGGAAGATAGGTATGATCAAACGAATGGTGCAAAACTTTATCAATTGTAAAAGGAGATAAATGATCTCTCTCAAGGTACTCTTGATATTACCCGATATTATACCAAAATGAAGCGATTCTGGGAAGAACTTGGGACAATTGATGCAAGCGCTAGCTGCTCATATGAGTGCACTTGTGGTGCTAAGGCAAGTTTACACAAAGCTAAACAGGACAGGAGGTTGATTCAATTTCTGATGGGTTTAAATGAGGTCTACACGATTGTAAGGGGTAGCATTCTTATGATGAATTTGTTGCCTAGTATTGCTCAAGCATTCTCTATTTTGATCCAAGAAAAGAAACAAAGAGAAGTTCGACCCCGAAATCAACTCCTCTTAGAGTCTACATCTCTCGACACTCAAGCTAATGCGAATGGAGCATTCAGAATAAATTATTAGTCAGACAGGTCTAGTGCAAGTCAGTATAATAAAGGAAATCATTCTGGGAATCTATATCATGTCAGTAATTCTACTGGTAACCACTATGGAAACCATTATGGAGCTAGTGGATCTAATATGAATTGAGAAGGCTACGGTAATAGAGTAAATTTGTTTTGTGAGTATTGTAAGAAACTTGGGCACCTTAAAGAGAAGTGCTATAAATTGCATGGTTTCCCCCCAGACTTTAAACTTTTGAAAGGAAAGAACACAACATCTGCAGTTAATACTCATATCACCAGTGGTGATTCTTCATATGGTAAACTTACCTCAACTCATGGGCATAGTGGTGACATTCCAGCATCTCACAATCTCACTCAAGACCAGTACAATCAACTTATGCAGCTGCTGAAGAATTTTTCTGTTGTTGACACTGCAGGTCATGATCCTAATCGCTTCATTGGTGGAGCAGTGAATCTAGCAGGTGTACTTGCTTGCCATTCTTCTATAACTGAGATTGGTAATCTTTCTTGTTCTTGTAAAACATTATCTGCTGACTCATGGATACTAGACTCTGGTGCTTCCCATCACATGACCTATAAGAAAGACTTACTGACTAACATTGTGATTTTACCTTACCCTGGCCTAGTGAGCTTACCTAATGGTTACAAAGTAAAAGTAACAGAAGTTGGTGATGTGCATCTTGGTTCTACATTAACATTATGTAGGGTATTGTTTGTACCAAGTTTCAAGTTCAATCTCATTTCTATACATTGCTTGACCTCTTCTCTTCAAAGCATTATTAGTTTCAGCAATTCTTTCTGTGTCATGCAGGCCCCTTCACTGAAGAGGCCTCTGGTGATTGGTAAAGCTAGTGATGGACTATACTACTTTTGCACCAGCTGTCACAAAACCAGCTCTTTAAGTCCTTCATCTGTATATCCATCCTTACAAGTTTTAGTCAATTCTATGTGTGATAGTTCTCCTGTGAGTAATAAACAGATTTCATCACCTCTTTCATCTAATCTTGTAAATAAGTCATGTCATTTTAATAAAAGAATCTGTTCTATTTTTACTCCTTGCCTATCTTCTACATCTTCTCATAGCAATAATGATGGTCTTTTATGGCACCAAAGTCTAGGGCATGTGCTTTTTGTGAAGATGAAAGGGATTCCATGTATACAAGCTCACTTCGCTCCAAAACAAACTTTTGTATGCCCTATTTGTCCCATGGCCAGACAAACTAGATTTTCATTTCCTCAGAGAACCTCAATCACTACTAAGTTGTTTGATCTCTTACGTGTTGACATACGGGGCCCTTATCACATTTCCACACATGATAACTATAGGTATTTGATCACCCTAGTTGATGATTACAGTAGAGCAACATAGACACAACTAATTAGTTGTAAAAGCAATGCATTTTGGACCATTAAAGCCTTTGTCAACCTTATATAAAATCAGTTTTCCACTACTATCAAAGTCATTAGATCCTACAATGGGCTCGAATTTGTAAATAATGCATCTGCCGCATTCTTCCAGGAGAAGGGCATCATTCATCAAAAGACATGCCCTTATACACCCCAACAAAATGGGATAGTGGAAAGAAAACATAAACATCTCCTTGAAACTGCAAGAGCTCTATTATATCAATCCAAATTACCCCTCAAGTACTGGGGAGAATGTGTTTTAACAGCCACATACTTGATAAACAGGCCACCTTCTACAGTTTTGAAAGGAAAATGTCCTTATGAAATTCTTTATCAAGAAAAACCACTCTATTCTCATTTAAGAGCCTTTGGTTGTCTGTTTTTTCCAACCACACCAAGACACGCAAAGATAAGTTTGAACCAAGGTCAACCCCACACATATTCATGGGATATCCCTTTGGCACAAAAGGTTACAAAGTCCTAAACCTGGAAACTAAAAGATTACATATTTCTAGAGATGTATTGTTTTATGAACATGTTTTTCCTCTCTTTAGATTCTGCTCATTCTTCTTTTCCTTCTGTGTTGAGATTGTTGTCTACTAATTTACATAGTTTAAGTCATGCCACAAATCATTTTGACACAATTTATATAGATCCAACTCCAACTTCTGGTTCTTTTACTGATACTTGTAGCAATTCATCCAACTCCATTCTCACAGAAGGACCATCTACATCAGAGAATTTAATATCTCATACACCAAATGATATTGATATTCCAACTTTACCTAGTGATAGAAATATTTGTAACCAACCTGTTTCTGAATGTAGAAGGTCATCTAGGCCACACAACATACTTGCATATTTGCAAGACTACAATTACAAGTTGCCTAACCTTCCTTCCTCTTCATCACTACATATTCCTACTTCACTTACTTCAGCCAAATCATTAATCACCAGTTCAGATCACTTTTATTTTACCTCTTTTAGTCTAAATAGTTAGCAATTAATGAAAAACATGTCACTTGATCTTGAACCATCTTGTTATGAAGAGGCAGCATAGCAACCTTCTTGGCAAACTGCAATGACACAAAAATTTGAAGTTTTATATGCTAATCATACTTGGGAATTGGTAGAGTTACCTGTTGGGAAGAAGGCAATAGGCTGCAAATGGGTATATAAAATTAAACACAAGGCAGATGGAAGTGTTGAGAGATTCAAGGAAAGGCTAGTGGTTAAAGGTTACACTCAACAATATGGAGTAGATTATACTGAGAATTTTTCCCCAGTGGTGAAAATGACCACTGTAAGAGTTTTACTTGGTTTAGCTGTGAAGAAGGAATGGACTCTGTTCCAACTGGATGTGAATAATGCATTTCTCCATGGAGATTTACATGAGGAAGTCTACATAGAAGCTCCTCGAGGTCTGGTTTTAGAATCTGTAGGAATGGTGTGTAGATTAAGAAAATTTTTGTACGGCTTAAAGCAAGCTAGTAGGCAATGGTATGATAAACTTGCCACATCTTTGTTTTCAAAAGGTTTTACTCACTCCATGCATGATTATTCTTTGTTTTATAAGAAAAATGGGACATCAGTGGTGTTTGTTGCTATTTATGTTGATGATGTTATCATAACTGGAAATGACCTTGATGAAATTGACCAACTCAAGTTGTTTCTTCATAACAAATTCAAAATCAAGGATCTAGGATAACTACACTACTTTCTGGGCTTAGAGGTATTATACAAGGACAGTGGAATACTTATTTCACAAAGAAAGTTCTGCACTGACTTACTTAGAGAATATGATTGTCTAAATTTTACAACTGCCCCCTCTCCTCTTGATTCTACTATTAAGTTGAAAGCAGCTGATGGGATATAGTTGAAGGATCCAACATGTTACAGGAAGCTAGTAGGAAAACTCAACTACCTCACTAATACAAGAAGATACATTGCATTTAGTGTACAACACTTGAGTCAATTTATGCAAGTGCCAAGAGAAACTTATTACAAGGCTGCACTTCATGTACTTAGATATCTGAAAGGAGATCCTAGTCTGGGAATCTTCTTGTCCAACAATCCCGACTTCAGAATTTCAGCTCATTGTGACTCTAATTGGGCAGCATGTCCAGATTCTAGGAGGTCTGTTAGTGGTTTTATTATGTTCCTTAGAGATTGTCCTATTAGTTGGAAATCAAAGAAACAACCTACAGTGTTACTATCATCAGCAGAGGCAGAATACAGATCCATCAGAAAGGTGGTTGGAGAATTAGTTTGGTTAGAAAGGCTACTCGCTAAGTTTGATAATTCTCCTCCTAAACCTATACAGGTGTTTTGTGATAGTCAAGCAGCAGTTCACATAGCTCACAATCCAGTTTTTCATGAGAGAACAAAGCATATAGAAGTGGATTGCCACTTTGTCAGAGACAAACTACAGGAAGGACTCATTTTCTTGCAACATGTTTCCACTAATGCACAACTAGCTGATATCTTAACAAAGGCATTAACTGGAGTACAATATCACACTGTTCTTGACAAGTTGGCAGTGTATTTTCCACCTTCAACTTGAGGGGGGGTGTTGAAACATTAATAGTTTGCATCAAGTACATGAGTGTTTATCTTTATAGATTAATTAGTTGACTTTATTGTAATAATTAGTTAGTTAGTTGAAATCATAATGGTGCTTGTAGTCAAGTAGTGTAGTCTCAGGTAGTTAGCAGAATGATCTACAGCTGTCCACAACTGTCATCTTCCTCCACACTTGTATATATGTTGAGCTACATCCACATAATGACTGTTAATTTTGGATTTTCACAAATATTTCCTCTCTCTTCTTCTCCCAGCTCATACATAGCGGATTGTTTCTCTCTGCAACAATGGAGATTTTATCCATCTCATGTGTTTTTACTTCAATTTCGACAACTCAAAATTATGTAGCTCCCTGTTGTCCAATTTGCCTCATTAGTGGAACATATAGCACAATAGATCATAAAGTTTGATTGACTAGATCAGATCATATACCCTATAAAGCAGGACGGACAAACATGGCATGTACACATTTTGGCACTTTGCTTCAGATTTATCCAATATCAAAAGGACCATCAGACTAATAAGCTCACAAGATTTTTCAGGAAAAAAGACAAACAAGGAAATAATAGAGACAAAAAAGTATACATAAATTTTTGATGCACAGAAAATTGTACAAGATTGCTGATGCAAAAAAGATTGTATAAAACCAAAAAAAAATTCAAGATGAAGATGAATTAAGTAAAAAAAAAGTATTTTAGCAATACATGATAAGCCAAATTTGCACAAGGACATGACAGTGGTTTCTATGGATAATTTTCAGAACTCCGTTATCTCCATAACAACACCTGGGCTTAACTCAACCCCAAACCTAGCTAACGAGGGGAGGATTACCCAAGTCCATGTAAGAAAACTATCGGTCCATTCCCCAACTAATGTGGGACTTTTACCCACTTCAACATTAAGATTTGGTTTTAGGCCACCAAATTTGTTGAGCTGCCCCTAGACTTCTCCACGAGGGTCTTGAGGGATTTCAGCAGTGTGGTCTTCAGAAAGATGTGACAAAGCTAGCTCACATATTGTCTGAAGCTGCCAATTCCTGCCAGACAATTGACATTCAAGTAAGTTTCCATGTCACGACCCAAACCTGGGCCCTGGCCGTGACGGGGACCCGAACCATGAAGGCTCGAGAGCCCTTCTAACTTGTAATCATATACATCATTCATTTACAGAGGGGAACTACGGAAATACAAAACAAAACGGAATCGTGGTCGATATCATAATTCAATTGAATAATCTGGAATGAAAAACATAAACCTCTAAACAACGTCTAACATCAGTATGCAAAATCTCTAACAACTGAAAATGACATTTGTCTAAAATCTGGGATAAGCCCCCAGTCGGGCTATGAATCAAAATGAAATAACAATAACAAGTTCTAATATAGGCCTTTCAAAGTAAGGGAGGCTCACCAATTGCAACTTCCGACGCACTCAAACCTATTGCTGAACTGGACCCCGAGACTATGCCTTAGATCCTGAGATGGAGGGGGTTAATACAGATATACTGGTACGTAGAGCAATCCAAAATAATGTACTTTTATATACAACATAGGTGAGAGCATTTCATAAAAATGTTAAGCAAGAAATAATTTAAAACACATGGGCAACTTAAAATAATCATTCAATGCAAATCTGTAGATGTAAAACTATTCTTTAATTTTTTACTTCTGAGGTAAGTGGTATACCCTACATATCTGAAAGTTTCCCACGGGAAATATGAAATCCGCCATTAACTCGACGGCCAAGCCCCCAACCCAAGTTTTTCGCAAGGGTTGAAGTATCTGAATCTGATACGCCCCAGGGCACTAGGCCAGCGTATAATTATATACCCGTATCGGCAAAGCACGATTTCAAAAAATGAATCATATGACTTGTGCCTTCTTCGGGTAACCATCTAACTCTCTTAGTGCCCAGTTTTTAACCCATTCTAAACATGCATCTTTTTGAATTCAAAATCTGAAATCTAAAATGAAACTTGTATCCTGTTCTGAGTTTTATCATGACTTTATATGATTTGGTATCGTCATACCAAGACTTGCAAGTCATAATTCTGAGCCATAAAATATCCCTTACAGCTTTCTCTTTCAAAATACAAAGGTTAGACCACCATACTTCAAACAATTCCGAAAGATTCATTCTTCCAAAACATTTATCAAATTACACAAAGGTCATTCTTTTCAATCATTTCAACAAACATGTGGTGGTCATAAGTTTCAACAACCTACGAAATTTTTTTCATATATATATATATATATATATATTGAGCACTTACCAACATGTAAAACCCTCTCTCTTCAATTCAAAAATCATAATCAAGTCATAAACAAAGTCAAGGCTTTTATATTGAATTATATTTCCAATATCACATTTCGAACACATCATATTTTACGAAGTTAAGAGACTTGTAAATAAGAGAGGGATTTCAAATAGTTCATGCTCTCAATTCATAATTCAAACTCATCAAACTAATACATATATCTACTTAAACATGGTTATAAATCAGATTTGGAGGAAAGGCCTCAAGACCAAATTAATATCATCAAAAACTTTAAAAGCATGAGTCTAATTATAAATCCAAAACCCCTTTTTTGTAAATTCATAATTTCTAAACCTTTAACATGATTAATAAGAATTTACCATGCCCATGTAGATTCAGGAAAACCCCACGTACCTTAGATTACAAGGTTTGAAGAGTAGAACTTGAATCTTGATTTGTTTTATAGAAATCTTGGACTTACGAGATTGATTCTTGATCTTGAAAGAAGCCTAGTTTCCATTTTACTCTTGAGAGAGGAGAGGAATTGAGAGATTAAAACTGATAAAAGAAATGGATTATAGTGTGTTTTAGATGATTTAAATCGTGTGGAAGAAGTTTGGGATGATGAAAAATATCAAAATACCCCTAAGGAAATAAAAAACACCGCTGTAGTCCCTCTGTTTGACAGACTGACATGCTGAAGTAAATTGGGTATAACTTTTTACTCCGATGTTGGATTTTGACGAAATAAATTGCGTTGGAAATAGGACTCAAAGGCCTTTCATTTGATATATAGAAGGCCACCCAGTTCATTATATAACAGAAGTTATGTTCGACGAAAGTTGACCCAAGTTGAAGTGTCCACTAAAACGTACTCGATGGAATTGTTTTCAACTCGTTTTTTAGTACGGGGATTTTTGTGACCTCAATTCGTATCCAAAGGTATTCCCACACTGTAGGATTTATCACCACACATATATTAACAAAGAATCATCTAGTTCGGGTCAATATACGACGCTTCGATTTCTAGTCCAAAAAAATGCGGGGTGTTACATTATATGACTCTGCTTCAACAACCCTTCTGATGTTTTTTACCAGACAAGTAAACCTAGTTTGTCAATCTAGGATCTATTCTTGAAATCAACTTTAGATTCAATATTCAGTGTTTCCTTTTGGAGTTGAGCTAGACAGCATGAGTGTTTCAAATGAAGAGAGCAAAAAACTTAGATGCATTTGACAATGCAAATGCAATAACAGTTTGGAGATATGTTGATGTCTTATGGAAGATAAAAAGAGCTCTCAGGAGGCCAAGTTACGGTACAATATAAGAATTGTTGATTCACTTGTTTATAAGCTGATCCTCATAAAAACTGAGCAGATGAGTAAACCAGAAGCTGATTTATCTGTAAGTTAATTGCCTTATGGCTACTACTTTTATTAGTGCAGATAGATGCTTAGACATTAGAATCTTTTGCCTGTTGCAATGGAAGAAAGAAGACATACGGTTTCCGCAAAAATAACTGGTAAAGATCCAAAGAATTTGCGTGATATAATATTGCTTCATCATAGCATGCAGAGATACAACTGTGACCACCCTATCTTGGTTCGTATATATGCTTTGCAAGTACCCTCATTTACAGGAAAAAATAGCACAAGAGATTAAAGAAACAACCACTGAGAAAAAAAATGCAACTGACATAACGGATTTTTCTGCTAATGTGAGTGAAGAAGCACTTGAAAACATGCAACGTCTTCATGCAGCATTGACGGAGACTCTTAGGCTCTATGCAACAGTTCGACTGGTAATAAAGAACTTCTTTTATCATATATAAACTGCCAAGTAGATGCAGGTTCTAAGTTGTTACTTTTGTTTTTCCACTTACTGCAGGATGGAATATATGCTTTTCAGGATGATACCTTACCAGTTGGATTCAACGTGAGAAAAGGGGACATGGTATGTTACCTACCATATGCAAAGGGAAGAACGAAATTTATAAGGGGTGATGATGAAGAAGAATATAAACCAGAGAGATGGCTTGATGGGGATGGTTTCTTCACTCTTCAGGCCAGAGAACCCCTTCAATTTCAGCATTCCAGGTTGATCAAAGCTCGTTATTGGCTTTAATTATCAATTTGTCATTTGTAAAGCCTGATCATGAGTATATACTTAATTTGCCTACCGCCTATATATTGTGACATTCTTCTGTTGATGAAACAGGTAGGGCGAGGATCTGCTTGTGGAAGGAGTTTGCTTATAGGCAAATGAAGATATTCGCTGCTGTGTTGTTACATTACTTTGTTTTCAAGTTGAGTGATGACAAGAAAATTGTCGACTACATGACATTGATTAATTTCACATCAACGGGGGACTGCATGTTGATGCCTTTCACAAATAGGGCCATAAAAGAGAGCAATAAATATATATGTTACATGTATTTACTATGTTCTGTAAACCAAAGATAGAAAATATGACATCATCTTCTTCCTGAACACCATGTATGACATCAGTATCCATAAATAGCCTATGAAATAACATTGTTGAGCCGATAAAAATTAGGTCCAACATCTAACGAAGGTGTCAATGTTATACATTCACATTTTCCTTGTTTTACTCTCCTACGCCATTTCCATGCCATGTTAGTTTGTTATTTTCAGTGGAAATGTGCAATAACCCCTGTGTCCTGAATTACGAATAGAAGTTATATGAACTTTAATTTATCTCATCGCAGTTTACAGTTCACGAACAATCAACACGCATCTGAAAAGCTTCATTTTGATGGAAATGAGAAAATGCATTATGTTCATGCAACTTTGACAGAAACCTTGAGGCTATAACCTGCAGTCCAAGTGGCACAATTTTTATCCAAGAAACTGCAAGTTTTCGAAATGGAAACCAAATTACTGAAAATCATTTCTACTCTCTTGTGACTAGTGGTGTAGCCAAAAATCTCACGAAGAATGTTCAAATTTTAGATAGCAAATAAAATTATTTCCCCGGCGATTGGGTGCACCAAAAATTGTTAAAATCAAACTAAGCAATAATATGTATCTAACTAAATTACTTCAATTGTTTCAAAGGGTGTTCAAAATTCAATTTGTAACAATATAAAGTAAGATTTGACCTACATATATAATTAATTTCTAGCAAAGTGGGTTCAGCCCACCACTCTAGCACCACCTTAGCTCCTCCCCTACTTGTTAGGCTATTAAACACATGCAACATGTTATCCGTTACTCTCTCCGTCCTAATTTATGTGACATAATTTAGATTTCAAACGTCAAATAATTTTTTTTTTTTTACCATGATTTATTCATATGTCCTTTAAGTACTTTAATTGTTAATTAATCATTGTATCTTATACTATGTGATATCTAGATAAGTATATTATTTCTAAAAAAAACTTAAATGTTGTATGTCCGTAATTCATGGTCAAAATAAAAAAGTTTGCCTAAATGGTACTTCTTATTTCCCAATTTGTATAGGCACATTTTTTCTAAAAAAAAAATCTGTACCATAAAGATTATCATTTTTCTATTATCAGACAGTACTACTCCATAAAACTTCAGAAATTTGACTTTTACCCTTCATAAAATGACGTATTGCCACACAAATGTTAGGTTTAATATGTTAAGGAATCTTTTTTTAAAAAATTTATTGTACAGAAATTGCAAGGCCTCTTAAAATATAAATATCACAAAATCGGCAAGAGGGAGTAAGGCCTCTTAAAATATAAATATCACAAAATCGACAAGAGGGAGTTGTTCGAATGATAAGCATCCTCGCTTTCAATCCGATCTTCTATGTAGCATTTTCTATAATTACTTAAAAGACAAATGCCTAATAGAACCAAACCTACATTCTTAGGGGGATCAAATCTTGAAGATGAATTAATGAAAAGCACTATAATAATATGATTTTTTTCTATAATTCTACATTTATGGTGTCCTCTCCGGCCTCCACACACTTCATTTTCACCCCAACCCTCGTAGTCCCCCTCCTTACCATCCCACACCCCTTACCCCACCCGTCTTGAAGTGTTTATCTAAATTATTATATAGAAATATTTTTAGGATAATACTCTTACAGTACTTATCAAACACAAGCAAAACAACTAAGAAATTCATGTGGACTTATCAAACAAAAGAAAATAACTAAGAAATTCACGTATATATTTTCCTGGCAAACATTGTTAATGAGTGTGTTCAGTTTGAAGAAAAATGTTATTCACGGGAAATGTCTCTTGAAAAATAGGTGCATTTCTTACTTAGTTTCTACTATTTGATAAGTAAGCAAACAAAAATATTATTCAAAGAGCATTTATATATAATCTAGCATAATTTTGTAAAAGAAAAAAATATATTATTCAAAAAGTATTTATATATAATCTAGCATAATTTTATGGAAGGTGAGAATTGGGGATTTGGGGGCAGGATGGTCAAAGGTTGGGTACTGGGGCGTTAATGGTAGGAAGAAGATAATGAACTTAGAATGACACCAGTGAAACTTATTGTTTTATACTTTCGTTTGAAAAGTGATTTTCCTCTTTTCCACTTCCATAGTCTTTAATTTTTATGAGATGGTCTCTAAATGGAAAAATTATCTAAGCATTAGATGGACCACCTCCTATTCTGATTGTCTTGCTATGTGCGATGTTTGACTTAACAGATTCAACTGTTCTGAGAAACATAAGAGCAGTTTTTTTGTGTCACGATCCAATTTCTCAAGTCGTGATGGCGCCTACTTTAACCCACCAGTAGGTAAGCCAAGCCATAGTCTGGAGTGATAAGTAACAAGCTAACAGGCAGAGACCAAATAAAAGATCATGTATAATGATAACAACAATAATAACAAGTGAAAACTAAGAAGGGAGCATATATATTATATCAAAACGAGAGGAGGAAAAAGAACCAACTATACAAATGAATCCCTTCCAATACCTGATAAGGTCAGTACTAGAGTCACTACTAATAGGTACCCAGAGTACTAGACAAAAATCTAAAATGTATACAATATACACAAGTAGTCTCGAGTGCAAAAGACTAACAAAAGTAGATAGAGGGGGATTAGCCTCGGACAATAGCAAGCTCACCCTGCTCTGAATTAGTACTGGAAGGTAGGAGTCACATCAGCGTCAACTGCTAGTACCCGGATCTACATCAGGAAAAAGATACAGAAGTATAGTGTGAGTACCAAAGCCATGGGTACTCAGTAGGCATCATCGGCCGACTGATCTCAATACAGAAAAGGTATAACTATAATGCGAAGATGTAATCCAAGTCAACAGTAAAGGGACAGAAAATAAATAATGCAGTAATGACAGACAAGTCAAACATAACCTAGCTGGACCCCTATAAGCCCGCTAGGCATACTAAAGAAGACAATTAACCCAATCGTACTTCATAAATTAGTGGGACACACAAGTAATTAAAATAAACATAAATAATCTATAACTGCGCTGATCCCAATAAATCATGATGGTCATCCAAATGTGCACCGGACTTGAACCGGCACCAATGGGTAGTAACGAGAGGCCAGACGCCGAACTTGAACCGGTAGTAATGGATAATAACAAGAGGACGCGTGTCAGATTCAAACCGGACATAGTGGGTAATAGCGATAGGCCATATATATATAGCTCATAATCAGATGCTGGACTCAAACTGGAACTCAGAGGAACCACAACCATAATCAGATGCCGGACTCGAATCGGAGCTCATAGTAACAATAATAATAAAACACCGAACTAGAACCGAAACTCATGATAACATTAACAATCAAATGCCGGACTCAAACCGAAACTCATAGTAACATTAATAATCAAATGCCGAACTCAAACCGGAATTCATAGTAACACTAATAATCAAATGCCGGACTCGAACCGGAACTCATAGTAGTCATACCCAACGGTAATATTAAAATTCATACCATATCATAACAATGTCAATGTCTAAATAATCATCCGCCAATTTTAATTAAAAAGGGATAAATTCAAGATTTTGCATTTTAGTTTCACATCCTAAAGTAATAGATGCTGTATTATATTAAAAGATAAAATTCCAATAATTACTAGAACGGGATCCTAATCTGGATAAATAAGACAGTTTATATATATCAAATAATATGCATCTACGAGCACTTATCCAAAGCTAGCATAATAGTTTACAATTTCCATAAGTAAGCTTAATCTAAAGGTAAGGTAAACCTAGCCTATCTGGACGCCAAAGCTATATTAGCTTTTTGCGAAACCTCCAAATAGTATCTCGGAAGAACCCAAATTTAAATGACATCAAAGAAATTATTTTCCACCATGCCTCTTAATTTATATGCAACTTTATAAGACTAACTAAGATTTCTAATCAATTTTTCTAAAATAAGAAAGCAAATCAAGAAAGACCAAATATATGAAAAAATACAGACCTACATGGATATTTATAGTATATAAAAGCTATTGAATGAAATTTCACCCTTTTTTCCCTTTTTTTCTAAAAAAAAGTTAAAGTTACTACACGTAGAGGTAATGGTAGGCAGCCATCCAAAAAGTGGTCCACCCTTTTCACATTTACACGTATGATAGTGGTGGCCATATCAATTAATTTTCTACACTACGAATATATTCGGATATTGCATAAATTTGTGATAAAATAATTATAATATTTTGAATGTATCATAATTAATAAAAAATTATTTCTAACAAAACCTCTATTATATAATAATTGTTATGAAATATAAAGTAAGAACAAGAATACATAGAGAAAATATAATTGTTATGAAATATAAAGTAAGAACAAGAATAAATAGAGAGAATAAGAGAAACTTCTTATTGAATATGAGATCATAAGATTATTAAGAATACAAGGAACAAAACCCCTTTATTTATAGGGAAAAATGCTCCTAATTTTTGACTAAAAGACAGATATTTCAAATCATGATAGATACCAACTAAATCTTGATAGATCTTATTAGATCTTGATAGATATTTACTATAACGTAAATACATTTGTAACACTCTCCCTTGAATGTCTAGATAGATAATGTGCCTCGTTAAAACTTTACTAGAAAAA
Organism: Capsicum annuum; assembly: GCF_002878395.1. Lineage (NCBI taxonomy): Eukaryota > Viridiplantae > Streptophyta > Magnoliopsida > Solanales > Solanaceae > Capsicum > Capsicum annuum. The sequence continues at coordinate 522,725 of NW_025842141.1, forward strand.
TTCAGTGAAAAAAATCTAGTGAAGGAAAAAGAGTACGCATCTCTAACAATACGCATATAGGTTGCCTCATTAAAAACCTTACAAGGAAAACCCAGTGGGACAAAACCTTAGAAGAAAAAAAGAGTACAACGCATATTAACTCTCCCTAATGAGAACATCCTTGAGCCTTTGCATCCCGATCTTGTGCATCATCTTTTTGAAAGTTGCAATTGGAGGAGACTTGGTAAATAAATCAGCCACATTGTCACTTGAACGAATCTGTTGCACGTTAATATCACCATTCTTTTACAGCTTATGTATCTAGAAAAGCTTTGATGAAGTGTGCTTCGTTCTATCTCCTTTTATGAATCCCTCATTAAGATGTGTTATGCATGCTACATTATCTCTGTATAAAACTGTGAGAACATTATCACATTTCAAACCATATTTTTTTCGAATGACATATATCATGGACCTCAATCACACACATTCTCGGCTAGCTTCATAAATTGCTATTATCTCATCATGGTTTAATGAAGTGGCTAGATAGACTGTTTGTATATCTCCAAGATATGGAAGTATACCCACATATGAACACATAGCCTATTTGAGACCGAGCTTTATGCGGATCAGATAAGCACCCAACATCAGCATAGCCAACAAAATCGGGCAAGCTTTAGAATAAAGTAAGCTCATGTCTTTTATCCTATTTTGATGTCTCCTATTAGGAGTAGAAATATACCTTGCTAACAAAATAACCGAAAGGCTATATCATGCCTTGTAGTATTTGCAAGATACATTAGTACACCAATTGAACTAAGATATGGTACTTCAGGACCAATCCAATTCGTTATGTTTCTCATTTCAGCAAAGAATCTTATTGCTTTTGAAAACTCTCCAAGAATTTTAATAATTTTCAAATCATCAATTTATCCCTTATAAGGATAATAAACAAGTTTCTCAGAAACTTTATATGCTTCAGGCATTTTGAATCTTTTAGGGATTTTCATATGAATTGTCAAGTAACAATATCCAACATGTCAAGTGTGACATCTTCAAGTGTATGGATTGCAAATCAAGTAAGTTTTACGCTTATCAAAATGCATCCTTTCAGGTCACTTGATAAATGTTTCTACGTTAGCATACTTAAATAAACGTAGAATTCTGATCCTCGTAGTCTTTCATAATATTGTATCAAAGATAATGATGATATATCATTTCGTATCGGTTCATATTTTGACATAACATTTTGAGATCTCACCACTTCATTATTTTCAAGTACCTGAACCTCTCATAAGGTTTCATGAAGTGTTATGTCATAGGCTCTTTAAGAGCACATTGCCTTCTTATTATGATTATTTGCTCCTTATTTTTCAAGGATTATTTCATTTGGAACCGATTGGTCTACCATACTTCACGCATGCATGGACTTTGTCCTTTAAGGACACAAAATAGGAGTACTTGCAGCTTAATATGAGATGCTTTCGGCATTTGACTTGAATTATCTTTTGAAGAAGATCTGATGATAATTCCTAACATACTTCATAGCTGCTTATAATCTCCCCTTATGTTAGGAAAACTAACATATATCCTCCATCTTCTTTGAGGAATCCATTTTTGTACATCATGGTATATTTATTAATCGTATACCACACATCAAAATTATTAGATGGAATAATTAGTTCCTGGCCTTGAACCAATTGAGAGGGAAGAAATAATCATAATTTATTGGTCTAATGCATACATGTGCTATTGTATGCAACATATCATATTTCAGACCAACACATGAAGCTTTGTTCTCAATAACAATGGTTTAGCTATTTATTGAAGACATTCAATGTCAAACCATCATCATCAAGATGAATTGTCTTGATTACACAATCTGAAAGTTATGCTCTTAACTCAATTTTATTGAGCAACAACTTAATGAATGTCAAACTGCAGGCTAACCATGAATGTACATGTGATCATCTTATTGATGCATCTTTTCAATATATCACATAATAGGTGAACGAGCCTTTTTTCACCTTTTATACTTTTAAAATTTTAAGGGATCCAATCCCAATATTAGTTGGTCCAACCAACTTATTATGAGAACAAGCAACATAAACAATTCTCGAAGAATCTTCTAGTTCTTCAATATATGTCTAATATTCAATATGCACATCTTCGAACTGTCACAATCATTCATATCAATTTATGAACTTTTATTCTAGTAAACTCCAAGTTTACCATGACATGCGTCATTTTACTTTAGTAAATTTCAGATTTACTATTACATGAAAATTTTCGAATTTACTTCTTCAGAAGTAGATTTCAAAATAACTCTTCTCAATTATTTTGCCTCTTTCGGGGGTGAGTTATGATACCACCACAATCAAGTGCACGTTTGTATTGAAACAATCGAAATTCTCATTCCCCAGAAATGAAATATAATCGTGTCTTAAGTCTATCAAATTTTGATAGCTTAGAACTTCTTTCATGATATTGCTACTTCAGGAGTAAATCGAGGCATAAATATGATAGAGAAAATTTCTCTATGTTGCTATCACATTCACTTCAAGAATGGAGCAAATTGTCATCTTTCAGACTTATCATAATGAAGCATATTCAATGGACAGATTTCATGTCTTTTCATCCAAAATACATTATTTTGCCTTAGCCATCATAATATCATCAATATGATGCATTGAGATTCAAACCCAATGTCTTATCCATATAAAGACGTCTTAGGCATAAACCAATTTTGGTGCACTGAAACTATTCTGATGTCTTGCCCTTATAATTAGATCGACTTTAAATCTTCCATCTCACCATCAATGAATGACACTGCATTAAAATTTAACCTTCCAGCACTTTAAAAATATAATAATCACTTTTAGTGATTATATCCATAATATAAGCAATTTAAAAGCCAAAATTGTGAATTTACATAGAAGACTTAATGTCAACAGATACCTTATAATAATATAATATAGAAATATATAAGATTGTGTAAATTATAAACACGGGCAGAGAGAAGGAAATTTTCTCAATCAATTTTTTCTTCTCAATCTCCCGTATCATGCAAATCGAGATATGTATGGACTTCTGTACGATAATCTTTTTTTTTTTAAAAAAAAAAATTTCTTTTTCAAATCAAAATTATTCAATTGAGTATTAATTAATATTTGCTTAAGATGTTAATGCTGTGGAATTAAAAAAAGTTCTATCCAAAACGTGGACTGTTGCTCGATGTCGGATCAGATAAAGATAAGGAATTATTTAATAAAATAAATCATACCTCAAACAAGTTAAGCAATGGACTGAAAACATTGGGCGGCTTTATTTCAATTACTCAATTGGTTATAGCTCAATTGGTTACACCATCGTGATGATAACATGTTATGAAATATAAAGCAAGAACAAGAATAAATAGAGAGAATAAGAGAAACTTCTTTATTGAAGATGAGATTATAAGATTGTTAAGAATATAAGGAACAAAAGCCCTCTATTTATAGGGAAAAATACTCCTAGTTTCTGACTAAAAGACATATATACCAACTAGATCTTGATAGATATTTAAATACATTTATAAAAATAATAATATTTTAACATTTCAAAATTTACCATCTCCGCTTAAAATATTAATAAATCATAAAATTTATTATAAAATAATATAAATATATCACCACTTAAAGAATTTTACCTATATCGAAAATATTCTAGAAGAATACTAAATTATATTTCTACCAAATGCCAAATTAAAGTAAATAATCCACGATACATTTAGATAGTACTAAAATTATATGAAAATACAGAGAAATGACCGAGGGTCATTAAAACATCCACTACTAAAAGGACTTTTGTCCATGAAAATAAAACATAAGGCCATACCAGAAGTCTCAAACAGGTAGGGATACTGGGCGCGCATATCACCCTCGATTTCCCAGGTAGCCTTCTCAATTGGATGGTGACACCACTAAACCTTAACAACCGGAATATCCCTGGAGCGGAACCGCCTGACATCCCTCGCCAAAATAGACACTGGCTCCTCTACAAACTTCAATCCCTCATCCAACTGAACCAAGTCCCACTGAAGTACGTGTGACTCATCTGGAATATACTACCGCAACATAGATACATGAAACACCGGGTGAATGGCTGAGAAGACAGGTGGTAATGCCAACACATAGGCTACCTCCCCAATTCTCTGTAGGATCTCAAAAGGTCCAATATATCTAGGGCGAAGCTTGCCCCTCCTCCCGAACCTCATCACGCCTTTCATAGCCGATACTTGTAGGAAGACCCTATCACCAACTCTGAAACTCAATGGATGATGTCTGTGACCAACATAACTCAGTTGTCTACTTTGAGCTGCTCGTAGTCTATCTTGAATAACTCAAAATCGGTCTAATGAATCACGAATCAAATTTGTTCCATGAGGCCTAGCCTTAGAAGTTTCAAACCAACCAATAGGAGATCGACATCGCCTACCATACAATGCCTCAAATGGGGCCATTTGAATACTCGAGTGAAATTTGTTATTATATGTAAACTCTGCCAAAGGTAGGAATTGATCCCACTGACCCCCAAAATCTAACACACAAGCATGGAGCATATCCTCAAAGACCTGGATAGTCCGCTCTGACTGTCCGTCCGTCTGGGAATGAAAGGCTGTGCTAAGGTCAACCTGGGCCCCTAACTCCTCTTGAAATGCCCTCCAAAAGCTAGAAGTGAACTGAGAGCCACGATCGGAAATAATAGACACAGGGACCCATGTAGGCAAACCACCTCCTAGATGTAAACACGAGCTAATCTCTTGACACTGTAGGAAACTCGAACGGGGATAAAATGTGCAGACTTGGTCAATCGATCCAAGATAACCCAAGTGCTATCAAAACTACATGAAGTACGAGGCAGTCTACCTATGAAATCCATAGTAACTCACTCTAATTTCCACTCGGGAATGGATAGCTGTTGAAGCAATCTACCAGGTCTCTGATGCTCGGCCTTTACCTCCTGACAACAAAAACATCGAGCCACAAATCTTACTATATCTCTCAGCATACCACTCCACCAATAATGTTGCCTCAAATCCCTATATATCTTAGTTGTCCCCAGATAAATAGAGTATCTGAAGCTATGAGCCTCACGAAGAATCAACTAGATCAATTTTCCAACCCTTAGAACACAAATACGACTGTCAAACCTCAAGACACCCTCAGAATCTAGGGTAGCACACTGAGACTCACCTCTCAACACGTGCTCTCAAATGCTACAAAGCCTTATATCCTTAAACTAATGACTCCGAATCTGCTCCAACAAGGTAGATCTGGCCTCAACACTAGCAATGATTCTCTGAGGGTCAGAAATATCCAAACAAACCATCAAGTTAGCTAAGGACTGAATGTCCAACGCCAACGACCACTGAGAAGCTGAAATGCAAGATAAGCTACCCATACTTACTGACTTCCGACTCAAGGCGTCCGCTACCATATCCGCCTTGCTCGGATGGTAGAGAATAAGGATATCATAGTCCTTCAACAACTTAATCCACCTACGCTGCCTCAAATTAAGCTCCTTCTAGGTTATAATATACTGAAGACTGTGGTAATCAGTAAATATCTCACAGCAAACCCTATACAAATAAGCTATCTAAATCCTAAGTGCAAATACTACCGCTGCCAACTCTAAGTCATGAGTGGGGTAGTTGCGCTCATGCACCTTCAATTGTCTCGATGCATATATATTAACACGGACACGCTGAATAAGGACACACCCCAAACCAACACCAGACGCATAGCAATAGATGGTAAAATCCTTGCTCTCAACAGGAAGAGTCAGAATAGGAGCTGAAGTAAGCAAATCCTTGAGCTTCATAAAGCTCGCCTCACAACTCGCAGATCACTGAAATAGAACCTCCTTCCTGGTCAATCTAGTCATAGGGGCTGTAATAGAAGAAAAGCCCTCAATGAATCGCCTGTAGTAACCTGCCAACCTAATAAAGTTGTGAACCTCAGAAGGTGACGTAATCCTGGCCTAACTATGAATAGCCTCAATCTTGGCTAGGTCCACCGTAATACCGTTCTTGGACATTACGTGCCCCAATAAAGCTACAGACTCAAGCCAAAACTCATACTTTGAGAACTTGGCATAAAGCTTGTGGTCTCTCAAGTGCGGAGTACAGTCCTCAAATGCTGCTCGTGCTTCTCTTTACTCCTCAAATATACTAGAATGTCATCAATAAATACTGTCATGAAGGAGTTCAAATATGGCCTGAACACGCGATTCATCAGATCCATAAAAGCTGCTGGAGCATTGGTCAACCCAAAAGACATCACTAGGAACTCATAATGACCATAACGAGTCTTGAAGGCTGTCTTAGGGATGTCCGCAGCCCTAAATCTCAACTGATGGTAACCGAACCTCAAATCTATCCTAGAAAACATCGTTGCACCCTCTAGTTGATCAAAAAAATCATTAATATGAGGCAAATGATGCTTATTATTCACAGTCACCTTATTTAACTGCCTGTAGTCAATACATATACGCAAGAAGCCATCTTTCTTCTTTACAAACAGAAATAGAGCACCTCAAGGAGATACACTCGGTCTGATAAAAACCTTACCCAGAAGATCTTAAAGCTGACTATTCAGATCCTTCAACTCAGCAGGAGCCATACAATATGGAGTCATAGAAATAGGTTAAGTGCCTGGCTCGAGGTCAATAATAAACTCTACATCACGCTCAGGAGGAAGTCCAGGTAGGTCGGTCGGAAATACATTAGAAAACTTGCAAACAATAGGGACGGAGTCAAAACATCCCGAACATATTCAAGAAATGACTCACAACCCCGCGATATTAGTCTCCTAGCCCAGATGTATAAAATAATCCCCTTTGGTGTGCGGCAACAAAACTAGGGGTATGCCAGGAAAAACTAAAGTAACGATCTTAGAAAAAACAATCCAAGACCTCATGGTAAGGATTTAGCTAATCCATGCCTAGAATCACATCAAAATCTACCATATCTAGGACAATGATGTCAATATGAGTATCAAACTCCCGAATAGTCACCAAACAAGATCTATATACCCAATCCACTACTAAAGAATCACCCACTGGGGTAGCCACATGTAATGGCACAGATAAAGACTCCAAACATAAACCCAGTCACGATGAAAAATAAGCATAAACATATGAAAATGTGGAACCGGGATCAAACAAAATAGAAGCTGGCTGATGGAACACAGAAATAGTACCTGTGATCACAATCATCCTATGCTGAGGACACTCATGGGCAAAGTGACCAACAACCCCATAGTCATAACATACCCCAGGCACCCTGATCTGTCTAGAAGGTCCGAAAAATATAAAATAACCACCTCTACTCGACGATCTTGACTGAATAACTCTCTGCGGATGGTTGCTACTCTGACCACTAGAACTACTATAGATGGGATGATCCCTGTCGGATATCTAAAGTGATGCTTGAACTGGCCGACTAGGCTGACCCTCATGCTGAGAAGCCTGCTGATAAGGGTAGTGACCATGAAATCCTCAGCCCGAGAACTTTGAACTGCTGTAACTGCCCTGGTAGTGTGGTCTCTTATGCTGCCCCCTTGGACCTCACGATCCATCTCTTCTATGGAATAAACATGCCCGACTATCTCTAAAATAGACATCCCTAAAGTTACTAAACTTTGTATAGCCCTACGAAGTGACAATCTCAATCCCCTGACAAAGCATCGAATTTGCTCGTTCTCCGTATCTAGAATCATAGTGGTGTGTCAGGATAACTCATGAAACCTCGCCTCATACTCAGCTACAATCGTAGAACCCTGCCTCAATGTGGTAACCTTATCCCGAAGACGCTCACGCATGCTACAAGGCATATACTTCCCCAAGAAAACCTCAGAGAACTAAGTACAAGTCACTGGTGGAGATCCAGCTGGTCTGGAATCATGGTAACCTCTTCACTACCTCCTCGCTGCCATGTCAAACTAATAAGAAACAAAGTCTACTCCTCGCACCTTAAACATTCTTAAATTCTACAACCGCTCCTCACAACTAGATAGGAACTGATAAGTATCCTCTTTTGGGGCCTCGGCAAACCTAGGTGGAGTCAATCTAAAAAATTGATCCAACATATTTTGCTCCTCTATAGACATAAGTGGCTGCGCTACTACCGGCTGTAGGACTACTGGTGCTGGCGGAACCTCTACCCTAGGCGCCGCTGCCGCAGGCTGTGCCCCTAAATCAACACCACCCTGTGCTACTAGTTGAGCTCCTACGACCGGTGGACCGCCAACTAACCCCAATAATTGAACTAATGTATCCCAAATAACCAAAGAAGATATACAGTCGGGTGGAGCCTGGGCTGCCCCCTGGCCCACCTACAGATATAGCAGAATACCTATAGCTCTCTCAATCCCCGGAGCTATAATAGGATTAGGTACTAGATCCTTGGCCTAATCCCGAATAGGGGCTACTGATCTACCCTGCCCATGATATCTGGGTCAACCTCGACCTCAAGCTAGACCTCTAAAAGCAGACCCGCGGTCCTGAGCCCCTTCTCTTAAACCTCGCGTCCTAGCCATCTGCGTAGAGAGTGAACCAATAAAAAAGATTACAACCAACTCAGACTCAATGTACAAAAATAGATCAAGAAAATGAGATTTTTCCCTAAAAATGCTCAGTAGCCTCCCAAGGATAGGATACAGATATCTCCATACTGATCTGCGGGACTCTACTAAACATCGAATCCAGTCTTAATAATACCAGTAAGACCTAAGCTCTAATACCAAGCTGTCATGACCCAATTTCTCAAGTCTTGATGGCGCCTACTTTAAACCACCAGTAGGCAAGCCAAGCCATAGTTTGACATGATAAGTAACAGGCTAACAGGCAGAGACCACATAAAAAATCACGTATAATGATAACAACAACAATAACAAGTGAAAAATAAGAAGGGAGAATATATATTATATCAAAATGAGAGGAGGAAAAAGTACCAACTATACAAATGAATCCCTCCCAATACCTGATAAGGTCAATACTAGAGCCACTACTAACAGGTACCCAAAGCACTAGACAAAAATCTAAAATGTATACAATATACATACGTAGTCTCGAGTGTAAAAGACTAACAAGAGTAGATAGAAGGGGATCAACCTTGGACGACAACAAGCTCACCCTACTCTAAATCAGTACTGGAAGGTAGGAGTCACGTTAGCATCGACTGCTAGTACCCGGATCTGCATTAGGAAAAAGATGCAGAAGTGTAGTATGAGTATCAAAGCCTGAGCTCAATATAAAAAAGGTATAACTACAATGCCAAGATGTAATCCAAGTCAACAGTAAAAGGACAGAAAGAGTAAACAACTCTTAAGCTACGCTAATGAGATAAAGGAATAAATGTAAGCTGTACGGAAAATAAATAATGTAGTAATAATAGACAAGTCAAACATAACTTAGCTAGGCCCCCATAAGCCCACGAGGCATACTGAAAAAGATAATTAATCAAACCGTACCCCCATAAGCCGGTGGGACACACAAGTAATGAAAATAAACATAAATAATCTATAACTATGCTGATCCCAATAAATCATGATAGTCATCCAGATGTTCATTGGACTTGAACTAGCACCAATGGGTAGTAACGAGAGGCCAGACACCGGACTCAAACTGGTAGTAATAGATAATAACAAGAGGACACGTGCCGGATTCGAACTAGACATAGTGGGTAATAATGATAGGCCACATATATATAACTCATAATCAGATGCCGGACTCAAACCATAACTCAGAGGAACCACAACCATAATCGAATGCCAGACTCGAACCGGAGATCATAGTAATAATAATAATCAAACGCCGGACTCGAACCGGAACTCATGGTAACATTATGTCATGACCTGAACTAGGGCTTGGCCGTGATGGACATCCTGAACCATGAAGGTCCAAAATGACTTTCTCTATCTAGTAATCATGCACAACATTCATATAAATAAAGAAGATGCGGAAACATAATTAGCTACAGAAACATGATCAAATTCTAATTTCAACATAAGTATGGAAATTGTAGTGCAACTACATCTAAATAATATCTGACTCAGTCTCCAAAATCTCTGCTACATAAAAATCTGACAACTATCTGAAAACTAGGACAAGGCCCCCAATAGACCAAAACGATAATAAGTGACATAATCTGAAAGGACAGGCATTCTGGAATAGAGAAGGCTCACCAATTGGACACAATAACTCTGTTTGAAATGATCTACTGCCTTTCTAGACCCCTAGATTGAGCCTCAGAACCTAAAAGGAGGAAGGGGGTTAATACAGATGTACTAATATGCAAAGTATTCCAAAATAAAGTTTTTATATAAATAAAATAGTTGGAGAGCAATTTGTCAAATACCATTCATGAAATAGTTCTAAAGCACATGGGAACTTTCTGAAAATCACAAATCATTCCAGTCAATGCAATGTCTGATCTTTGTATAAATTTTGAGTTAGGTGGCACTCCCCTACAATTCTGATATTCCACAGGTGGTATGAAATCTGCCATTGACTCGACGGGGAAGCCCCCAACCCGAGTGTGCTGCAAGGGTTAGAGTTTCTGATTCTGATACGCCAGACAACACTAGGAAAGCGTAATATAATATACCCGGATTGGTAAATCATGATTTTGGACAATGAGTTGTCTGAACTCATGCCTTCTTCGGGGAACCACCTAAGCTCTCTTTATGTCTATTTTTATCCTGTTTTGAATCATGTATTTTCTAGTTTCAATATCTGAAAAGTCTGATTTCAAACATACATTCTATTCTGTTATGAAATTATCATGGCATAATCTGAACTGGTGTCGTCACACCAAGACTTGCAAGTCCTATTTCTGAGCCATATGCATTAAGTATGATTTTTTATTTAAAACATAGTTCAGACCACCCAAACATGCAAATAGTATAAGAGATTTCATGTTCCGAAAGCATAAGTTAAAACTATGCAAGAACTTTTCAAACATAAGGTGGTCATGTGCTTTTGGCAAAATTCATGCACTCTTTCATTAGATGTATTTTCAACATTTTTTAATACAAACAACCCTTTCTTTTGAATTCAAGATTCATAACCAAATCATTCATAAATCAAGACACTTCGTAACATGCTTTTCAAGATGCATTTCAAAAACAATCCATATTATGTGAAACATGGAAATAATTATATCAAGAGAGGGATTTTATGTAAGTCATGCTCTCAATTTGAATAGTAACTTAAATCACATACATATATATATATATATATATATACAATTTCAAATCAATATGGGGAAGGTCCAAAGACCAAAACAATACCGTCAAGATTTCTAAAACTTGAATGTATTCATAAATCTGAAAACCCCTTTCTTAAAAACATGATTTCTATGCCCATGAGATTTTAGGAAAACCCTGCGTACCTTAACCTCGAAAGATAATAGGTAATTCTCAATGCTTGGGATTGGGGATTCCAAATCTTCAATCGCTTTTGAAAACCCATGATTGAATCTTGAGTTATTTGGGATTCTTGTTTGAAACTCTAGAGAGTGTTCTTGATGAATTTTGGTGAAAGTATATTTATTTAAGATTAAATCCCGTATTTGGATGGGTTTGGGGCCATGGGAAATGTCTAGTTTGAACTTAGAATTTAAAATCCAGGACTAGAACTCCATAAAAAGCTTTACCGCAATGCACTGGAAATCATGGTGTGCTACTGGAATTGACAATTGTCAATTTAAGGCTCATCGCGATGCGGTGGCAGTCAATCGGGAATGCTGACACTAAAAATGCTCTAAATTCTTCAACGAGTGTCTATTTTAGGCAAATTTGGTATCGATGGAAAGCTAATTTGAAGATATTTCATTTGATATATAGTAGGCCACCTAGTTCATTTTATAAAAGGATATATGATCGATTGAAGTTGACTCAAGTTTCGACGCTCACTAAAACTCAAACGATAGGAAACTTTCAACTTGACCCTGAGTTAGGGGACCTTTATGATCTTAATTCATGCTCAAATAGGTTACCACACTACATAGTTGATTAACATGGAAAATTTGCGTAGGATTTATGGCTTTTGGATCATCTACACATAGAAATGACGGTATTTATTCTAGCCTGAAACACGGGGCGTTACAATATCTCCCCCTTGGGATCATTCATCCCCGAATGATGGGTAGTAACGTTGAAGCTTAAAGGTATGGAATAACATGGAACTGATGTGTCTTCTAAGAAAAGATATGACTGATCTGAAATATTTAAACTTCTATCATGAAACTGAATTTTGAGTTGACTTGACTTCACTTACTTCAAGGGGCTAATTCATGCTGAGAGTTTAAGATTCCATTAAAGTGTTCATGCTCAAATCATACATATTGACTGAGAATTGATAACTTATGCAAGTACAAATCATGAGGCAATATGTCTAAGATCGCACCAGGTTACTGTACTGCCTGAGCTAAAATACTTGGAAACATTTGAAATTATGCTCTGCATTTTTATGAACCGAGTCATGACTAAGTAGCTGAATCTGAAACATGATGCTTTGACTGAACTGAATTTGCAACTTACATGGATGAAATATATTATCTCTTGGTATCGTCATACGCTTGATACTTCAGATAGTAGGACTGAGTGAAAAGATGGAAAACCACAGTAGCTTGTCTATCTGACTGTTCAAATGATTTACTGGCTATACAGATTGAATTATGCTGGACCCTCATACTTAACTGGAGTATCTCATTCAATACTCTTTCTAAAGAAGTCATAGCAGTGTTAGGGAGCAAAGAATCTCAGGCACTAGTTACACAAGACATCCAACTAAGGAATCACAACAATGACACTACTCTATAGCATGGAATATAGATATATAACTTATAAACTAGGATAAAACTACCAGGCCTTAGGCAATGGACTTCTTACTTTCACGCTGAGTGCACTTCTCGAATACTCCCTTAAATATATTATTCCCTTTAAATACCATACTCGTTGATTCAAATTATAATCCTCATATAAGCATTGATAAATCTTTCTACTAATGCCTAAAGTAACATAAGTCCTCTCACCATGATCAAGCCTAACTTTAAATCACAAAATACAACATACCATACCACGATAATAGTCCAAACCATATGATTCAATCTTCTATACCCTTTTTAGAGATCACACCCTAATCATAATATGCCTTACTACTTCAACGACTAACTCTGATCTCTTACTATGGATTCACTAGTGCATATTGCGTTCCTCTACTTAAAGCTCAACACGTTATTCCGGCCTATCTTTATAACCACATATAAACTCCAAGGCAAACACCTATGAGGACATACTTCACATATTCTCTAATCCACTAACAACATAACTCCTACACACTACCCCAAGAATATACACACACAAATTTCCACTAACCATCATATCTATCAAAGACTTGGCCCCAGATCTTACTTCACACTTATGGCCTTATCCAAAACAAGTATACTATGATCTTTTTTGACAAAAAATATTTACTCATCATCACCATCTTCACATATGGAGGAGTCACTAATAGGTTAGAACGTAAGACCTTGAAATATGGGAGGATATTATACGAGACTTGACACTTAACTGAGGTCGAAAGAATAGCAAATCAATATCAGGGATTCATCAAAGTGATCTGAATTGGGGCATACATGACTATAAGCTGAATCTCATCAATCATAAAGAGTATAACATGAATTATAGTAACTGAGCACACTATAAAGAGTGAGTACATGAGTCATCAGCTGCATGACCTCAATTTGAAGTTCATAACATATGGAATATGATTTCGACTACTGAATAAACTGGAACTCCTCATTCTAGAACTAGAAGAGCACGTGATTCTCTATTATATACATGAGCATAAACTATGATAATGGAACTAAAACGTAAAGCATGAGTAAGTATTGGGATAATTGAAAAATACTGAGATAAGAATGGGTTGAGTCTCACCCTCACTTCCTGATATTCTATATCATACTGACATCACTACAAGAATCTGAGAGCCTTCAAAGTCTTTAAAGTATTCCTATGTGTTTCATATATTGTATGTAAAATGTTTTATGAATTGCTCTCACGTATGTTGTATAAAAGTATACTATTTTGCATTGCTCTGCGTATCAGTACATTTATATTGAGGCTCTATATTTTATGATCAGAGGCTCAGTCTAGTAGTATCACTAAGAAGTAGATAGTTGTCAGACATATGAAGTTGGTAAGCCTCCCTTATTTCGGAAGGCTTTGTTTCACATGATGCTTTCATTTTTTTTTAGTTCATGGTCCGATTGGGGGCCTTGTCCCGATTTCATACAGATGTTGTTTTCAGTTTATAGAAATTTCGTAGACTTATGTTAGATAGTTTTGCATCTTATAAATTTATATCCATATTATTTAACTGATATAAATTTACTTCCGTATTTTGATAATAGAAGAATGGTGCATATGATCATAAGTTAAGATAGCTCTCGGGCCTTCATAATTTGGGCCCTGGCTTGGGTTGTGACTAACTTGGTATCAGAGCATGGTTCATGGTCCCAGGGTGTTTGTGAAATCACATCGGGTAGATGTCACGAACCGAGCCAGGTCTTTGGCCGTAACGAGCATCCCGAACCTTTAAGGCCCGGAGGCTCTTCTAAATCTAGTAATCATGCACAATATTCATATAGTATAAGAAAATTTATGGAAAACAATACATGACAGAACCATAACAAGAGAGCAATCCAAAATAATATACTTTTATATAAAACATAGGTGAGAGCAATTCATAAAATATTTTACATATAATATATAAAAACACATGGGCGCACTTTAAAGACCTTGAAACATTTATTTGAAATCATAAACCACTCTTTATGTTACTTCTGAGCTAGATGGTACACCATACAATCTGTAATTCCATGGGCTATATGGAATCTGCCCTTAAATCGGTGGCCAAGTCTCCAATCCAAGTTTGTCGTAAGGATTAAAGTATTAGCAAGGGGGGCACACAAGATGACAAAGCAGGGTGTCATAATCCCCAATCAAGTCAACATGTCATGGTAGTGTACAAGATCACAAAGCAGGGATCCTAACCATAGTCCCAATTTGGGACGACATGAATCAAGGTACACAAGATCACAAAGCATGATACCATAATCCCGTGTCGGCAAATCACGATTTCTAGCACAGAGTCTTGCAACTCGTACTTTCTTAGGGTAAACATATAACTATATTTAAGCCCCCTTTTAACCTTTTCTAAACATGTAACTGTATGAATTCTAAAATCTGAGTGAAATCTGATTTCTATTTTATTGTGTGTCTGTTATGGCTTTATCTGTATTGGTAGTGTCATACCAAGACTTGCAATTCATATTCTATATACCATACCTTATCATATTACCACTACTCATTCAAAACATAAAGTTTGGACCACCAAATCATTCAAACAGTTCAAGAGAATTCATACTTTAAAACATATGTTAAACAGTGCAAAGAATCTCTCTTTTCGATATTTCAACAAACATGTGGTGGTTATGTATTTTTAACAAATCATGCAATTCTTTAATTATATATGTTCAACATTTATCAATATGTAAAACCCCATATCTTCAATTCAAAAACATAATCAAGTCATAAACAAGAATTGAGACATTTGTATCATGCTTCTCAACATGCATTCAAAATAATCCATATCGTATGAAGAGAATGTGAAATCATAACAAGAGAGGGATTCTATATTTTCATGCTCTCAATTAATTTCTCAAATACAATTTAATACATACATATACACGAGTACAAATCAATTTGGGGGAAAGGCCCCAAGACCAAAACATTAATACCATTAAAAAATTCATAATGCAAGATTTTAAACATAATTCAAAACCCATTGCAAGTTAATGATTTCTCAACATATAAAACATTATTAAAAACGTTTTGACCATTCCCATGTAGTTTAGGAAAACCCCACGTACCTTAGGTTTCATAGAAATCATGAAGAAATTTTGAAAAGATTGGACCTTTAAGCTTGAGTGCCCAAACCCTAGTTGTTTTTCTACTATTGTGTTCTTGATTTGAAGAATGAAGTCCTATTCTTGAAACTTTCTTGAGAATATTGAACTTGAAAGGATTGAATTATAGATTACTTGGAGAAGAAGAGTGAATTTTGTTCTTGGGGAAAGGGAAAAGGTTTTTACATGAGTTGATTTGAAGAAGATAGGCAAAAAATGCTCTTTTGGGTGTTATAATTCGTGCTTTGGACGTTTGGGGTTGAGGGAAAAGGACCAAAGTGACCCTTGACACTTAAGGATCTAAAACTGTGGGGGAATATCCCCCACGTCGCGAACCCTAGTTGGATCAAGCAGCCCTATCGACGCAACCCCTATTTGGGTCAAGCAGCCCTCGCGTCGCGGGGCTATCGCGACCCCTTACTGCCTCATACAAAAATGGGCATAACTTTTTACTCGGTTAACTGATTTATGCGAAATTGGTATCGTTGGAAAGGTAATTCAATTATATACAATTTAGTGGGTCTTGATATGCAAAATTCTATGTGTATCACAAGTTATACATGTTCAAAGTAGATCTTTGTATAGTCGAATATCCAATTTTTGGATGAATGAAAGGTTCTTAGCTCAACTTTGCTTTAGGCCATTTCTATGTACATTTTTCACCTTATAATCACTTAATATACTATGATAAAGATCATGACACCAGAATTTAAAATCAAATTATGGGATTAGAGTTTACACGTGTAGGAATGACGTTTTGATTTCTAGCTTGAAAATGCGGGGTGTTAGATTATCTCCCCCTTGGGATCGTTCATTCCCGAATGATGGGTAGGGACTTGTTGACACTCTAAAAATAAGGAATAAAGGATGTAACCTTACTCTAAGAATTTTCTCTGAAGGAAACTTACACATACCTCAACAAAAATGTTCCTGACGTCGCCAAGTAAATTGTGTAAGCACGATACGTGAGGTAATAATGATTGACATAGATATGACCTTGTACATAAATTATAGGGATAAAAATCATCACAAAATATGGTATGAGCTTATTTGGTTATCATAGGCATGATTTTCATCGGTACTAATCAAGAATTAAGATTTTGCGGAAGATAGGGATAGAAGCATTCTCTACCTTTCCTGATACAATGAATAGACTTAAACTCAGAGACACTACTAGTCTACGCCCCAAACAATAAATTACATGCCTCATCATTCCCAACTTATAATTCTCCCAATAAACATCTAACCACACGAGTTTGAGTCTCACTTCATAGTAATTTTATGTTGAAGCCTAATTTGGAGGGAAGAGGTGCTAGCTTTAGCTACAGGAGCCTATACTCCACACCCCATTAAGAAAATTACTTCACCTTTTCACCACCATCAAACATACTCGAGTTTTAAATCAAGGAGTACTAACCATACAATACATTGTTTTGTATTTTCAATAATCACAACATTCAAGCCTACCATTTCTACACCCCCTTCATGGATCTCCCCACTATGACCATCCAATTCAATCATTCTCACTAAGGTTTTCGCAAAATAACTCCTTCTTAACTGTCTCACGTAACGAAAGTTCATCTCCTTCTTCCCCATTCTCCTATAGCCCTAGCTCAAGAAACTACATAAAAATTTTCACCTTCAAGAACATCTACTCCCCTACCTAACCCATTACTACGCTTCCACAACAACCATCATACTAACATACGGAGGGTCATTGAGGGATCTGAGCATAAACATCATAAATGGAAGTAACACTTGTCAACCCATAACTTATACTCATTACACTTCTCAAGGAGGGACATAAGGTGAAGATACGATTGAATAGACACAACATGCGTTATATATCAATGTTTGGATCATAAGTAAAGAGTCATTCGGCATGAACACAACACAACATGGTTTTCTTAGGACAAACCAAAATGAGAAACCTGGATGCACATATCATGAGCTATATGGCATAAAGCCAAAATTTATGTAGTTAACAACTAAGACAAGGATTGCCACTTGATGCGATTGATCCTCATTTAAAGAGCTGGAATTTTCCATGAGTTAGCATAAACATTATTTCTTTGGCTAAATCCGACAAAGGATGAATCGGTGACATATAGAACATATTTCCTTACGACCAAACATGATGACAGACATAGATTTTTCATGGATCACGAACAAGATAACATATGGCTTAAATACATGAAAAACTGAATTACTGTGAAACATAATTGCTTCTAGTTTGGAGGTCAGATCATAAACACAAGTCCATAGAGAACTCAAACCATAGGCATAGGCATGACTTGAACAGATGATGTAAGACATTGGCAGGATACTCTCCTAAATTAAAGTAGGAGGATTATGTTTAAGTAGAATTAGGTCCATCATGGTTCCTCCGCGTAACTTACCATATTGAGAAAAATTCAGGAACTAACTTAATTCACCATCTCCCCCTTAGATCAAAGTCAGAATCCTAGACTTACAGACATATCCCTTTATCAAATCTATAGCCACAATTCTCAACATACAAGAAACATCACCACATACTTAAACTCTAAACTCTTCCTGAAGAACTATACTTTGAAGGCCTTGATTTTCTGTAAACGCTACTCTTAACTTTCGCTAGCCTCTATAGCCAACACTCTACAACTCTCACTCTCATGAGCGCACACATCTACACTCCTTATCATAAGGGGGGGGGGGGTATCAATATACACATGAACATAACTCCCCTTAATAATTTAGATATAAAGACACTAAATTTTTTCTAAGACTCCCCTTCCAGGGATACTAATCGTAACTTCCTCTAACTCCCAAAGTCATCAACTTACAACTAATATTTTCATGGGCATAGACACCTACACCTATAAACACTTAACGCTTAATTCCTTAGAATACTATCATTACACCTCTAATCACATAACTTAGAACTTAACAAAACTTGAAAAACTATACCAAAGGCGCATATTTTCTACCTATATTTCCTAAAGTTCAACTTTAATGAACACTATACAACAACTCCCTAGACTTCTCCATACTACAAAATTCAAAAACACAACTAGATGGACATGACACTTATACCATAAAACCTTATCTAACAACATGCTATCTGGGGTTCAACTTATTCTTATATGACTACCACTCTTATCACCTTAATGACTCAACCATAATTTATCATTTTAACACCCGTCCTCTTGTACATAAATATCATAATTATTCACTCCTTATTTCACAGGTCGCCAACCTACACTATTTCTAACACTACAACCCAACGGATTCATTCAAATAAAATATGCATTATCAATCTCGAGCTACTATTCTCACCACCACTACACACCCCATCTAAGGTTTAAGCCTATTGTCTATTCTCAATTATATAGCACTGGTAAAGCATGCCACATACTATACTAGTCCATCAAATTGGGAAATCAACCCAAATATTTCACTTCACTTACCTACTACCTACTATCACAACCCTGCCATAACCTTACTATTACCACTCAAAATCCACTATATACCTTCTCACATGAAGTACTAGTTTACTACTACTAAAAAAAAGACCTTCAAAAGGGTAAAGTTATATGATAGGATTAGTCGATCTTAATCTTGTAATATAATCCATTTCAATCTTATCAACATATTTTAATTTCTCATATCATACTTACTTACCCAATCATACATCACAATGATCTTGAAAATTCAATAAACACTAATGAGCCTCTACCAACAACTTATTAACAAACCTACCCCTTTTCACTTACAACCTATAAATGATTTCTACAACCACCATAACTATCTATTTTAAGCTCCTTATCTATTTTGAATAAGTAATAATCATATCCAGTCACTTCTTTCACAGACTACTATACAATCTACAATTATTGCTACCATATTAGTCTATCGCTATAAAATGGCAAACCATATCTCAATCAATGGTTAAACAACTAAAACTATTTATTTACATAAAAGTCACCCTAACTCTGAGTTCTACCCTTGTGACTTAATATCATCAACTTCTGGACCAACTTACTATAAATAAGTCATGACACTTTAACATACACTACTACCTGGGTAGAAATATGATTCCAATATTCTACTACACATAATTACCCTTACACATCACATCCCTAACAATAATTTTATTAAAGGAGATTGAATATACTCCATACCTTAGGCTCAACCACACAACTGATATAGATAGGGGTATGCGCTTAAACGAACACACTTTAGAGCACTCATGGACTCCTCCTGAGTCCTTGTACAAATTCATATCGCTTGAGAGAGTTAGAAAACTCAATCATATCACCTGGGTAAGTTAGACAACTCAATGAACTCAATCATGCGCTTAAACCAACACACTTTATGGACAACTCAATTAGAGAGAACCACATCACTGGGGGAGTTAAGACACTTGGAATCATATCGCCTTGATAATGAGGCATGGACCATGAAATTAGAGTGAGGAATGAACTTGGATAAATTTCTTATGGATGACTCTATAGTACAAATTAGAGTATAAAAAAATAGGAAATAACTTCTAAATGCCTGGTAGCCTCCTGATTATAAATATGATGCACAACACAACCATAAGCAAGACTATACTAGACATGATTTTGTAGACACCCTGGGACCATGAACCGTACTTTGATACCAAGTTTGTCATGACCCGAGTCGGGCCCCTGGCTGTAATGAACATCCCGAACCCTGAAGGGCCGAATGCTTTTCTAATTTGGTAATCATGCACAATATTCATATAGTATAAGAAAATTTATGAAAAATAATACATGACAGAACCATGGTAAATCTCATAAACATGAACAATTTAAAAAGCAAAATTCTGAATATGCTAAACATGTGACAACCATCTACAAAATCTCTAACATTACAATAATCATCATACGTCTGAGACAAAACTGGGACAAGGCCCCTAGTAGACCATAAAAAAAGAACCAATGAAATCTAAAAATCAGGCCTTCCGGAATAGAGAAGGCTCACCAACTACAACTTCTGACAAGTCAATCTACAGCTTATCGAGACCCCAAGACTGTGTCTCAGAATTCTGAAATATAGGTGGTCAATACAGATGTATTGGTACGCAGAGCAATCCAAAATAATGTACTTTTATATAAAACATAGGTGAGAGTAATTCATAAAATATTTTACATATAATATATGAAAACACATGGGCACACTTTAAAAATCTTGAAACATTTTTTTAAAATTATAAACCACTCTTTATGTTACTTCTGAGCTAAATGGTACACCCTACAATCTGTAAGTCCATGGGATATATGGAATTCACCCTTGACTCAGCGGCCAAGCCTCCAATCCAAGTTTGCCGTAAGGATTAGAGTATCAGCAAAGGGGGGACACATAAGATCACAAAGCAGGGTGTCATAGTCCCCAATCAAGTCAACATGTCCTGGTAGTGCATAATATCAAAAAGTAGGGATCCTAACCATAGTCCTAATTTGGGATGACATGAATTAAGGTACATATAATACCCATACTTTTCCTAGCTTGAAATTTTCTTCCAAGAATGTTAAAAGCTTTCTTTGAAATATGAATCTACTTTTATAGATGTGGTATTTTCAAGATTGTCACTTTTTTTCATATGTTAAATTCCATAATCTTTCCATCGATATCAAATTTTCCCAAATTCGACACTCGAGCGAAGAGTTAGAGCCTTTTTAGTGAGACAATGTATCACCTGAGCCATCAGCGTGTCGCGGAGCTAGCTTAAATGGAAATTGTCAATTTACAGTGTTGCTCTGTGATAATGGCACATCGCGCCAAACATTCAGGACTCAAACAAGGTGGCAACGCGATAGCTCCGTGTCGCGCCATCATGCAGATTCCCAATTATCCAGTTCCAGTGACTTGGCGCGATAGTGGTGCGTCGCACCAAGGATGAAAATTGGAAAATTTTCACAAGAATTAAAATAAATTTACTAGGGTTAAAAGTGTCAATTTCCCTACCCTATATAATCTCAAAAATATTGATTTGAGCCTCTATTACACCAAAATATACTCTATTCTCTCAAAATCCTCTCAAGAACACATTAGGGTTTTTCATAGAAGATTCAAGTTCAAGAATTTCCTCCATCAATCTTCATGTATTTATGAACCAAGGTATGCATAGTGTTCATTCATGGACTCTTTACGTCCATGAAGCCCAAGAATCTCTTTTCCAACTTCAACTTTATGGATTTCTTTATGAATTTCATGTTGGGTTTGTTTTGTTCATGTTGAGAATGATTAATTGAATTCTAATCTATGTTGGGTGATCAATTTTATGTGGAATTGATTAGTATAGATGTATATTCATGTGAACTTACGATTAAACCCTATAATGATGAAATTAGAATTGAACCATGATATCTAATTATTGTCCAATATTGTTTACATATACTATGCCTACCATGTGTTTGATTGAAAGCCTATATGAAGGAAAAGTGCCCAACTAGCATGATATTATGAAATCCCCATTTATGTACAAGTTTATGCATATCACATGTTTGATGAAGTGCTTCAATATATGAATTATGAATTGTGTTATTGGTCATGTGTTCAAGTAAGCCATGTTGTGTTTGTTTCTTTCTATCGAGTCTTAGAGGTACTTGTACCCTACAACTTAGCTGTGTGCCTAGAGCCATGTCATATTTTCACGATACTCTTAGAAAAGTCATGATCCATAGAACTCAGTCAGTCATATGACTCAGGAAATCTCAAAAATCTTAGGAATCTTAGTCGTTCAGTAACCTCCATTATCTCAGTATTCCCAGTAAGTCTTAGTAACTTAGTACTCTCAGTCAGTCCTCAGATTTCAGTAGCATTCTGTCGGTCAATAGAACTCAGTAAATTCAGTTTTAGCTATGCTAAATGATACCATCAGTTAATCAGTTTAGTTTAGTTACTCAGTTCAGTGTCTATTCAGTTGGGAGTAGGATTTAGCACCAAGTGAATCCAAGGATGGGGACTCACCTGTTATTCAGGGAAGGGTGTGATCCGTAGAAGCAATCCTTGTATTCCAGAAATACATAGCCAGTGTAAGTTGAGATGCACCCTACGCATTTAGTGATATATATATATACATCTCATTTAGGTTACCTACTAGGAGGGGTTGACAGAACAGCTCCCTGTAAGCGAGGGTATACTCAAAAAGGTCTTTACCCATGGCATGATATTAACACCCTTCCAGCTAGGTTTACAAATTAGACCCCACCAGTTCATTTTCAGGGTATGTCGATTAGATGATTACCTCCCATAGTCTCAGTCTTAGTCTCAATCTCAGTCTCAGTAAAAGAACTCAGATAGTTCTTTAGATTTTAGGACTGTCATATATAGTCAAATTCAGATACAGTACGGAACTCAGCTAGTTCCATCAAATTCAGGACTGTCAAATACAGTCACTCATGTTATTAGTTATATCAGTTCTCAGAACTTATGTTATCAGTATTTAGCTTCAGGACTGTCAGATACAGTCAACCAGATCAGTTTTTCATAATTAGAACTATAAAAAATAGTTATTCATGTATCAGTAACATAGTATTAGACCCTTAGTATTTAGTAATACAGTTTCAGTCTTTCTTACTTATCAACGACTTAGGGGTCAATATCATTAGACTCAGTATCTAGTCCTATCACGATCTCAATTACAATTATGTAGTCATGCATGTATTCTCACATTCGTATTAGTCAGTAAGTTAGTATTGTTCATGCATATGAACTATTTGTATTCAGCCTACCTCACTTTCATACCAGTACATTCAAAGTACTAACACATTTGCACTATGGTGTCTTATACCATAGGTTTAGAAGCACGAGCTCCAAAGAACCAGTAGTATCCCAGTTCATCGATCAGAGTTAGAAGTGAGTCCTTATCTTTTGAGGACATAATTATCACATTACTATTTTAGTTTTCAGTTTATTTTAGTAGTCAAATTTAGTTGGGGACATATCCGATCAACTCCTTATTCAGACAGTTTAGAGGCTTTCAGACTATAGCATGCCAGACAGTTACTTCAAATTTGTTTTGGTAGTTGTTGTACCATTTCCATACATTGTTTTATCAGATGTTTATTCAGTTTTGAAACTTATGACCTTACAACTTTTACGTATTCCACATAATTTTAGTATATTTTTCAGTGCTCTGTTATAGATGTCAGTCATGGGTTAGCTTTTGGTCCTTTAGGATAATGAGCACTATGTAATGTATTGGGTACCAGATTTGAGGTGTTACAAACTTGGTATTAGAGCCTAAGGTTCAATAGTGTCCTAGGAAGTCTGAAAAGCCGCATCTAGTAGAGTCTTGTACATACGTGTGTCATGCACCACACTTATGTGCAGAAGGCTATGAGATGTTTTAGGAACAGTTTCCCTTATTTTAGTATTCATGTCGTGCCAGTGAGAATAGGCTCAAATTTAAACTCTCAGTTTAATCTACTTTTTTCCTTCATTTACAGATCATGCCTCCCAAAAAGGCTAGCAATAGGGGAAAGGGAAATCAGTCAGCACCTCAGCCCATCCAGCCAGATCCTCTGGATGAGTATGTCTCTCATGTAGAATTTAGGACTGTATTCACTACTCTAGCCTGTTCTATCATAACCCAGAATGAACGGCCAGCTGCTGTTCCAGCCATCCCAGTGGAAAATTCTGCTGCAATTAGGATTCAGGACTTCACTCGAATGAATCCTCCTCTATTTACCAGTTTCAAGTCTAAAGAGGATCTATAGGAGTTCCTCAATCAAGTTTAGAAAGTCACTGACATCATGGGAGTGACTTCTAGTGGGAGCATAGATTTAGACACCTATTAGCTACAAGATATATCCCATACGTGGTATAAATAGTGAAAGGTAGATAGGGGTATAGATTTAGAGCCCATAGAGTGGGAAGAGTTCACTACAGCTTTATTAAATAGGTTCTTTCCCATAGAAATGAAGGAGGATAAAGTGTAAGAGTTCATAAATCTCAGACAAGGTGCAATGAGCGTAAAAGAATACTCTTTCAAGTTCATTAAGTTAGCCAGGTACGCTCTCCATGTAGTAGCAGATAGCAGATCTAGAATGAGTAAGTTTGTGTCAGAGGTATCAGATAGAGTAGTTAAGGAGTGCAGGACTGCGATGTTGATTGGTGACATGGACATATCTGTGCTTATGATATATGACCAATAGATGGAGGAGCAGAAGCTTAAG
Source organism: Capsicum annuum (assembly GCF_002878395.1). Taxonomy (NCBI): domain Eukaryota; kingdom Viridiplantae; phylum Streptophyta; class Magnoliopsida; order Solanales; family Solanaceae; genus Capsicum; species Capsicum annuum. Next base: position 547,904 of record NW_025842141.1, read on the forward strand.
AAGATGGAGAGATAAAATAAGAGAGCCAGAATAGTTAGTTATAGTTTTGCACAACATTGGTCACAGGGTGGTAACCGTTCTCAATTGTGCCAGAAATATTCATCCCCAATTCACTCTTCAGCTAGTGCCCCAGGACCAAAGTTCAGAAATAACCATAAGAATGGGGCATGAGGATCCAAGGCTCAAAATAGTAAGAGTAGGATTCTTAATTATCTATTTTGCGCTGAGTATGGTAAGCATCATAAGGGTGTGTGTAGAGCCGACAATGGTGTGTGTTTTAGGTATGGTGAGTTAGGTCATAAGGTTAGAGACTGCCCCCAGTCAGGTTATCAGAGTCATCTCTTCTCATCATTACAGTCTGGTTGCCTGAATCAGTAGGGTGCTAATTCCAGTGCTATCAGTGGGCAACGCCCAAGCAGACTCTATGCTCTTCGGTCCTGGCAGAATCAAGAAAATCCTCCTGATGTAGTCACGAGTATGTTATAGATCTCTCATTTATATGTTCATGCTTCTTCATATTCATGCGTTCCTTTTTCTTTTGAAACCTTGCATAACAGTTAAACCATAGGGTCAGAAATTAAGCCTTCAGATTCTAGTTATAGTTCCAGTATGTGTAGGTAATCACTAAGGGAAGATGATTCCCGACCTACTCTTATCTTAGTGCAATTATTTTGTACCACAGTCATCACCTTACCTATGCACGTTTCACATGCTTCCCATAGAATCATGTGCGTATTGAATTCCTAGCAGGACGGGTTCCAACACCCTCAGTAGTATGAGCCACGGTCCATGAACATAGAAATTTCAGACTTAAGTTATGCAGCTCATGACTCAGGCACTCATGTCATGTTTTACTATATGTTCTATCTAAATGACTCATGACATATCCTAGTGACCAGTCAAGCTCAGATTACATCAAATATACCTCCAGTTTAAATCTCTTGATAAATCCATAATGTTGGTACTCGGTTCCTGAGGCCTTAGTCGATTGTTTAGGTTGATATAGTATTTATTTGAGCATCGAATCCTTGCCTATGCCAATATTTCCCCAAGTAGTTATTAGTATCCAGTCTTAGTACTTTAATATCAGTCTAAACCTTAATTATCAGAACCCAACATTCGGTTCCAGTCAGAATCTCAGTTACAGTTTTAGAAATAATACCAACTTCAGTTCAGTAATCAGATTAGAAACTCAGTTCAGTTCCAGACTTGCTTGACCAATGCTACAGCTATTAGTCACTCAGTTAGTAGTGTTTAGTATCTCAGACAATAGAATGTTTCTATACCATGATATACGTCTAGTCTTGCATTTTTAAGGTGATGTAGTTTTGCTCATTCATTCTCAGTTACCTCACGTTATCCAGTCAATCATTATCTCCTATGCATAAGGTTTTACAGCCTTAGTCCTGCTAGTCAGACTAAGTACATACCAGTGTCTCATACCCAGTATTCAGCTATCATTTATCCAGTTAATTAGATAAGTTAGTATGTTTATGCATTTGTGCTCTGCACCTCATAAATCTTTCAGTAGTTTCAATTGTAGTGCATGAAGCTTAGTTTCTTCATCTTAGATGATGTATCAGGCCTCAAGTTTCATATCTTAGATAATGAATCACAATTTAGATACAAGGTGCCTTGTGCATCACCTCAGTTTCCCCTCAGTAGCTCAGCCAAGACAGTATTCCTAGAGGGATCTAGTGTCCTAAGGGGGAGATATGCTATGATCCCCTGAACCTTTATAACATAAGCATCCCATTCTCTTCTTATGAAATAAATCCATTTTAAAGTAGGTTATACTCATAAGTTGACCCTTAAGTTCGAATCTCAGTCGTGAGCCATGTATTTAAGGGCTTGGACCAGTTCATGAAATTTAGTTTATATTCTATGTTTCAGCCCCAGTCATGTTCTCAGGTCCCCGTTCATGCATACTTCTAGCATAATCATGGAGTCATCAGTGCCTTTCAGTCATGTAATAGTTTTCTTAAAATTACTCAGCTCCAAGTTCAAACTACCATTACAAACTTGGTATTCAGTTCATGCTCAAATCCCCATTACAAACTTGATACTAGGTACTCTTGCATATTAAGTCATGCATTAATATACCAGTTCAATTATGTAATTATGCATCAGATATGAATTCTAACTGCAAGAAATTTAGTTCATCAGAATATTCAGTCATGTATTCATAAGTCAATATCCATGCATCAGATATGCATGAATTCAGCTTATCAGTTAAGCATCAGACATGTATGTTTAGTATGTTATATTCAGCTCTTCAGTCATGTCATTCATGAGATCATGTTTTAGTTATTCATATTTAGTATGTACATCAGTTCATCTTCTCCCCTCTCACTCAGTCTCATTAGAGGACGAATGTTCTCATGGGGGAGATATTATAATACCTGTACTTTTCCTAGCTTGAAATTTCCCCCCAAGAATGTTAGAAGCTTTCTTTGAAAGATTAATACACTTTTATAGATGTGGTATTTTTAAGATTTTAACTTTTTTTCATATGGGAAATTCTATAAGCTTTCCATTGATACCAGGTTCGCCTAAATCCGACACCCAGACAAAGATTTAGAGCCTTTTTAGTGAGACAGTGTATCACCTGAGCCATTAGCATGTCGCGGAGCCATCTTAAATAGCAATTGTCAATTTCCAGTGTTGCTCCGTGATAGTGTCGCATCGCGCCAAACTTCCAGGTCATAAAAAAGGTGGCAATGCATTAGCTCCGCGTCGAGCCACCATGCAAATTTCTAATTGTCCAGTTCCAGTGACTTGACGCGATAGTGGCGCGCGCGTCAAGGATGAAAATTGGGAAATTTTCACAAGAATTAAAATATGTGTCGTAGGGTTAAAAGTATCAATTTCCCTATCCTATATAAGCTCAAAATATACTCTATTCTCTCAAAATCCTCTCAAGAACACATTAGGGTTTTTCATAGAAGATTCAAGTTCAAGAATTTCCTCCATCAATCTTCGTGTACTTATGAATCAAGGTATGTGTAGTGTTCATTCATGGACTCTTTACGTCCATAAAGCCCAAGAATCTTTTTTCCAACTTCAACTTTATGGATTTCTTTATGAGTTTCATGTTGGGTTTGTTTTGTTCATGTTGAGAATGATTAAATGAATTCTAATCTATGTTGGGTGATCAATTTTATGTGGAATTGATTAGTATAGATGTATATTCATGTGAATTTATGATTAAACCCTATAACAATGAAATTAGAATTGAACCATGATGTCTAATTGTTGTACATTGTTGTTTACATATACTATGCCTACCATGTGTTTGATTGAAAGCCTATATGAAGGAAAAGTGCCCAACTAGCATGATATTATGAAATCCCCATTTATGTACAAGTTTATGCATATCACATGTTTGATGAAGTGTTTCAATATATGAATTATGAATTGTGTTGTTGGTCATGTGTTCGAGTAAGTCATGTTATGTCAGTTTCTTTCCATCAAGTCCTGGGGGTACTTGTACCCGACAACTTAGCTGTATGCCTAGATCCATATCATGTTTTCATGATACTCTCATACAAGTAATGATCCATAGAACTCAGTCAGTCATGTGACTCGAGAAATCTCAAAAATCTTAGAAATCTCAGTAATCTCAGTAGTTCAGTAACCTTCGTGATCTCAGTATTCCCAGTAAGTCTTAGTAACTTCAGTACTCTTAGTCAGTCCTCAGATCTCAGTAGCATTCCGTTGGTCAACAAAACTCAGTAAATTCAGTTTTATCTTTGCTAAATGATACCATCAGTTAATCAGTCCATTTTAGTTAATTAGTTTAGTGTCTATTCAGTTGGGAGTAGGATTCAGCATCTAGTTAACTAAGAATGGGGACTCACCTGTTATTCAGTGGAGGGTATGATCCTTAGAAGTAATCCTTGTGTTCCAGAACTACATATCCAGAATAGGTTAAGATTCACCCTACGTATTTAGGGATATATATATATATATACATATCATTTAGGTTACCTACTAGGAAGGGTTGACGGAAGAGCTCCCTATAAGCGAGGGTATACTCACAGCAAGTCTTTACCCGTGGCATGGTATTGACACCCTTGCTTGCAACTGGGGTTACAAGTTGGACCCCACCAGTTCAGTTTCGAGGCATGTCAATTCGATGATTACCTCCCACAGTCTCAGTCTGAGTCTCAGTAAAAGAACTCAGATAGTTTTTTAAATTTCAGGATTGTCAGATATAGTCAAATTCAGATACAGTACGAAACTCATCTAGTTCCATCAAATTACGGACTGTCAGATACAATCACATATGTTATCTGATAGATTAGTTCTCAGAACTTATGTTATTAGTATTCAGCTTCAGGACTGTCAAATACAGTCAACCAGACCAGTTCTTCATAATCAGAACTGCTAGAAATAGTTATTCATGTATCAGTAACATAGTTTCAGACACTCAGTATTTAGTAATATAGTATCAGTCTTTCTCACTTATCAGTAATTCAGGGATCAATATAACTAGATTCAGCATCCAGTCCTATCACGATCTTAGTTATAGTTACGTAGTCATGCATGCATTCTCCCATTTACGTTAGTCAGTCAGTTAGAATTGTTCATGCATATGAACCATTTTCAGTTATCCTACCTCACTTGCATACCAGTATATTCAAAATACTGATGCATTTATGCAATGGTGTCTTATACCATAGGTTTAGAAGCATGAGCTCCAGAGAACCAGTAGTATCCCAGTTCAGCGATCAGAGTTAGCAGTGAGTCCTCATTCTTTGAGAACATGATGATCACATTACTATTTCAGTTTTCAGTTTATTTTAGTAGTCGGAGTTAGTTGGGGACATATCCCATCAACTCCTTATTCAGATAGTTTAGAGGCTTTCAGACTATAGCATGCTAGATAGTTACATTAGATTTGTTTCGGCATTTGTTGTACCATTTCCAGACATTATTTTATCAAATGTTTATTCAGTTTTGAACCTTATGGCCTTATATCTTTTACGTATTCTGTATAATTTAAGTATATTTTTCACTGCTCAGTTATAGATATCAGTCATGGGTTAGCTTGTGGTCCTTTGGGGTCATGAGCACCATGTAACATCTCGGGTACCAGATTTGGGTTGTTACAGTAAACAAAATCACAAAGCATGGTACCATAATCCCGTGTCGGCAAATCATGGTTTCTAGCATAGAGTCTTACAACTCGTACTTTCTTCGGGTAATATAACTCCCCAAAATCTCATCCCGAGACATCACACGATGCTTAAGGCTACTAGTAGCACTAAGATAGCCCTTTGAGCCTACTACTACATCTAACACTTACTTTAAGATGGATAATCAAGCAATAACGCTATATCACGTCAAATCTGAACTGAAATAACTGGAAAACATATTCTGAATATCAAATACTGAAAAGTCTAAAACACAACTGAAATGAAGAAATAATGTTGTGATCTTCCTCACCTTCTTGAGTTACAACTGTGGGTCCTCACCTAACTTAGACCCATAGAACTCTTGTGGATTCATCCTCATGAAATCACAGATCATAGTAGTGGCTAAATTACTTCCATGCTGATACGAAATTGCAACCTAGTTATTGGCCTAAATGTTAGTGGTGATTGCTTGGGCTAGTGCCTGAAAGGCAACCCAAAACTCAGCATGAGACATAGTCTCATTCAAGGGATCAATAGGCTGGGTGATGTTGGGCATATTTATACGTCTAATCGCCATAACTTACCCATATTTTAGCTAAGTTTTGAGGATAAAATACATAATTCTTGCACTTTGTCTATTTTTAGTTAAGTGAGCTGACCTATGTGATTAGCATGCTTTTCAGGTACTAATGAGGAAGATTACAACACTTTGGGGACCTATGAATAGCAAAGGAAACTTCACATAAAAGGAAAGCAGCTTTCGGACTGAATGTGATATATGGAAACTTTTTCCTGGGCAAACTCAATATTTTTAAATAGTTAAGGATGTAGTAGCAATTTATTAGAGAAGGATGTTATTAAAAGCCTTATGGCTGAATTTTTAGGGATTATTCATTATTCTATATTATTTCAAAAAGGAGAAAAAGTGGTTTAGCTTGAGGAGAAAGAGAGAAATATTTTTCTCTCTTATTTTTGCTATTCATCTTCTCCTCTAAGATCGTTCTAAGTTTTGTTATGTTGAATATTTCTATTGTGATTTCCATTTTATTCATGAGTAGCTAAGTTTATTTTTTAGGGTTATGGAAACCTTGTAGTATACTCTCTATTGCTATGGGTTTTTGAATTTATGATGTGTTAAATTACTTATATCATTACTCTCTTCGTTATGATTGAATTCTCGTGGTTACAAAATAGGGAATGTGCCATTATAGCAATAACTTGTTCGATAGAAAAGTTACTGTTTGGAAAAGCGAGTAGTGATAAGAAAATAGGGTTTCCAACCTCTATTTTACACGTTAATGCCTTAGCAGGATTAACTACTTGGTTTTGAGAGAACTAAGGTGAATAAATCCTTGATGGTTGAGAAACACTTGGATTTAGAATTAGAATGCATATCTCTATAAGTGCATGCATGTATAAATCCTTATTACTCATAGTTAATAGAGAAGTAAAAGCTACAAGGTGGACATAACCCTAACTTGTCATTCTCTGTGATCAAATATTAATACACATATTGCTTCATTGTTATATTGTAACTATCATTTCAAATTTAAACCAAAATCCCCCATTCAGGAACCTCTGACCAACGGTCCAGTAACAACTACAATACTTAGTAACACAGTATTCCCTGTGGGATTCGACACCCAACCTGGTTGGGTTCTATTTTTGACAGCGACCGCTTACTCTCTCGTAAGAGAGGTGTAATTTGGTTGTCAATATATAACCCAACTAGGCTGGGGTCGAATCCCACAGGGAATATGGTGTGAACTTAAGTTGTTTGCAATTTAATCAACTGATAGTTGGATGTTTCCTAAAATGGGGATTTTGGAGATTAGCCAATAATTGTTGGTCACTTTTGTTTCAGTGTTTGTAATCAAGATTTTATGGAAAACCAGAATTATGTTCACTATGGGTTTTAGTATTTGACAGATGCTAAAAGTGATTCAAGATTGTCATAGTAGGTAGGACAACAGATTATATTTATCAAAGTTATGCCTAAATGTCTCTCGACCTACTTAAGCATTTAATTACCTAATCCTCTTGGATTTAGGAAATTTATATTTACTAACTAGACTTCATCTCAGGTTAATCAACGTTGTTACAGCGTCAATTATTAAATGGAATTTTAGTGTTTCCAAGTCCCTGTCAATAATTCACTTCCTACTATATTTGATTTCTTATCTCAAGTAGGTGGTGCTATCTATCGTTTGCAACCAATAGACAATAATTAAAATCTCGAAAGTATCAAGGATTCCTACTACCTTTAGAATCTTAAACACATAGCATCTTACCAAGACTTAACCCATAGATCCAATAATTTGAGTTAAAGAGATTTAGCCACTCATAATGTAATAAGCAAAACAACTAGATGTATTCATAATTTGAAATATGGACTTACCACAAGAAGAATAGTAACTAGTGATTCTTGGTTTAGATCACAATAGAAATTCCAAAATATTGATGAAAATATCTTCAAAGTTAATTATTTTTCAAGCCAAGAAACTAGAGAGAAAAATAACGAAATATGTGTGTCCCAAAGCAGGTTTGGAATCGTTTTAGAAAACCCTAAACTATGCTTTAAATAGTTCACCCTAATTATATCAACAAAATCACCAAGTTCAGTAATTTCTCGGATTAGATGATGACATTCATGACACCTTATCAGGAGTCTGACGACTTATCAAAAATATCTTCAGCTCCTTCTTTAGTTTTAGCACTTCCTGCTTAAGGCTGACGATGAAACCTGATGACTTATCAACTTTTTGATGACTTATCATAGATGTCGTCAATTATTCACTTCAGTTCTCATGTTCTGCCTTAGGCTAACGACAAACCTGACGTCTTATCACACTTATGATGGCCTATCACCAAATGTCGTCGCAACTTTCAGTTGTGGTCTATTCTCTGTTTAAGGCTAATAGCGATTCTGATAGCTTATCATAAGGCTGATGACTTATCAAGAATGTCGTCAGCCATACTTCTCTTCTATTTGCTTCAGATTTCAACTCTTTTGCTTTCGTCCTTGGTGGTTCTCTTGCATCTTGGCTTCTACTACAAAATCAAAGATAAAACAATCAAAAATAACAAAAGTTGCTTAAGACTTTGCAATTATTCTCAGTTAAAAACCTCAAATGTTTTAGCATCTGCTCACACATCAAGTTCTGGGGTATGAAACCGTAGTAACTTACCTGACTCGGTGATAAATACTACTCCCTTAAGTTAGCTATGATCATCTCATGGAAATCCACTTTAAAATAATCTCATGGTTCATAAAGAACCCAATTGTAAAATCTGTGATCTGATTTAGTAAAGTGGATTTCAAAGCTACTATGACTATCAAGGTCAGAACTTTCTCAATAATCTCAAAATACTCAATTCATGGGTGCTTATAACATAGTAAAATTCTTACAATTACAATCTCAAGTAGGGCTTAATTACCCATAATTTAATCTTAGGTTAAGACGTATCAAAATTCATACTCGATATCATAAAGATTCATAAATCACATAGAAATTTGGAAATTTTTTAGCTAAATGCATTATAATCTCAACATACTCATGTACTTCAATTTCTAAAACATTGAAACCATCATAATCTCAAGAAATAATAACATAGAGTATAAACCCATACTTCAATTTCATAGGGAAACACATAAAATCAAATAGCTTTCATAATAAAAACTATTTTTGGGCACAAGAATGAAAGGATTGTTCTTGTTCAAACCCCACATACCTTGAATTAGAAGTTTTGGATGAGCTCTAGATTTTGGGACTATATTCATACTCTTGAATAAGGGTTCTTAAAGCCTTTGACATGGGAACCTTGAATCTTGACTCAATTTAGAAAATCTATGGTGAACCCTTGAGATTCTTGGAATAGGATTTGGATACTTAGGGTTTTTGGTTGAGGGAAATCTTGAGAAAAATTCATATGACGCTTGTAGTGACCATATTTCTGATGTTTGTACGGTTTAATAGGCTTGAAAAAAGCCCAAAGTGCCCTTTTTAACTTCTGTACAAATCTGGAAAAATTGAATTGGAAACCCAACTTTTTGGGCACCGCGACGCCCCACTATTGCGGTGGCTTACTTGAAATTGACAAATGGGAATCTGGGAGTCAACACGATGCGAAGCCATTGCGTTGTCCCACTGTTGGGATGTGGAACTTCAGCACGACCCATCACAATTGTGCTAGGCCACTAGAAATTGACTATTGGGAAATTAGGGTCCTCCGAGATGTGCCACTATCGCGGAGTTCCACTGGAATTTGACAATTTTTAAATGGACCCTCTCTGCGATGTGCCAAACACTAAAATGATGGTGGTTTATTACTAGAACTTAAATTAGCCATAACTTATTGCTAGGTCATCGGATTTGGGTGGATCTTATATAGTTTGAAAGCTAATTAAATTTCTCACATGATAAAATGTCGAAATTAGGGAAACTCTATATGGTTTAAACGTTACTCACTTATGAAGTCATTCCTTAATCTTCTAGAGACGAAATTAGGCTTAAGGAAAAGTTTGGGGTATTACAATATCTTCCCCTTGGGAACATTCGTCCTCGAATGTCGCTAACTAGGCTAAGGATACGGAGAAAACTGAGTATGCACAGCTAAAAAAACTTGCTAAACTGACTCTACATCATTCTAAACTCTAGAATATCTCGGAGAATGCATGTACTTATATTAAGAATAGATATATAGCTGAAACTTTAATTGGAAAAGGGGATGAATTAAGGAAGAATAGTACTATTGACTTGATCTGAACTTGCGGAGAAGAGGTGCGGGTACTTGGATCGCATATTTGCCTCGACTTTCCAAGTAGTACCCTCAACTGATTGGTTTTTCCACAACACTTTGACCAAGGGAACCTATTTGTTCCTCAGTCTACGGATCTGGTGATCTAGAATCTCAACTGGAATCTCTTTAAACAAAAGGCTAGTTGGGATATCTGGGCTCTCTGAAGGATCCACTACAATGGAATCACCAATGTGCTTCTTAAGCGTGGAGACATGAAAAATAGGATGCACAACTGACAACTCTATGGGTAACTTAATCTCATAGGCTACTTTCCCCATAAGACTTAGGATTCTATAAGGGCCCACATACCGAGGACTAAGCTTCCCCTACTTGAAAAACCTTTCCACCCTTTTCATGGGCAAAATTTTCAGATACACCAAATCATTAACTTAAAACTTAAGGTCTCTTCTTCTTATATTTGCATATGACTTTTGATGACTCTGAGCTGTCTTCAACCTTTCTCTAATCGACTTCACTTTCCCCATAGACTCAAACACTGCATTAGGTCTAACCAAAGCAGATTCACCTATTTCAAACTAACCTATAGGTGATCTACACCTTTTCTTATACAAAGCCTCAAATGGTGCCATCTTGATGCTAGCATGGTAACTATTGTTATAGGCAAACTCAATCAGTGGTAAATACTCATCCCAACTACCCTTGAAATCAAGAGCACATGCCCTCAACATATCCTCTAAGGTTTGGATGGTCCTCTCAGTCTGACCTTCTGTCTGCGGATAAAAAGTGGAACTTAAATGCACTTGGGTACCAAGACCTCTCTGAAAAGCTTTCCAAAATTGGGAGGTAAACTGAGTACCCCTATATGAGATGATTGACAAGGGGACTTCATGCAATTTGACTAACTCTCGAATATATAATCTAACATAATCCTCAGCTATATAAAATATATGCACAGGCAAGAAATGCGTTGTCTTAGTTAGCCTATCTACCACAACCCAGATAGAATCATGATGACGACGTGAAAGAGGTAAACCAGTCACAAAATCCGTATTCACCTCTTTCCACTTCAAAGTGGGTATACCAAACTCTTGCATCACACCACCAGGACTTTGGTGCTCTACCTTAATCTGTTGGTAGGCTTTACACTTCTCCATAAACTTTGCTATATCTTTCTTTATGCGACTCCACTAATAGATTTCCCAAAAGTTGCGGTACATCTTGGTGGCACCGAGATGAATGGAATACCGTGTTCTATGCATTTCAACCATAATTCTCTGCCTCAGATCATCAACACAAGGAACACACAATCTACCCTGTAATCTCAACACACCATCTCCCACTAGGGAGAAAACCTCTACCTTTTGGTCCTTAACTGACTCCTTCAGTCTGACCAAACTGGGATCCTTATCTTGCTTCTTCTTTACTTTCGAAACTAAAGAGGATTCAAAACTACTCTGAACCAAACTATTCCCCTCAGCATAATCAAGCAACCTAACGCCCAGTCTAGCCAAACGATGCACCTCACGACCTAACTCTTTCTTATCTTCCTATACATAAGTAACACTACCCATAGACATCTTGCTAAAGGCATTCACCACTACATTAGCCTTGCTCGAGTGATATACCACAATCATATTATAATTATTTAGCAACTCTAACCATCTCTTCTATCTAAAATTTAACTCGCTATGAGTAAACATATACTTCAGGCTCTTGTGATCAGTAAACACATCAACATGAACACCATAAAGATAGTGTTGCCATATTTTCAAAGAAAAGACCACAACTCCTAACTCAAGATCGTGGGTTAGTTAATTCTTTTTATGCGGCTTCAACTGTCTAGAGGCATAAGCTATAACCTTACCCTTTTACATCAAAACACAACCCAAGCCAACTTTAGAGGCATCGTAATAAACCACAAAACCATCCATACTATCAGGCAAAGTCAACACCAGGGTTGAAGTGAGTCGAGTATTCAACTCTTGAAAACTTTTCTCACAAGAATCTAACTAAAGGAACTTAACTTTTTTCTTGGTCAATCGGGTCATGGGAGACACAATAGATGAGAAACCTTCAAAAAACGGCAGTAATAGCCAACTAAACCCAAGAAACTCCTAATGTCGGAAGGAGAGATAGGTCTAGAGTAATTTTTCACAGCTTCTGTCTTTTGGGGATTGACTCCAACGGCTTTGGCTTAAATAATATGACCTAAAAAAGCTACGGACCTTAGCTAAAACTCACACTTGCTAAATTTGGCAAACAATTGATGATCTCTAAGATTTTGCAAAACAATTCTAAGATGATCTGCATGGTCATTCTAAGTACTGCTTGAACACTCGATTCATGAGGTCCATGAGGGCCACTGGAGCATTGATTAGCCCAAAAGACATGACTAAAAACTCAAAGTGTACATAACGGGTTCGTAAGGCTATCTTTAGGATATCACACTCCCTTACTTTATGTTGATGATAGTCGAATCTAAGGTCTATCTTTGAGAAATAACTTGCACATTGCAATTGATCAACTAGGTCATCAATTCTAGGAAGAGGGTACTTATTCTTGACTGTGATCTTATTAAGATGGCGATAGTCAATATACATATGCAAAGAACCATCTTTCTTCTACACAAACAAGACAGGTGCGCCCCAAGGCGAAACACTGAGACTTATGAAACCTTTATCTAGAAGATCTTTGATTTGTTCTTTTAACTCCTTAAGATCTACGGGTGCCATATGGTATGAAGGAATAGAAATAGGTTGTGTGTTAGGAAGAAGGTCAATCCCAAATTCTATCTCTCTATCGGGAGGTACCCCTGGGAGATATTCTGGAAAAACATTAGGAAACTCATTAACAATGTTGACTGACTAAATAGTTGGAGTCTCAAACTTAGTATCTTTAACTCTAACTAAATGATAGATGCAACCTTTGGATATTAGCTTTCTATCTTTGAGATGGGATATAAAATAACTCTTAGGAGATACAGAATTTTTGGACCACTCAAAAATAGGCTCATCTGGAAACTGGAACATAACCATGCGGGTATGATAGTCTATAGATGCATAACAAGAATAAAGCCAGTCATACCCAGAATAAGATCAAAATAGACCATATCAAACTCTATCAAATCAGCAAATATGACTCTATAAAGAACAGTAACATGGAACTTTTTATACACTTCCTTAGCAACAACAGACTCACCTACTAGAGTAAAAACTAAGAAAGGCTCAGGAATCTTTTTGGGACTCATTTCAAAGTTCACAGCAACTAATGGGATCACATAAGAGAAACTTGACCCATGGTCTAATAACACATACACATCAAACAAAAGACATGAAGTATACCTGTAACAACATTAGGAGAATCCTTCTGCTCCTGACAGGATAGTAAAGCATACAATCAGTTTTAGCACTGACCGCCACTGGTACTAGATGAAGCGCCCTAAAAAGGATCTAGACGGGCTAAAGGAGCTGGTGCACTGGTAGTCTACGTCTGAGGTCGGACATCTCTATTTCCCTACCTAGTATGTAGGTACTCTCTAAGTCTATGGCCCATCTTTTCACAACCAAAACAACCCCTCTAATCAGCCAAGTACTCACCGGGATGGTCCCTACCACACTTACTACATGGAGGATAATGAGGTCTATTACTTACAGTGTTCTGGGATCTAGACATAAAAGGCCTATTCCCTTGCTCCTGTCTGTTTTTGGGTGTGGGAGCACTATCTGATAAAGGCGCTGGAATAGACGAACGACTCTGAAACTCTGGACGGTTCCCTCCATGGAATCTACTCTGACCATGCTCATACTGCTCTGATCTAGCCCACTTATTTTCTCTTACTCTGTCCCTCTTCCTTATCTTATCTGCTTTAATTTGCTGGGCATGCATCAACAGCCTAGCAAGATCCATATCCCTATTGAGCGTAGCAGTCTTACACTCTTTCAACACCAGTCTAGATACTCTAGTCATGAACTTACTCATACTAGCTCAGGTGTTAGAAATCAAATTCGGAGCATACTTAGCTAGCTGGTTGAACTTAAGACAATACTCTTTAGTAGTCATGGAGCCCTATCTCAAGTTTATAAACTCCTCAATCTTTGATTCCCACATCTCAAGTAGGAAGAACTTATCCAAGAATGTATTCTGCAATACCCGCCAAGTGATAGGGGCAGAATCTTCCCCTTTATCCTTCCTCCATACAACAACCCAGTCATAAGCAATGTCCTTCAACCTATAAGATGCTAGCTTAACATTTTCTTCCTAAAAAATATGCATCACTTGTTTGATCTTTCTTACCTTCTTGAGATACAACTGTGGGTCCTCACCTACCTTAGACCCATAGAACTCTGGTAGATTCATTCTCATAAAATCATGGATCCTAGTAGTGGCTAAATCACCTCCTTTCTAATATGGAACTGCAGCTTGGTTATTGGCCTGAACATTAACGGTGACTGCTTGGGCTAATGCTTGAAAGGCAACTTAAAACTCAGCATGAGACACAGTCTCATTCAAGGGATCAACAGGCTGGGCTTGCTCATTATTGTTTCTGTGGGCATTCGCTTTTCGGGGAGGCATTTTTTTAAATAACAGAGCATGAGCCAATAGCTGAGAGAGACAACTATAAACACGATAGATTCTGAAAAAAAGGGATGACTTTTTCCTAAAATATCTTGTAGCCTCTTACTCATAGATGTGGCATGCTACACACCAATGGTCAAGAATCTATGTAACGCGGTTTGTCAGACTCCCTAGGACTCCTTAAACCTTAGGCTTTGATACCAAGTTTGTAACGCCCCAAAATCTCATCCCGAGATGTCACATTGTGCTTAAGGCTACTAGTAGCCCTAAGCTAACCCTTTGAGACTACTATTACATCTAACACTTACCTTAAGATGGATAATTAAGCAATAACGCCGTATCACATCAAATTTGAATTGAAATAACGAGAAAACATATTTTGAATATCAAATACTAAAAATTCAGAAACACAATTGATAGTCTAGTCTGACAAAGCCTCTATACTCAAACTGGAAAGCCATTAGGATAGACCCCCAACTGACTGGAATTGGTCTAAAAGTAATACTCAAAACACTATTAAAGAAGGAAAACTACAGATATAGGTCGTCAAACTATGAGGACTCACCAAGGATAAAGATGTAGATGAGGTGCCCAGAGATCACTTTTGCTGCTGGGGTTGAGCACCTAAACCTACATTATGAGATAATGTAGCACACAGACGTATATGTGGATCAGTACTTTGAGGATTTACTGAGTATATGGGGGTATATCAAATAATTAAACAATAATGTCATCAATCTTTATAGAAATCATGCATGCTGATATAACTGACTCACATAGCTTGACTAACTCAAAATTATCATACATTATGAATAATGGAACACCTAGTATAAATCTCGTGAGTCAATATACTTGTTTCAGAAACCTGTAGTTTTAGTGCCTTCTCAAAACATATAGACTAAGTGATCCAATTCTCACCTCTGCATCTGGAAGTTAAGACTGTAACTTTAAAACTGAAATCTAAAGTAAAAATAATATTCGGATAAGTCTGTGAGGCTTTACATTTAGGGAACAATAACTCATCTCAAAGGAATATACTTTGCTTTAGGAACTGATCATTTACTCTTACTAGTAGGAAAAAAATACTCTCTTTAAGAATTTTTTTTATATATTTTAAGAAAACTACTCTGAAAATCTTACTATTAGGGAAAAATACTCAAAAGCTGATTATTTAGTTTTACTAGTAGGGAGGTTCTCTTAACCGACATACACCATGCGAGCTACATGGATTCCAACATTTTGTTATCCTAAGGAAGAAACCTCACGTTGGGGAGAGGAGTCATAATCTTGCCAGGGATTATAACCTCAACTCAGTGATTACTATCTCGGCCTCAGGCCCATAAATCTCAATCCTATGGTGGCACGTAGTTCTAGGGTATAAAACCATAGTAACTTACCCGACTCGGTGCTAACTACTAATCCCTTAAGTTAGCTACGCTCATATCATGGAAATCCACTTTAAAATAATCTCATGGTTCATAAATAACCCAACTATAAAATCTGTGATCTCATTTAGTAAAGTGGATTTCAATGCTACTATGACCATCAAGGTCAAAACTTTCTCAATAATCTCAAAATACTCAATTCATGGGTGCTTATAGCCCCAAAATTCTTAAAATTACAATCTCAAGTACTGATTAATGACCCATAATTCAATCTCAGGTTAAGACGTACCAAAATTCATACTCTATATCATAAAGATTCATAAATCATATAGAAATCTAGAATTTTTTTTAGCAAAATGCATTATAATCTCAACATACTCATGTACTTCAATTTCTAAAACATTGAAACCATCATAATCTCAAGAAATAATAACATAGGGTATAAACCCATACATCAATTTCATAGGGAAACATCTAAAATCAAATAGCTTTCGTAATAAAAATCTAGTTTTGGGCACATGAACGAAAGGATTATTCTTGTTCAAACCCCACATACCTTGAATTAGAAGCTTTGGATCAACTCTAGCTTTTAGAACTCTATTCGTACTCTTGAATGAGGGTTCTTGAAGCCTCTGACTTAGGAACCTTGAACTTGACTCAATTTAGAAAATATATAGTGAACCCTTGAGATTCTTGGAAGAGGATTTTGATGCTTAGGGTTTTTGGTAGAGGGAAATATTGAGAAAAATCTCATATGACGCTTGTAGTGACCTTAATTCTGATGTTTGTTTGGTTTAAGAGGATTGTAAAAAGTTCAAAGTGCCTTTTGTTAACTTCTGTACGAAACTAAAAAATTTAACTGAAAATTGACAAATGGGAATTTGGGAGTCACCACGACGTGAAGCCATCGCATTGTCCCATTGGTTGAAACTTAGAACTTCAGCCGAAGCATCACAATCGCGCTAGGCCACTGAAAATTAACTATTGGGAAATTGGGGTCCTCCATGACGCTCCACTATTGTAGAGTTCTACTAAAATTTAAAAATTGTTAAATAGACCCTCTCCGTGATGCGCCAAACACTAAAATGATGGTGGTTTATGACTAGAATTTAAATTAGCCATAACTTCTTGTCCGGTTATCGGATTTGGACGGATCTTATATCGTTGGAAAGATAATTAAATTTCCCACATGATAAAAATCAAAATTAGGAAAACTCTATATGGTTTAAACATTACTCACTTAGGAAGTCATTCCTTAACCTTCTAAAGAGAAATTAGGCTTAAGGAAAAGTTAAGGGTATTACAAGTAATCATCTAACTCTATTTAAGCCCCTTTTTAACCTTTTCTAAATGTGTAACTTTCTAAATTCAAAAATCTAAAAATTGGAGTGAAATCTAATTTCTATTTTATTCTGAGTTTGTTATGGCTTTATCCGTATTGGTATCGTCATACCAATACTTGCAATTCATATTCTCTACTCCATACCTTATCATATTACCACTCTTCTTTCAAAACATAAAGTTTGGACCACCATATCATTCAAACAGTTCAAGAGAATCCATACTTCATCACATATGTTAAACAATGCAAAGAATCTCTCTTTTCAACATTTCAACAAACATGTGGTGGTCATGTATTTTTGACAAACCATGCAATTCTTTTATTATATATCTTCAATAGTTATCAACATGTAAAACCCCATCTCTTCAATTCAAAACCATGATTAAGTCATAAATAAGAATTGAGACATTTTGTATCATGCTTCTCAACATGCATTCAAAATAATCCATATCGTATGAAAAGAATGGAAAATTATAGAAAGAGAGGGATTCTATATTTTCATTCTCTCAATTAAATACTCAAACACAATTTTCTACATATATATATATGAGTACAAATTAATTTGGGGGAAAGACCTCAAGACCAAAACAGTAATACCATTAAAGAATTCATAATGCAAGATTTTAAACATAATTCATAACTCATTGAAAATTAATGATTTCTCAACATTCAAAACATTATTAAAAATGTTTTCACCATGCCCATGCAGTTAAGAAAAACCCCACGTACCTTAGGTTTCATAAAAATCAAAAAGAAATTTTGAAAAGATTGGACCTTTAAGCTTGAGTGCCCAAACCCTAGTTGTTATTCTCCTATTGTGTTCTTGATTTGAAGAATGAAGTCCTATTCTTGAAATTTTCTTGAGAATCTTGAACTTGAAAGGATTGAATTATAGATTACTTAGAGGAGAAGAGTTGAATTTTGTTCTTAGGGAAAGGGGAAAGTTTTTTATGTGAGTTGACTTGAAGAAAATGGGCAAAAAATACCCTTTTGTGTGTTATAATTCATGCTTTAGACGTTTGGGGTTGAGGGGAAAGGACCAAAGTGACCCTTGAACCTTAAGGAGCTAAAAGTATGGGGGGAATAACCCCCGTGTTGTGACCCTTAGTTGGGTCAAGAATCCCTCATGACGCGATCCCCCATTGGGTTAATCAGCCCTCGTGTCGCGGGGCTATTGCAACCTCTTATGCCTCACACAAAAAATAGCATAACTTTTCACTTGATTAATGGATTTAGGCGAAATTGATATAGTTCGAAAGCTAATTAAATTATCTCCAATTTGGTGGGTCTTGAGCCACAAAATTATATGTGTAAAAAAAGTTATACATGTTCAAAGTAGACCCTTATAGAATCGAATATCCAATTTTGGATGATTGAAAGGTTCTTAGCTCAACTTTGCTTTAGGCCATTTCTGTGAACATTTTTCAACTTATAATCACTTAATATACTATGAGAAAGATCATGACACTAGAACTTAAAATTAATTATGGGATTAGAGTTTATATGCATAGGAATGACGTTTTGATTTCTAGCTAAAAAATATAAGGCGTTATGTTAGAGTCCTGTTTATGGAGGTGTAGTGCGCCACACTTATAAGGAAGAAGCTACTAGGCATTTTAGAGTGTCTTATTTTCTTCATGATCTAGTTCGTGCTGTAGAATTTGAATTTTCTCTAATCAATGATTTCTTATATTTCAGAGATTGATCATGCCTCCCCGTAGATCCAACAAATAGAATACCCAAGCTGAGGGTGTCCGCCCTACTCATAGGATGTGGACTCAAAATAGAGCTCATACTCTAGAGTTTGATAGTACTCTAGGGTTCCTCCAGTCCTGACTAGTCCACCTCAGGTTCCAAATACTACAGTTAACCATCCCCAGCCTCCTCAAAGAGAAGTCTCAAATGTTAAGTTTCAATAGTCCATCCATATGATTGCTCAGCTTGTGGCATCTCAGATCCGTCGGTCTAAAGATGGGGGTTCTATGTCTGGTTTGTCTGAACTTACTCAGGTTGGTCACTTCATGAAGCTGAACCCACCTACCTTTACTGGCATAAAGGTTGATGAAGACCATCAAGGGTTCATTGATGAAATAGAGAAATTTTTTAGAGTTATGCATGCTAATGAAGTTGAAGAGGTTGAGTTGGTAGCCTATCAGTTGAAGGGCGTAGCTAACCAGTGGTACAATTAGTGGGAGGATCTAAGGGGTGGTGATGCTGAACTTTCTGTATGGGGTGAGTTTATAAAAGCTTTCCTGGACTATTTCTTTCCCCAGGAATTAAGGGAGGCAAAGAATGAAGAATTTGTGAATCAGAAACAAAGAAAGATGAGTGTTAAAGAGTATGCATTGAAGTTTACCCAGATGACTCATTATGCTCTTGAGTTAGTGGGAAATATGAGGGCTCATATGAGAAAGTTTGCATCTGGTCTCTCGGATGATTTGGTGTTGGAATGTAAAGGAGTAATGCTGAACAGGAAAATAGATTTCTCTAGCTTATCAATGTATATGTGGCAAGTAGAAGAGTAAAAGAAGAGGCTGGATGAGGTAAGGGAAAAAGAAAGGCAAACTAAAAGAGTTAGGTATGCAGATCAGAATGTTAGTCAGCATCAGTGTGGTAATTGGGGTAATAAGTGTTCTAAGAAAAGTTTTGGAGCAATGCTCAGTCTTCAGCTAGTGCCGCGGTGCCCAGACCTCCAGTTGATCAGTGATTTCACAACTTCCAGCCAAACAACAGGTCAAGGATGCAGGATACTCATTCCCAAGAAAGTGTGACCCAGCCATTCAGGCAATACCCTCCTTTTAATCCGTGTGGGAAGAACTACCCGAGAAGATGTCAGTAGGATGTGTTATGTTTGTGGGAATGCCAGTCAGTTTAAGAAGGATTATCCCTTCACAAAGGGGACTTATAGGGCCTCTAGATCCCAATCTACTACCCAGTCCCTCCAACTAAGGGTGTGGTGTCTAGCACCGGTGACGGTTGTAACCGTTTGTATGCCTTTTCTACTCGTCATTATTCAGATGCTTTACCAGATGTGGTCATAGGTATGTTACAAATTTTTTCCCGTGATGTATATGTGTTACTTGATCACGGGTCTACCTTGTCTTATGTGGCCCCTTATGTGGCAGTTAGTTTTGGCTTTGAGCCTAAAAATATTTTAGAACCCTTCTCTATTTCCACTTATGTTGGTGATTCTGTTATGGCTAGGAGAGTTTATAGAAATTTTGTGGTGTTGGTTTGTCATATTGATACTGTGGATGATCTTGTTGAACTAGAAATGATTGATTTTGATTTTATATTGTGGATGGATTTACTTCATTCGTGCTATGCTACCTTAGACTGTAGGACCAAAAAGGTCATTTTCTCTTTTCCTAATAAGCCAGTGATAGAATGGGAGGGATATTCTCTAGCACCAAGGGAAAATTCATTTCTTATCTTAGATCCCATAACCTTATATCAAAGAGTTGTTTGTACTATCTTATTTGGGCCAAAGATTCTAGTACTAAAAGTCCTTCCCTCTAGTTTGTCCCCATAGTAAATGAATTTTAAAAACTCTTTCTTGATGATCTTCTCAGGATACCACCAGATAGGGAGATAGATTTTGGCATTGTTTTGTTGCCAGATGCCCACCTTATTTTTATTCTGCCATACAAAATGGCTTCTATAGAATTGAAAGAGTTGAAAGAACAGTTAAAAGATCTTCTTGACAAGGGCTTTATCCATCCTAGTGTTTCTCCCTGGGGTGCTCCGGTACCCTTCATGTACGAGAAAGATGGCTCTCTTCGTATGCATATGGATTACCAACAGCTGAACAAAGTCACAGTCAAGAATAAATACCTTCTTCACAGAATCAATGATCTTTTTGACCAACTTCAGGGTGCCAAATATTTCTCTAATATAAACCTTCATTCGGGGTATCATCAGCTAAAGGTTAGGGAGGCTAGTATTCTGAAAACGGCTTTCAAAACCCGATATGGTCACTATGAATTCCTAGTTATGTTGTTTAGACTTACAAATACCCCCACAACTTTTATGGACCTTATGAATAGGGTGTTTCATCAGTTTCTACATCTGTTTGTCATAGTTTTTATTGACAATATCCAAGTTTATCACAAGAATGAGGAGGATCACACCATCACCTTCGAATCATCATTCAAACCCTCAAAGATCATGAGTTGTATGCAAAGTTTTCCAAGTCTGAATTCTAGCTTAGTTCTATTGATTTCCTGGGGCACATTATTTCTAGTGAGGGAATTAAGGCTAACCCTCAAAATGTTGAGGCAGTGAGAAAATGGCCCAGACCCATGACTACAATCAATATTCGGAGCTTCTTACTTTTGGCAGGGTATTACAGAAGATTTGTAGAGAGTTTTTTGATACGCCCAAACTACACCTCTTTTACAAGAGAGTAAGCGGTCGTTGTCAAATATATAACCCAACTAGGTTGGAGTCGAATCCCACAGGGAATATGGTGCTAATTAAGTTGTATGCAAATTAGTTGACTTTTAATTATTTGATTCCGTAAAATAAATAGGGGGATTTGATTCAGTTCATAAATTAATGGTTTCAGTTTAACAAGATGAAATATGTGTAGTAGCATTCAAATTCAGAGAAATAGCAAACTAGGGTTATGTCCACCTTATAGTTTTCAATACTTTCTAACTATAGGTGTTACGAATTCATACATGCATCATGTTTACAGAGAAACGTATTGTATTTAATAACATAATCCTAGTGTTTCTCAACCATCAAGGACTAATTCACTTTAGTTCTCTCGAATCAAAAGTGTTTACCAAAAACAATACGAAATCTCCAAGTAGTTAATCCTGCTAAGGCATTAACTTATGAAATAGGGGTTGGTAATCCTATTTTCTTGTCACTACTCTCTTTTTCGAACAACAACCTTTCTTTCGAGAAAGTTGCATTTTAAGGCATATCTTCTATGTTTGCAACCACGAGAATTCAAGATAAGCGAAGAGAGTATGATATAAAAAAGTCAATGCATAATGAATTCAAAACCCAAAGTAATAGATTTTATGCTACAAAGCTTCCATAACCCTAACTAATGAACTTAGCTACTCATGAATAAAATAAAAATCATCATAAATATATTCATCATATCAAAACTAGAAGACGATCTTGGTGTGCGAATGGTGAAAGTAAGAGAGAAGAAATATTTTTCTCTCTCGCCACCCTCAGCTGCTATTCTCCTCTCTCTGAATAATATAGAATAATTGAATAATCAATAAAAATTCAGCATTAAGCCTTTTAATAATCTTTTCTCTCATAATTGCCTTCTAGGTCCCTGAACTAATTATAAATGACAAACTGGTCTTGGACATAGTTTCTAGGTGCCACATTTGGTCCAGATTGTAGTTTCTAGGCACCACATTTGGTCCAGGTTGCTACTCTCTCTTGTGTCATATGCCATCCCCATTCCATAGTCCCATAATGTCTTCATCTACCTTATTAATGCCTGAAATCATGCTAATCACATCGGTTAGCTCAATTACATAGAAGTAGAGTAAAAACATAAGAAACTAGGCACTTTGTTCTCTAAACATAGCTAAAATATGGATAAATTATGGTGCTTAGGCGTATAAATACACCCAAGATCATTTTTCCTCCATAGCTACTTCACTTAGTAGATTGACTCAGAAAAATGTGAAATTCCTATGGTTTGACTCTTGTGAGAATAGTTTTGAGAATCTAAAAGTTGACTACTGCACCAGTTTTGACTTTACCTGAGGGTAAAGAGGGCTTTGTTGTGTACTGTGATACGTCTCGGGTGGGACTTGGGTGTGTACTTATACATTATGGTAAGGTGGTGGCCTATGTATCTAGACAACTTAAGGTGTATGAAAATAATTATCCCACCTATGACTTAGAATTAGTGGCTGCGGTGTTCGCACTAAAGATTTGGCGACATTATATTCACGGAGTGCATGTTGATTTATTTAGTGACCATAAAAGTTTGCAGTATGTCTTCACGTAGAAAGAATTGAATCTCAGGCAATGGAGGTGGTTGGAGTTGTTGAAGTATTATGATATAAGCTTGCATTATCATCCGGGCAAGGCCAATATGGTGGCCGATGCCCTTAGCAGGTTGTCAATGAGAATTCTTTCTTATGTGAAGGAAGGAAAGAGAAATATGGTGAAGGATATTCACCGGTTTGCAAATTTGGGAGTTCGACTCTTGGATTCTAAAGATGGAGGAGTATTTGTTCAAGAGGTAGCTAAATCCTCCCTTTGTGTGGAAGTTTAGAAGAAGCAGGTCGAGGGCCCCATCTTGATGCAAATTAAGGAAGATGTTGGTCAATAAAAGGTAATGTCATTTGAAATTAGGGGAGATGGAATATTTAGGTATCAAGGTAGGCTATGTGTGCCGAATGTGGATGGGTTGCGAGAGAGAATCCTTGATGAAGCTCATATTTCCAGGTATGTGGTTCACCCAGGTTCTACTAAAATTTATCATGACCTTAAGGCAATTTACTGGTGGAATAATATGAAAAGAGATGTTGCTAATTTTGTGTCTAAGTGTTTGAATTATCAACAAGTTAAGGTAGAACATTTGAGGCCAGGTGGCACTTCCCAAGAAATAGATTTGCCTATGTGGAAATGGGAGATGGTCAAAATGGACTTCATTACAGAGCTTCCAAAATCTCAAAACAAATATGATTCTATTTGGGTAATTGTAGACAGGATGACTAGGTCTGCCCACTTTCTTCCAGTGCAGACAAATTATTCGGGGGATGACTATGCTATGCTGGACATTCAAGAAATAGTCCAGTTGCATGGGGCATTTGTGTCTATTTTATCCAATTGAGGTGCACAATTTTTTTTCTCTATTTTGGCAGTCTTTTCAAAGTGGTTTAGGTACCCAAGTAAACCTTAGTACTGCCTTTTATCCTCAAACAAATGGGCAAGCAGAATGGACTATTCAGACCTTAGAAGATATGTTGAGGTCTTGCATAATTGATTTCAAGGGTTGTTGGGTGGATCACTTGTCATTGATAGAATTCTCCTACAATAATAGCTACCATTCGAGCATCTAGATAGCTCCTTTTAAGGATCTTTATGGAAGAAGGTGTAGGTCCTCAATTGGGTGGTATGAAGTAGGGAAAACCCAATTGTTTGGGCCCGATCTTATTGATCAAGTGATGGAGAAAGTAAAGGTCATTAGAGAGCGACTTAAGACAACTCAGAGTCACCGATGTTAGAAGGAGAGAGTTAGAGTTCAAGATAGGTGATTGGATATTTATAAAAGTCTCCCCTATGAAAAGAGTTATGCAATTCAAAAAGAAAGGAAATCTTAGTCCTCGTTACATAGGCCCTTATCAGATTATGAGGAGGATTGGTGGGGTTGCTTATGAGTTAGATTTGCCAGCTAGTTTAGCTTTCGTCCATCCTGTATTTCATGTATCAATGTTGAAGAAGTGTATTGGGGATCATTCTCTTTTTTTGCCTGCAGAATAGATTAATGTAAAAGATTCATTGTCATATGAAGAAGAACCCATTGCTATTTTAGATCGCCAAGTCCGAAAATTGACAAGTAAGGAGATAGCTTTAGTTAAGGTGTTATGGAAGAATCATAAAGATGAGAAAGCTACGTGGGAATTAAAGAATGACATGCGTGCTATATATTCGACCCTCTTCGATTAAGGAAGATGTTGGTCAACAAAAGGTAATGTCATTTAAAATTTGGAGTTATGGAATATTTAGGTTTCAACGTAGGCTATGTGTGCCGAATGTGGACGAGTTGCGAGAGATAAACCTTGATGAAGCTCATACTTCTAGGTATGTGGTTCACACTGGTTCTACTAAAATTTATCATGACCTTAAGGCGATTTACTGGTGGAATAATATGAAAAGAGATGTTGCTAACTTTGTGTAATGTTGCTAACTTTGTGTCTAAGTATTTTAATTATCAACAAGTGAAGGTAGAAATTTGAGGCCAGGTAGCACTTCCCAAGATATAGCTTTGCTTATGTGGAAATGGGAGATGGTCAATATGGACTTCATTACAAAGCTTCCAAGATCTCAAAACCAATATGACTCAATTTGGGTGATTGTAGACAGGATGACTAACAGATGACTAAGTCTACCCATTTTCTTCCAGTGCAGACAAATTATTCGGGGGATGACTATGCTGAGCTGTACATTCAAGAAATAGTTCGGTTGCACGGGGCACCTGTGTCTATTTTATCCAATTGAGGTGCACATTTTTCTTCTTAGTTTTGGCAGTCTTTTCAAAGGGGTTTAGGTACCCAAGTAAACCTTATTACTGTCTTTCACCCTCAAACAAATGGGAAAGTAGAACGCACCATTTAGACCTTAGAAAATATGTTGAGGGCTTTCGTAATTGATTTCAAGGGTATTTTGGTGGATCACTTGTCATTGATAGAATTTTCCTACACCAATAGCTACCGTTCGAGCATCCAGATAGCTCTTTTTAAGGCTCTTTATGAGAGAAGGTGTAGGTCCTCGATTGGGTGGTATGAAGTAGGGGAAACCCAGTTGTTTGAGCCCGATCTTATTCATCAAGCAATGGAGAAAGTAAAGGTCATTAGAGAGCGACTTAAGACAGCTCAGAGTCACCAAAAGTCCTACGCCGATGTTAGAAGAAGAGAGTTAGAGTTCAAGATAGGTGATTGGGCATTTCTAAAAGTATCCCATATGAAAAGAGTCATGCGATTGAAAAAGAAATGAAATCTTAGTCCTCATTACATAGGACATTATCAGATTACGAGGAAGATTGGTAGTGTTGCTTATGAGTTAGATTTTCCAGCGAGTTTAGCTTTCGTCCATTCTGTATTTCATGTATCAATATTTAAGAAGTATAGTGGGGATCATTCACTTGTTTTTCCTATGGAAGAGATTAATGTAAAAGATTCATTGTCATATGAAGAAGAATCCATTGCTATTTTAGACCGCCAAGTCTGGAAGTTAAGAAGTAAGGAGATAGCTTCAGTTAAGGTGTTATGGAAGAATCATAAAGCTGAGAATGCTACGTGGGAGTCAAAGAATGACATGCATGCTATATATCCGACCCTCTTCAAAGCCAGGGATGATGATATGGAAGGTAATAATCTTGTTCTACTTTTTTCTTTCCATATAGCACTTGAAATCGTACTTATTGTATTCCGAGTCACCATACGGGGATGAATGATCCCAAGGGGGGATAATGTAATACCCCGTAGTCTTAACACTCTTTTGATGCATCAAAAGTAACCTTTAGGACCCCCGTAGTGATGGTAGATCAGGTGTTGACGTTGTAGGAGATGTTAGGGGTGTTTTAGGACCTCAAAACTAAGTAGGCGTTGCAAAGTAGGGCTTAGGCGATGGATAGGCATTTTAACGCCATCGCCTACCTTCACTAGAAAGGTTATGGCCTAGGAACTACCTAACCTATGTTAGACAATGTTCTAGGCGTCGCCCAACCTGGGTTAGGCCATGGGCTGGGCGTTGCCTACCCTATATTTTGTGACGTTGGGGCTCCATTTTTGAGTTATTTCAAGGGAAACAAGGTCTTTTGACATCACATAATCATCCCTAAACATCATTACACAAAATTAAGGCTCCCAAATATGTTTTAAACCCTATCAAATCCCTAAATCATCTTTCTAAAACACAAGAGTAGAAAAACAACTTAGGGTTTGAACATTCAAGCTTAAAGGGTCAATTTCTTCACGATTTCTTTATTATAAAGGTACGCGGGGCTATCCTAAACTTCATGGGCATAGTGAAATTATTTTTAGTAATTTTGAAGTTATAAAATCATGTATTTATGAAGGGTTTTTAGTACACTTTGAAGAATATGCATTATAAACCCATTTCGATGATATAACGTTTTGGTCTTGAGTCTTTTCTCATGAAATTAAATTATTTTTGCATATGTATATGTGTTTTCAACTTTTGAAATATGAATTGAGAGCATGAACAATAATTTCCCTCTCACATTATGATACTTCTTGATTAACAAGTTATGGGTTACTCAATTGCATGTCTTAAAGTGTGAGCCAAGGGTTTTACTATCAATTATGAACTTGATGTTGGTTATGAATTGAAGAGAGGGAGATTTCTTGTTTTTAAATGTCATATGTGATAATATAAAGAATCACATGGGTTTCTATAAGGCAATCAACCACCACATGTTTAATAATTTAAAGGGAGAATCCTTGTGTGAGTTTCATATATTTTGAAATGTAAATCCTCTTGTATTGTTTAAATGTTTTGGTGGTCCACTAACATGTTTTGAATGAAAAGATTATAACATGACATTGTATGGCTTATATGACTTGCTAATCATGGTATGACGATACCAAATCAGACTACTGCCATCATAGACTCAGACCATACTAGACTTTAAAATTTTTCAGACATTAGACCACTTTTCAGAAAGATGCACGATTTAAAATTCTAAAAATGGACTTAAAGAGAGTTAGATGGTTACCCAAAGAAGGCGCGTGTTTAGATAACTTATTGCCGGAAACCGAGTTTGCGATTCAAGATATATGATTTTCTAAGGACAATGTATACTTGTCCATGAGACACTAGTATACTAGATTAGTATGTAGGACCCCCATATTTGTAGAAAACTTGGATGTGGGGGCTTGGTCGATGAGTTAATGGCGGACCCATATAGCCCATGGGTACTAGACTTGTAGGGTATACCATCTAGATCAGAAGTAAAACAAAGAGTGGGTTATGATTTTAGAGAATGGTTTCGAAGTCTTTAAAGTATGTCCATGTGTTTCATATATTGTGTGTAAAACGTTTTATGAATTGCTCTCACGTATGTTGTATAAAAGTATACTATTTTTGATTGCTCTACGTACCAGTTCATTTGTATTGACCCTCTATATTTATGGATCTGAGGCTCAGTCCAGCGGTCCCGCTAAGCAGTAGATCCTTGTCAGACATTTGAAGTTGGTGAGCCTTCCTAATTTCGAAAGGCCTTGTTTCACATGATGCTTTCATTTGGTTTTAGTTCATGGTCTGAACGGGGGCCTTGTCCCAGTTTTAGAAAGATGTTTTTAGTTTATTAGGGATTTCTCATACTTGTGTTAGATAGTTTTGGGTCTTATGAATTTATAACCATATTGTTTAATTGATATGAATTTATTTCCGCATTTTGATAATAGATGAGTGTTGCATCCGATCACAAGTTAAGATGGCTCTCGGGCCTTTATGGTTTGGGATATCCGTCGTGGCCAGGGCCTCGGCTAGAGTCGTGACACCAACTAACACAAGACCTTTCAACAAATAAAAACAAACCAACTCTAGAAACAAAGAAAGTAAGGCAACGACAACAGCAACAGAACACAGCTTCATGACAAAGAGTGTAGCTAGGCTAGATCCAGTGGGCATTTCTTATGCTTTTGGCCTCTAATTTAGATGGGGACTGT
Source organism: Capsicum annuum (assembly GCF_002878395.1). Lineage (NCBI taxonomy): Eukaryota > Viridiplantae > Streptophyta > Magnoliopsida > Solanales > Solanaceae > Capsicum > Capsicum annuum. Next base: position 576,513 of record NW_025842141.1, read on the forward strand.
TATCTCCTTTGCTGGACTGTATGCATTGAACCTGCTTAGATGGAAGCAAATCAGATTTTTTTCTCTCCAGATGAGAGCAACAACCATAGCAAAAACATAATAGTTCAAATATGTCATCACGTAAGAAAATCTTCAATTTTGCCATGTGAAAAAAAAGAACATCATGACTTTAAAAGGTCTATTATTTTGTCAATATCCAAATAAGTAAATTCAATATAGTTTCTTCTACGCCTATTTTGAACAATGTGGATTGACCAATGCTCTAATTGATCTAGTCAGCTTGAGTAGAAAGTGTTAAAATTAGAAAACACTGATAGTAAGGAAATCATAATTGCAAGGTTTTTGTTCGTGGCCTCCCACTGGAAGCAGCCTAAGCAGAGATGCAAGGTAAGATTGAGTACAGTAAATCTTTGTGGCTTGATCCTTTTTCAAAGCCCATGTACACGAGACTGCCCTTTTATGGTCCTTCCTCCAAACCTACTTCAAGTGGAAAAGAAGACAATTTACCTACTGAGGGACAAACATGAATATTTAAGCTAAATTGGAAGAAGATTTTAACTATTCCTAGAAGTTTGGTCCTTTGGTTTGTGCTCCTACCAATCATTTCGATAGAAAGTCATATAGACATTTAACCCAGCATAGTATTCTCTATCATAGAATAATCTAGATGCAATTACGTCTCAGACTGACTTGGCGCTACATACAATGTGTCAGATTATGAAATCGACTAGCTCTGATTACATGATTTCTAAGGCTATCATTGTGTGATAAGAGATATTCTACAAAAAAAACAATAAAATAGAATTAATTTAAAACAAAAATCTTTCATCTATCGATGAATTTTTATCATGTTCAAGAAGATTCCTTTCAGATGTTCACTAAATATTTAATTCAATCAATAAAGTAAAATCTTTAAGAAAGTGTAATCTTCAAGAAGAATAACTTAAATAAAAAAAATATAGAAGAATATAAATCTTTAAACATAGACCTATGATAAAGACATATAACTTAAAGTTCTGTCCAATGGAATGTAGCTTCTTGGCTATTGTGAGTATACTTTGAAGGAAAATGAACAAGAAAGACTTAAAGAGTCGTGGAAAATAATTTTGTTAACATGAGGACATGTCTTTGTTTTTTAGTAAACTTGTGAGGGCTCAGTTAGCATAGATGTTTGGGTGTTATTAGTCGAGAACCATTTTGAAAGGTTTTACACCAACATTTATATTGGGATTTTTTTAATTATATAAAATAAACAATAAGTAGCCATCGTATATTAAGGAATTATTGAGAATATATTTATTTTAATTTATCAAGCTTCCTTCATTTTTTTTATGTATATAGCTTTGAATGCATTATTTATAGTGCTACTAATAAAAAAAAATCAGTACTGAAATAAAGAGATGGGACATAGTTCAAATAGAAAACCTGATATAATAGCAATATTATCATACTTTTCACCAGAAAAATCAGTACTCAAGATCACCTTAAATTGATTTTAAGCAAAAAGATAGCATTTTGAACCAAACTTGAAATTCTAGTTATCTCAATAAAGTAACATGTAAGCAAAATAATAAAATAGATCACCTTAGAATAACTATTCAGATATATGTAACTCGGAATAGGACTCAGTAAGTCCCTCAATGAGCTTTGTCATTCCTTCCACACATTTTTTTTTGAATCATTTGTATTAAAAAATTGCTAATGTGTCCTTAAATGATTAGTTATCCATAATTCTTGATGGCTAGTACTGTCTTCTCTTTCCTCTAATGTAGATTCTGACATTTATATGTTATTTTAAATGTTTTCAATGATATTATACTTCTAGACCTAGTTCTTTGCATATCCTTATTCAGGTCGTTGATCTGATTCAACTATTCTGCTATTAAACTTAAAAGACTATAACTTTGTGTTTTTCTCCTATTTTAACTTTTTATCTAACTATTCATTATTCGGGACAGTAAAACAAAAATGCATTAGTTCTAAAATACAACATTAATTAGATTAGAACTAACAACCTCCTAATGTTAAGCCTTTCAAGAACATTAATAACAAGTATATAAACAAAAAATTTTAGTTCTCGATGGTACAAGCTTCAATATTTCAAATCAACAAATTCCTTCACTAATGTAACTTTGAGCTATAAACTTTGTTCTCAATGATGTCAAAGACCCAATACCCCTATGCAAAATTATATCAAACATATCTTACACCAACGTCAATCCTCATATTCAAATAGAAATTAAGTAAAGTGACACATAAATGTAAATCTAGTTCTTCCCAAGTCCTATCATTTCACCATTATAGCTTTAACTCCCTTTAAACACAATGAGATATATTATTAAATCTAAATTGGGTTATCATCTAAAAACTACAGTAGAGATATTTATGAATGTTTTTGCGGTGGACTTGATTTCATAGATGGTGAGAATGTGAAATCACAATCATTTATGCGTTGAAAGTTCGTTTCTTATTTTGTGCCGAAGCATTTTAATGTTCTAGTGTTCATATCCAAGTACCTCGCCTTTCCAAGATAATAAATATCAAAAATAAATGTGAAGCTCACTACAAAAATCCACTACTAATATTCTAAAGTTTAGAAAATTCATTACTAAGAGATTCTTGGAATGATTAATTTTTTCAAAGATCAACAAGGTATTCACGGATCAATAAGGTATCTACTTCACCTGAAACAATTGGGATAGATGAATTTTCTATATTAACCTTTAAGTTGAAGGGTAAGTCATTTACTTTATAAAACTGCTGTCACCACTCAACAACTATAAACACCTCTTACAACTCTTCTCAACATAAACTTATTTTACTTTTACCTCTCCCAGCTAAATAAAGACTTAGTAATTACCAACAGAAGAGTCAACCATTAACTCTAAAAAACCATGTAGAAGGGACATACATGTCAAGTTGAAAGAAACAATTAACTGTCGAGTTGTACCATAACCACATCTTTATATAATTATAAATTATGAACAAAAAAATTAAAATCAAAAGTGCAATTGTTAAAAAAGAACAAACATACACCAAAAAATAGAAGTGCATAAAAGAACCATAGCCATAGAAAAAAGAAAACAAAAAGGAAGCTTAAGTTCACAAGACAACGACTCATCCAGATCATTCCAAAATAAGCAATGAAATATAATTATAAATAATACCTTAGAGGAAGAGGAAATGTACACGCACTAACAACCCAACTATATTGTTGCTCGTCAAAAGTCCTTAAACCAGCAGAAATCAAAGAAAACAATGAGACATAGCAAATAAGACTAAGATTTTCAACAGTCAAGAGAACATAACTCGGTGTAGAAATTAATTAAGAGATTGTACAAATGAAGAAGTGGAGATCTGATCACCACTTATAGTTCAAACAAACTATAATCTTACAATAGTTAACGAAGAGAAAGGGAGGAATATTAGAAAGCAAAAATTGATATCCTAATAATGAAATATCATGACGATCAATACAAAAAATTATAATATCCAAATTTTTTATAAATTTTTTAGAAAGTAATAATTCAAATCCTTACCTCTAGGTGAGCCACCACATCTCTATCAAGCAACTTAATGTAGACTTTGCCCATTATTTCTCTTGAACTCCAAATAACATTATCTGTGTTTTGAGATTAGTTGACTTTAAAAAATTCTTAATATCAAAACTTAGGTTAAAATATCATAATCATTAGTTACTACTATATATAAATGGTAAAAGGTGTATGAACACAGAATTTACCTAGATGCAATAATTGAGGAATACAAATCAACATTAGCTTTCAAATACTACTTAGCAAACAAATATGTATAGGATTGCAAATAAATATTCTGAAAAAAGGTCTGTGTAGTATTCTAGTAGATTATGTGAGACTAATTGAAGGATTTGAAAACTTTTTCGTAAAAAAAAATTGGGGGTGAAGAGATACAAGGATGAAGAGAGAGTTTAGGAATAAAAAAAGATAACACGCAGAGATGAGATTTTAACTTTATTTGTTGGGCAATATCTAAATAAATTAAAATTATATTTCTTACTTCTCGATATGAGGTATTCATATATCACAATAGCATTTCCTTGTTGTCCTCTTCATTATCTTCTGCTTGAATTCCAAAAGCCCCTATTTTATCTTTTTTTTTTTTGATTGTTTGCTCCCATCTGCAAAATAAAAAATTGTATTAGAAGAATTGAAGACTGCTCTTTAACCAATTTTTTTCTGAACTAAAACTGAAAAATGAGCCAAAAAGAAAGATTTGAGAAAAAAAATTTGGGAAGCAAACCATAAAATTGAAACAGGGGAACAAACCTGATTAAGACAAACATAGAAAAGATTGATGATTTGTGAATGGAGGGTTCTGAAATATGCGTAATATATATGAGTTAAGAATGGATGCTTCTAGAGTACCAACATACTGTATTTGTTAATTATGACATTACTTTTATTTTTCCTTGATCGTCCCTCGACTTATACTTCTATATAGTAGAAATTTCTTGGTTAGTGCTCTTTGAATTTTTCTTTCATATATTTTCAATTGGATTAGCCTACAGTTAATTAGTTTAGCCAACAATAGCACCTAAGACGAGAAAAGTTCAGAAAATACAACACAAGTTGAAAAGATATACTTTAATATTGTTTCTATGAAATAAATCAAACAAATAAAAAAATGAGAGGGTGCACTGAGAGGCGTTCAAAAGAGCAGCTATTGAAATAAGTTTTCACAAGTCCCGTATTAATCCTTTTATTTCTTGTTAGGAGCATCAATTTTGAAGTAACATATGGGTAAAGCTACGTCATGAGTATCTTCAATAGAAATAAGTTACCAGGGTAGAAGAATAGAAGATGCAAGTAGATTTCTCAAGTATAAAAACAAATGCCAAAAGAACTGCAAGTACTTACGATCTGTGGATCCGAACATGGTTTGATAATCAAATCTTTCACAATAGTTGTTGAAGGTCCAGAGTTAAGCTACAAAAAAGACAGAACATACAGATAATTCAATTGTTTATTGAAGTAGGTGTATACATCTCTAGCAAGTTCAATGAAATTAAAGAAGATTGCATACACGTACATATAATAACTCAAAGAAAAAAAATTCAATGCATTAGGTATATGCATTATACCTTGAAATGAATAAAACCAAGAAACGGCAAGAATATCCATTATTAGGATAGTAAAATCAGGTAACAACAACATAAGAAAGACACCGGCTTAAATGACAACTTTGTATCTACAGGTAGAAGTACGATTTCAAATCTAATAATTTCTCCCTATCAATCAAGACAAAAGAATCTATTTATGCTAAATGATCTATAAAAGCACGTTCTGTATGTTATGGTGGATAAAGTGATGGAAAAAGGGAATCAAATAAGAATAAAAAATCTAACAAGCTAAGGTTAAGACTCTATATGAGATGCATAGAGAAGGTGTTCACAACCAATGACTAATTGCTCAAATTAAATCTATAAGCTCCAAAAATATCAATTTAAAAGAGGGCGACAAATGTGAAATTCTTATTTAGGTTAACTATAATCCTGCTAAAATTATCTACCAATTGGCCGCCATCATACTCTCCATTTTAAAAACTCCATGGCCTTATGAAGTCACCTTCTTTAGAAAGAATCAGAAAATCACATAGAAGAGTGCCATAGCGAGTACAAAAATTCACATGGTAGTTTATGACCTACGACTAGTACTTGCTAGATTTCAATTCATACAACAAGAACAACATAGTCGCTCGATTTTAATCTAATACAACAATAACAACAACCACAACCACACAGTTTCCCGATTTTAATAAATAAATGAACAACATCAACATAGTTGCTCGATTTTAATCTACACAACAACAACAACAATATAGCTGTTCGATTTTAATCTATACAACAATACATAGTTGCTCAATTTTGATCTATACAACAACATAATTGCTTGATTTCAATCTATAAGACAACAACAACAACAACAATATAGTTGCTTTATTTCAATCTATAAGCCCCAAAAATATCAACGGAAAAAGGTTCAACGAACATGAAATTCTTATTTAGGTTACTGCATTATGGGTGAGACCTCAAAAAATTTTGACCAATTTATTTTGGATCTTCCCACACGTGTAATGATAATTTTTGACTTGAATCATGATAAGGGATATTAAATGAGTGTGTTGGGTAAGTTTCAAGATTTTTGGAAAGCATTTGGGGTTTTTTTAGGACTCTGAACCAGTAAGCCTCTGCAATAGGAGTGTGTCACGCTGCCTACACCATGAGATAAGGGCGTGGCACGCTACCTATGCCTCACAATAAGAGCGTGCCATACCATTGGGCAAAAATTGCCCAACTTTAATTTTTTTCAATTGGGGCAAGGGCTTTTTAGTGCTTTACTCCATTAAACGACATAAAACACCCTTTTATTCCCTATAACCATCAGTTATGATATTTTAACATTGCCCTTCTCCTATCAAATTCCTCAAGTCAAGAAACTCAAGGTTTTCTCAATGATTTCATTTTCCGAGCTCTAAACTTCAATTCTTCTCTAAATTCTTCTATTTTTCAGGCATATTGTACACTTCCTAACTTGAATAATATATCATTGCATAAATTTATTCCATATTTATGCATTTGAATGGTTTGAAATAGGATTGAAGGTCTTTAGGTTGCGATAATCTTACATTGTTATATCTTGTTTTACATTGTTTACTCTTGTTTTAAATTATGTATTTTGAACTGAATTTGTGTATTGTTATAATGGTGAAATTTGGTGACTTGGGTTTCACAAGTTGATGAATTTTGGCATGGTAATGACATTAACCTCAACCACATTGTTAATTAATTTTGAACACAGATTCTATGGAGTTGAACTTATCTTTTGAAACATTGCATTGCATTAAATGGTAAATGGATAAAAATATTTTAGAAAGCCCTTGGTAGCCATGTTCTTGGATTTTAAATAGAAATTTAGACTCTAAATGGTTAAATGGATTCTGGTTAAGTTTTGGTATAAATGGAATAGCTTGCAATCCTATTGTATGTTGATACCAAGTTACAAAATGCCTTAATAAGAGAATCCATGGTTAATGGTTGGTACTATGTGCAAAATTATTTTAATTTGGGCTTAAAGGAAATTGTGTATCTTACCAAGAAGATGTAGTCTCGAGGGGGACCAACAATGAAAACCATATTTGTTGTCGTTAGAGGTCTATAACTATTGTGTTTGATGTACCTATTATATTTTTGAACGGTTATCGCCTTGGTGTCTTTAGCCATTCCTTGGTACATGCAACTAACATGGTATGGGGCCCTTTCATTAGGGAAAGCCAGACCTATATAGTCCATGGGTTCCTAGGAAATTGGTACGAGCTACATAGTTTAGAACTAACATTTTAAGGAATCACATTTGGTGTCCCTTGCTCCTATCTCAGCATCCTATATATATAACTATAATTTTTGTGCATGTGGTTTATGACTACATTTTGGTAAGTACACTTATTTTATTCCTTTCCTAGGGTTGCATGCCAGTACACAACATACTAGCCGTCCCCTGATGCTACATCATTTCACGATATATGTTTAGAGGGCTTTCTGGTGATCCTGTACAACATTAGGTAGTTTGGTACTCCTGTTGGTCAACTGTGAAGTGGTGAGACTCCATCTTTTAGAAAGCCTGATCATCCTCTTAGTTTTTTCTTTATTTTTCTAGTACTTAAAGATTTCTTTTGTCATAGTTGGGGGCATGCCCCAACTTAATTGGTATTCTTGGATTAGAGGATTTTGTAGATAGTATTGGAATGTCGTTGTTATTTGTTTTGACTCTCAATCTTTCTTTTAAATTTATATATCTTTTTTTTATTTGGTTTGGATTCTTCTATTTAATATCACTAATATGCTCTTGAGGTAAGGTAAGGGGGTTATCTCCGGCCCTTGGTTGGCTTGAGATTCCTATCACAGCCAAGCCTGGGTTTGGTTCGTGATAATCTTGGTACCGAAGCATGATTTAGGTTCCTAGGATGTTCATAAAGTCGTGTCGAGTAGAGTCTCTTTTATGGAAGTGTAATGCGCCACACTTATAAGGGGGAGGCCATAAGGAATTTAGGAATGTTTTTCTTTTTATTCTGTTTTATTTTGTACTAGAGAGTCTAGTTAACATGAAATTTCTCTAACTCTTGGCTTATTCGCAATTTAGATTATGCCTCCCGAAGATCTGATGATCATAGGAACTCAGCTGGAACCTCTGTCCCAACTTGAAATATTTAGGAAATTTGCCCTACTCATGGGATGTAGACTCGATCTAGGGCCCCTACTCCTAATTGCACCGCTCTACCTGGGGTTCCACCTGTCCCTATTAGTCTTCTTGGACTTCCCGGGCTGGTGATAGTCATGCTTACTTCCCTTTGGGAGATATCTCAAATGCGGAGTTCCATTAGTTTATCCACATACTTGCTTAAATTATGGCATTGTAGTGTAATACCCCAAACTTTTCTTAGCTCAGTTCAGCTCCTAGTTGCATGTATAAGAGGCTTAAAATCTAAAAATTTCAATAAGTATTGGGGACTTAGCCTTAGTTTTGGCCTCTTAACTTCGAGGATTTTTAAATAGGTCTTCTAGACCTTGAGACATAGGTTTTTAAGTTAATTCATGTTCAGTGGTGTAAGGACCATGTCTCCGGGAAGTTTTAGATTTTTTGATTAAGGATTGGGTCGTGTTTGGATTTCAATTATAGAACTTCACCGCAAAAGTGGCACATCGCAGTGGTTATAGTGGTGGAAGCTTCATCACATCACGGTGGCTTTCAATTCCATGTTCTAGTTGCAAATTAAATTATCTGAGGGGCAATTGAGTGTTTTTCCCTCAATCCAATTTGTGAAAACATGAATTAAAGCTTCAGGTAGGGAATTATATGCCCATTTTCCCCTAAATTTCTTGTCAAAAGTAAACCCTAATCATCTTCCAAGATCATCAAATTCAATTATCTCCCCTCGAAGAAAACCAAGAATTTAAGTTTTTAAATCCAAGAACTTTCAAGAAAAGCATCAAGATAGTGTTTCTCTTTCAATCTTAAGGATTTAAGGTATGTATTATGTTCATCCATGGCCCCTTTCCACCCATGGAGTCCAAGAATCTATTTTTATGTTTTAAATGATGAATTTTACATGTTTACGATGAATTACCTTCATGAAGCTCTTATGAATTTCGATTATGTATTGTGTTTTGCAAGTGTTTTGATGGAATGACCCTTTACATGTTTGAATGATGAAATTTCCATGTTAAATCCCTAATTCAAGGCTTTTGTATTGTATCTATATTTTCAATCATATTCTTTACCCATCCCCATGCTTAAGTTCATGCTTTTCATATGTTTGATGAAATGACTAAATATTGATTTTGAGCAATGATCCTTTATTATGGTTTTTTAAAGCTTCATATGTTATCATTGTTATTTTCATTCAGTACTAGAAGGTTATGAACACCCGATACTTAGTTATTTACATAATTTTAGTATCTTCATAACGGTTTTAGATAAACTATGAGCATTGTTATTCAGTTAGTTATTATGATCAATTGTTTGCTTAGTTGAAATTAGTCCAGTCGAGTAATCACTATCAATTCAGTTAGGAGTAGGATTTAGCACTGAGCAAATCTAGAAATGGAGGCTCACCTACCAGTAGAGGGTGTGATCTTTAGTAGTAGTCCCTTAGTTCTAGAACTACATATCCAGCATATGTTAGAGATATCAACCTGCCAGTTGAGGGTAGCACATATCTCATTAGAGCACATACCAGATGAGGGTGACTCCTTAGTCCTTTAGGGCATTAGTTTAGTGGATCTACTTAGCCAGCGTTAGTACCCATGGCACATTACTACCACCCTTTCAACTGGGGTTACAGGTTGGACCCCAATTAGCTCAGATTGGGGCATATCAGTTAAATGATACCTCCTACAGTCTCAGTTCAGTGTTCAGTACAAAATTTAGTTCAGTTTTGCTTGATCATAGCATATAGTTCATTAGTTATTCAGTTACCCGATTTCAGTAATTTAGTTTATAGACTATTTCAGTATCATGTTATATGCTTGGTCATGCATTAGTTGATTCTATAGCTTTCACGCATTTATGTATTAGTTATCTCATTCTATTTGGCCAGTCAGTATTTCATGCACAGTTAACCCTTGCATTATAGCCTAACTTATCCCATATACCAGTATATTCAAAGTACTAATAGTATACTTTTCTTCACGCTATGATGTCTTATATCATAGGTTCAGACGCTTAGTTTCCTGATTGCACTTAGATAGTTTAGCTTATCAGAAACAACAGTTTGGTGAGTCCGCATATGTCAAGGACCTGTTATGTAATTTTAGTGTTTTCATATTTTATTTCAGTTAGTTAAGTTTGGAGTTAGTTGGGGGCCGATCCCACCAACTCTTCAGTCATTTTAGAAGCTTTTAGATGTTTTTAGTTATTCAGACAGTTATTTAATTTATTAATTCAGTTGGTTGATCATTCTTTCCAATATGTCATCAAACATTCAGACTTATGATTTAAATCATATTTTTAGTATTTAAACCTTATGGATTTATATAGTGATTTCCACACATGTTCATTATTAGTATATTATTCAGTGCTCATAACAGATACCAGCTCATGGGTTAGCTTGTGGTCACTTGTGACCATAAGCACCGTTGTCACAACTAGGGGGTAGCCTCGAGTTGTGACATGTATTCTCATTAGTATAATCATGTTAATCGTGTTGCTAGTTCATATAAGGTTATCAAAATGGGCAGTTTATGAGGTTGAATCCCCTAACCTTTATAGGCTCTAAGGTAGAGGAGGATTCTCATGAATTTATTTATGAGATGGATAAGATCTTTAGGATAATGCATGCTAGTGATTCAGATGTTGTGGAGTTTGCAGCTTACTAGTTGAGAGGTGGCTTATCAATGGTATGCAGAGTGGGAGAAGTTAAGGGTTGATAATGTTGAGCCAGTTGTATGGAAGGAGTTTGCGGGTGCTTTTCTTGATCATTTCCTCCCTCAGGATATAAGGAAAGCCAAAGTTGAGGAATTAGTGAATTTGAAACAAGGTAGGATGAGTGTTAAAGAGTATGAAATAAATTTCCAACAACTATCCTGTTATGCTCCAAAGTTGGTGTCTAATATGAGGTCCAGAATGTGAAAGTTTGCTTCTGGTTTATTTAGTGACTTGGTGATAGAATGTAAAGCTTCTATACGAAATAATGATATGGACATATCTAGGTTAGTGGTTTATATGCAATAGGTGGAAGATGAGAAAAATAATTAAGTAGAAATAAGGAAAAAACAAAGTAAGAAGTTTAGGTATACAAAGCAGGGTGCAAATAAGTAGAGCATTGGGAAGGATGGTAGGCAATGGCCTAATAAGAAGAACCGGGGAAATTCTTATTCGTCAGCCATGGCTCCTTATCCTAAGCCTTCAGGTGATTGGTATTTTTAGTCTAGCAATGGTCCTAAGGAACAAGGTGCCCAATATTAGGCTAGTGGAGCTCAGTCATCTCTACCTTATCCTTATTTATAAGTTTGTGCATATCTTCACCATGGATATTATGAGGAAGATAGGAACTTATGCTTTAATTAATGTCAGCCTGGTCATATATGGTGGAATTATCCTTCATCTAGGGTTGCCACTAGGGATAATAAGGTCCTGATCCCTACTTTTTTGGCTCCTACACCTAAGGGTGCCACATTCAAGATTGGTAATGGACAAAATTTCCTCTGTGCACTTGATATTCGTCAGGAATCCAACGCATCCTTAGATGTTGTCACTGGTATGTTACAACTCTTCTCTTTTGATATTTATTATTTTATTGATCCTAGTTCTACCTTATCCTATGTGACCCCTTATGTTGCTGTACACTTTAGTTTTAGTCCTAAAAATATTTCTAACCCCTTTTTTATTTCTACCCTGGTGGGTAAGTCTATTGTTCTAGGAAAGTCTATATAGGTTGTAAGGTGCCCATCCTTCATAGGAAGACCTTGGTGGATCTAATAATGCTGGATACGGTGGATTTTGATACGATATTAAGGATGGATTATCTCTTATCTTAGGGCTTAGAAATTGATTCCCAAAGAGTGTCTGTATCATTTAGTTTGGATTAAGGATTCCAACTCTAAAAGTCCCTCTTTGTAATCTGTCCCTGTGGTTCACGAATTTCCTAATGTTTTTTTAATGATCTTCCTTAGATTCCTCTGGATATGGAAATAGATTTTAGGATAGATCTTCTACCAAACTCTTATCCCATTTCCATTCCTTTTTATAGGATGGCTCTGGTAGAGCTAAAGGAACTAAAAGGGCAATTAAAGTACATTTTTGATAAGGGTTTCATTCGTCCTAGTATTTCTCTATGGGTGCTCCTATGCTTTTCGCGTGAAAGAAGGATGGGTCTCTTCGGATGTGTATAAACTATCATTAGCTGAACAAGATTACCATGAAAAATAAGAAACCCCCTTCCTAGGATTGATGACCTCTTTGATCAACTTCAAGGTGCTTGGTGTTTCTAAAAAATTAACCTCTTTTTGGGCTATCATTAATTCAAGATTAGGGAGGCTGATTTCCCTAAGACTGCTTTCCAAACCAGTATGGCCATTATGAGTTCTTGGTTATGTCATTTGGGTTGACTAATGCTCTGACTACTTTCATAGATCTTATGAATTGGTTGTTGAGGAAATTTTTGAATTTTTTTGTTATAGTCTTCATTGATGACATTTTTCTGTACTCCAAAAGTGAAAAAGATCATGCCAATCACCTTTGAATTGGTTTGCAAACTCTTAAAGACTAGAAGTTGTATGGAAAATTTTCTAAGTGTAAATTTTGGATAAGTGCTGTGACTTTTTAGGGACATGTTATTTTTAGTGAAAGGATAAGGTGGATTGACAAAAGATTGAGCCGGTTAAAAAGTATCCTAGACCTACGACTCCAACCGACATTAGAAACTTCTTAGGCTTGGTCGAGCACTATAGGAGGTTTATGGATAGTTTCTTATCTATAGCTACTCTGCTGACAAAGTTAACCCCAAAAAAGGTGAAGTTTCTATAGTTCGATGCTTGTAAGACCAGTTTTAAAAAGTTGACTTGTCCTCCTATTTTGATCCTACCCACGGGTATCGAGGGGTTTATTGCGTATTGTGATATATCTCGTATGGGACTAGGTTGTGTTTTGATGTAGCATGGTAAGGTTGTAACCTATGTTTCTAGATAGCTTAAGGTTTATGAGAGGAATTACCCAACTTACAATCTTGAGCTGGTGCTTGTGGTCTTTGCTTTGAAGATTTGGCATCACTATTTGTATGAGGTGCATGTGAACATTTACTCAGATCGTAAAATTTTATAGTATGTGTTGATACAAAAAGAGTTAAATCTACGGTAGAGGCGGTGTCTTGAATTTCTTAAGAATTATGACATGAGTTTGCAGTACCATCCAGGTAAAGCTAATGTTATTGAAGATACTCTTAGCAAGTCATCCATGAGAGTCTATCCTATGTTGAGGAGGAGAAAAAAAGATTGGTGAAGGATATTCACCGACTGAAAAACTTAGGAGTTTGCCTTTTAGACTCTGAGGATTGAGGGGTGATCATTCAAGAAGTGGTTGAATCATCGCTTGGTGCTGATGTCAAGGAGAAAAAGGATCTGGATCCTATACTTATGCAAATTAAACATGATGTAGGTCAGCAGAAGTTTATGACTTTTGAGATTGGGGGAGATGGCATTCTGAGGTATCAAAGAAAGTTTTTCTGATGTAGATGGGCTACAAGAAAGATTGTAACCGAAGAGCATAAGTCTAGATATATAATCCATCTAGGTTCAACAAAGATGTATCATGACTTGAAGGAAATCTATTGGTGGAAAACATAAAGAGGGATGTGGAAAATTTTGTTGCCAAGTATATGGTATGTCAACAAGTCAAGGTTGAGCATTTGAGCCTGGGTGACACGTCTCATGATATAGAATTTGCCATGAAGAAGTGGGAAATAATTAATATGGATTTTGTTACTAAAACACCCTAGATTCTTGGTCCTTGAAATTTTTTTGAAATTTAATCCTCACTATCCTAACTATGACTCACCCTACGAGTCATAGGGTGTCTTAATGAGTCATGTCACCCTAGTTGTATGATGTACAGTGAATGGTGCCTGATTTTCTATCCTAATTATGACATGAGGTCACGATTCGTAAAGACCCATGATGAGTCGTTATGTCAAAACTGTAGGATGTCTAGTGTATACCCAAATAGTTTTGGTGTTGACTATGACTGGACTCTACAAGTCGAAGGGTTTCATTATGATCCATTGTATATGAGTCGTAAGGGAAATAGTGTGTGAGTGCTTGGTGACATTATCTTGACAATGAATCATGGAGAAGAGTCGTTATGAGATCCATAACGACTGGTGATTTATTTTCTATCTTTTACATGAGGGAATTTTAGATATTTTCCTCTTATTCTAATAATAAACCACGACCTATAAACATACTTGGAACCCTATTTTCATCAATAACACACTCCAAATATTTTTTTCTCTCAAGTCTCTCAAACATCCATACTTAGAGTTTCCAAGAAGTGGATCAAGTGGAGCTTTAAGGGTTGATTCTCTCTATAACCTTGGGTATTTCAGGCATGTTACTCTTCCCCAATTGTTACTTTGTTAAAAGCATGTGTTTTAAAATATTATTCATATGGTTTGATGTTGGTTTTAAACATGGTTTGAGGGTTTTGAATGATTGCTATTCATGTGATGTTTTATGTTTGTATATGCATTGGTTGTGTTTTAAATGAGAATTTTGAAACCAATTTGATACATGGGTATGGTGAATAAACTATGGTATTGTGAATTTCCCAAATTTTGTAAGTATTGACAATTGAAGTGGTAATGCCTCAACCCCATATTGTGAAATATGTTTTGAGTACAAAAAGAATGCACATTGAACTACTCTTGAACTATTGCGTAATGTGAAATGTCAATGAAGTATAATGATTTTAAATTGAACCTTATGGGGTTGTGTTATTCCCTAAGCTAATATATAATTGAACCAAGGGGGTTATGAATTCCCCAAGTAAGGATAATTAGTTTGGCTTGTTGATGTTACATTGCAAGTGTAGTTGGTATGATGATACCAACAGTATGCCTAAATATGTATTATGGTTCAATGAATGGGAATGTGTGATAAATAACTTAATTGGGATTTAAGAAGACTTGTATATCTAAGTCATAAAAGTAGATGTCCCGAGGGACAAATACTGGACACCGCGGTTGTCGATATGGGGGTCTAAATGACCGGGTGGTTTAAGTCTCCCTTATTATTATTGTATGATTGGGAGGTTTGAGTCCCCCACATTATATCACATGATTGGGTTCTTAAGTCACCTTGGTATGACAGGAGGTTCAAGTCCCCCATGATGCATATGGACATCCATTGGTTTGTGTGACTATACCCACTAGAGACCTTCTAGCCGTGGGAGAGTTGGGCCCATATAACCCGTAGGTGCCTTTTTATGTTATGATTGTTGAGCTACTCAATCCAGGCTAAAGTTTTAAAGTGCATGCTAAGCCTTGTTCCTTTTCTCGGTATATTATTTATGTACGTATATGATGATGTTCACATGGTTTTGAATTAGCTTTATTCTATCCCTTATCCCTTAGTTACATGTTAGTAGTCAACCCATTAACTATCTTTGAACATTGTATCCCCATGCAATGCAATCCCTGAAGATATATTTACTTTTCTACACTGTGTTATGTGGATTGGCTTGATTTGTCAGTCATTGGTGGTAAAGTGGTGAGCTTTTATTCTTTGAGAGACTTGGATATTTCATCAATTTTCTTTCTTAGATTAGAGTTGAAATTTTACATTATCATTAATATTTTCATGGTCATTGTCAGGGTTGGAGGCACATCCTGACACTTTATTGATTTTGGTTTTGTTTAGAAGTCTTTGTGGATTACTAAGGACTTGAGTGGTGATGTTGGTTGATTACCTATTATTGGTTATAGACATGTCTTAAATTCTTTGAGTTTATCTTATGGTATCTCTTTATATGTTTTGAATTCATTTGATGTTGGGGGTATTGTTTTCTATTTAGATTGGTGTAGTGGGTTGTCTCTGATCCTTGTTGGACTTGAGATACCCATCACGGCTAGGCCCTAGTTTGTGTAGTGATAAAGTTGGTATTAGATCCTAGGTTTGGTGTCATTTGGTGTCCACAAAACTGTGTCAAGTAGAGTCTCTTTTATGGGTATGTAGCACGCCATACTTATAAGGGAGAGGCTATAAGGCATTTAGAAATATTTTCTTTCTTGTTGCTCTATTTTTGGCTATAGAGTCTAAGATATTGAAATCTCTTCTAATTTCCATATGTTTGCTTTTCAGATTACACCTCACAAATGATCTGAAGCTCATAAAAACTCTTTTTCCCCATCCGACGACAATGAGGATGGAGCTCATCCTATTCAAGGAGTTCAGACCTGGTCTAGGGTCGCTACTTCTGATTGCCCTAGTGTATTTTGGCTGGTTCCCCCTATCCCTTCTTTGATACCTTAGGCTAGTGTGTCTAATGTTGAGATTTGCCAGTCGATCCATTTGCTTACCCAGTTGGTGGCCTCTCAGACTGAGCGTGTTACTTCTATTACTCCATCTTATAATTTTACTAGAGTTAGCCAATTTATGGGACTGAGCCCTTTGATTTTCATTGGTTCTGATGTTAAGGAAGATCCTCAAAATTTCATTGTTGAGAAGGAAAAGATTTTCTGTGTATTGCATGCTACTGATGTGAAGGGTGTGGAGTTTATCTTTTATCAATTGAAGGATATGGTATATTAGTAGAATGAGGAATGTGACTAGTCTAGGGGTGATGATGCTGAGTTTGCTTTGTGGGATGACTTCTCTAGCATTTTTCTTAATAGTTTCTTTTTGCAAGAGTTGGGGTAGGAAAAAGCTGAGGAATTCATGAATCTGAAGTAAGACAAGATGACGATAAAAGTGTATGCCTTGAAGTTTTATCAGTTGTCGCAACATGCTCCTAATTTAGTATCTAACATGGGAGATAGAGTGAGGAAATTTACTTATTGGTTGTCCCATAAGTTGATCTTGGAAAGCAATGCCGCCTTGTTGAACAAAGATATGTATATCTCTAGACTTGTGGTATATATGCAATAAGTGGACGAGGAAAAAAGAATAAAGTAGAGATAAGTGAAAGTCATTATAAGAAGTTTTAATATTTAGATTAGGGTGGAGGTTAGCAGCAGAGTGGTAGAGACTGTGGAAAATGGTCTAAGAAAAATTGGGTAATTCTGGTGTCTACTCTACGGCTAGTGCTCCTTATCCGAAGCCATTGGGTGATCATTATTTTCAGAATAGTATTGGTCCTAGGGTACAAGGTGACTAACCTCAGGCTAGTGGGGCTCAATCAGCTCCATCACATCCCCCTTTTAGATTTTATGGTCTGGTGCATCATGGCATTTATGAAGAGGGAAGGAACAAATGCTTTAGATGTAGTCAGATTGGTCATATGCAAAGGGATTATCCTTCTAGGGTTGCTTTTGGGGAAAATAATATTTCTGTTGCTACTTCATCAGCTCTGTCACCAAAGAGTGCTACTTTTGCTTTTGGCTCTGGCACCGGTCTAAACTATTTGTACTCTCTTGTCACCTGCCAGGATTTTGAGGCATCCCTCGATGTTGTTACTGTATGCTTAAACTTTTATTTCATTATGTATATTTTCTACTTTATCCCTGGTCTACCCTCTCTTATGTGACCCCTTATGTGGCTATTAATTTTGGTTTTTATTCTAAGTGTATTTTAGATCCCTTTTATGTGTCCACCTTGTTGGGTGACTCTATTATGGCTAGAAAGGTCTATAGAGGTTGTGTGATGTTGGTCTGTGATAGGGAGACCTTAGTGGATCTGGTAGAGTTGGACATGTTAGACTTTGATGTGATCTTGGGGATAGATTAGTTGCATTCGTGCTATGCATTTCTTTATTATCGAACTTGAAAGGTCAGTTTCCACTTCCCTAATGAGTCGGTGATCAAGTGGGAAGGTAGTTCCCTAGTAAAGGTTCATTTCTTATCTTAGAGCCCATAAATTAATTTTCAAGGGGTGACTCTACCATCTAGTGTATGCTAAAGATTCTAGATCAGAAGGTCCCTCACTTTAATCCGTCCTTGTGGTTTGTGAATTTCTTAAGCTATTCCCTGATGATCTTCCTGGTATTCCTCCTGATAGGGAAATTGATTTTGGGATTTATCTTTTTTTGGACACTCGTCCTATTTCTACCCCCTATAGAATGGTTCCAGCTGAGTTGAAAGAGGTCAAGAAGCAGTTTAAAGATTTTCTAGATAAGGGTTTTATTCTTCCTAGTATGTTTCCTAGGGTGCTCCTGTGCTTTTTGTGCATAAGAAAGATGGGTCCCTTCAGATGTTTATAGGTTACCTCTAGTTAAATTGGGTGACTGTGAAGAATAAGTATCCATTTCCTAGGATTAGTGATCTCTTTGATTAACTTTAGGGTGCTAACTACTTCTCTAAAATTGATCTTAGATCGGGTTACCATCAGTTGAAGATTAGGGAAGTTGATATCCCTAATACTACTTTCCAAACCCGATATGGTCATTTTGAGTTTTTGGTGATGTCCTTTAGTGCTGAGGTAAAAGAGAAGCAGTTATTGGACTCTATCTTGACGTAGATTAAGGATAATGTGGGTTAACAGAGATTTTGGGTCTTCAAGATTAGTGGAAATAGTATCTTGAGTCAAAATGTTGATGGGCTACGAGAGAGGATCTTGTTGAGGCTCATGAGTTGAGGTATGCTATTCATCTTGGTTTGATGAAGATGTATCACGACTTGAAAAAAATCTATTGGTGGAAAACATGAAGAATGATATGGTCAATTCTGTGGCTAAGTGCATGGTATGTCAGCAAGTGAAGGTAGAGCACTTAAGTATTGATAAATTGTTTCAAGAAATTAAGCTGCCTGTGTGGAAATGGGAAATAATAATATCGATTTTGTTACTGGTCTTCTACGGTCTTAAAATTAGTTTGATTCTATTTGGGTCATCATGGATAGGATGACTAAGTCTTCTCACTTCATGTCAGTGAGAACAAATTACTCTATCAAGGACTATGCAAAGTTGTTTATTCAGGAGATTGTGAAGTTGCATTGTGCACCTGTTTCCATTATATCTGATTGAGGAACTCAATTGTTATCACATTTTTAGTGCTCCTTGAAGAGAGGTTTGGGGACTAAGGTAAGCCTTAGTACCGCTTTCCACCCTCAGACGGATAGGCAAGAAGAGAGAACTATTTAGACATTGGAGGATATACTCAAATCTTATGTGATTGACTTTGGTGGTAGTTGTGTTGACCACTTACCTCTTATAGAATTTTTCTACAACAACAGTTATCACTGTAGCATTGGTATGGCTCCATTTGAGGCTTTGTATTATAGGAGGTGTCGTTTTCCTATTGGGTGGTTCAAAGTTAGTGAGGCTGAGTTATTGCTACTGATTTAGTTCACCAAGCCATGGAGAAGGTGAAAGTGTTCTAGGTAGGATTAAGACTACCTAAAGTCGTCAAATGTCCTATGCGAATGTGAGACAAAGGGAGTTGGAGTTTAATATTGGTGACTGGGTGTTCTTAATAGTGTCTCCCATGAAGGGGGTGATGCAGTTTAGGAGGAAGGGGAAGATCAATACCCATTATGTTGGTCCGTATTTGGTTTTGAGGAGGGTTGGTAATGTTGTCTATGAATCGGAGTTGCTATCTACCATGGGCTCTATTCATTCGGTTTTCCACGTTTCTATGTTGAAAAAGTGCATGGGTGATCCTTCATTGGTGGTTTCATTGGAAGGTGTGGGTATTTTGGATTCCTTGTCCTCTAAGGAAGTCTCGATTGAGATTTGGGATCGGCAAGTCCGTCGATTACAGACCAAGGATGTGGCTTCGGTAAATGTTCTATGGAGGAACCAAAAGGTTGAAGAGGCCACTTGGGAAGCTGAATATGACATGAAGTCCAAGTATCCGTTCTTGTTTCCTTCAGAAATTGTGCATGAGATGTGAGTATTTCTTAAAATCTTTGTTTTCTGTTTTTGTTACAGGTAAGAGTGGCTGTACTCTGTGATAAATAGTGCTAATGAAACCTTGACCCATCATTTCAAGATGAATGACCCAGGGGGGAATCAAACACCTCAGATTCTTGGTCCTTGAAAAATTTCTAAAATTTTATCCTCACCGTCCTGACTATGTGTCACCCTACGAGTTGTAGGGTGTCTTGATGGGTCATGTGACCCTAATCGTAAGGTGTCCAACGAATGCTTCTTGAGTTGATCTCCTAATTACGGCCTGAGGATACGAGACATAAAGACCCATGGCGAGTCATTATGTCCAAATCGTAGGATGTCCAGTGTATACCCAAATAGTTTCTGTGTTGACTACGACTGGACCCTACGAGTTATAGGGTCTCATTATGAGCCATTGCATACGAGTCATAAGGTCAACAGTGTGTGTGTTCCTGGTGACACTGTAATGCCCCAATTTTCTATAACCAGAACGCCACACGGTGCTCATGACGCCGAAGGACCACAAGCTAACCCTCTTTTGATATTTGTACTTGAGCACTGCATAATATAGGTAATAAATATGGAAAACTGGCGAAAACTTACCATAAGGTTCAAAATGTGTAAAATACTAAAAACTAGAAACTGAATACTGATACATCTATATGAAAACCCTCTAAACTGCCTGAACTGTGGAGTTGATGGGACATGTCCTCAACTAACTCCATCTAGTGAAAATAAATTAAATCTAATGCAATAATAAAATATGGAGCATCCTTGAATGAAGAGGACTTACTGCTACGTCTATTGCTGCTGACTGAGTCTGGACTTCTATGGGTGCTCTCGATCCCGTACGTCTGAACCTATGGTATAAGATGCCATAGCGTAGGAAAGTATGTGTCAGTACTTTGAATGTACTGGTATGCTAGATGAGGTGCGGCTGAATGCAAGGGCTTATGCATGGACATTACTTAACTGAATAACATGAGAATACTGAATGAGGATATATGCATGAACGCACAAACCAAAATTGGAATTGCAGTAATACTAAATACGAACTCTAAATACTGGTTTTTGAATAGTGACTTACTGATGGCTGGGTCTACTAATACTGAAATCTGAGTTTACTAACTTTGGAATACTGAATAACTGAATCTGCTCATATAAATAACTGAGTTCTGAGCTTGCTACTATCGATTGACTAAATTTGAGATCAAACTCTCTAACGGATAATCTCTGAATCTACTAATAATGATAAGGGATGATTGTATCTGAGATCAGACCTATCTGGCAGAAGATCTCTGAATCTATTAATAATAGAAATAATGGACTGAGTTAGAGATCAGGCCTATCTAACGGCTGATCTCTGGATCAATTAGTAATGATACTGATTAACTTTATGTGAGACCAGGCCTATTTAGCAGGTGGTCTATGAATCTATAAAACTATCTAAGTTCCTTACTGAGATAGGTGACTATATCTGACAGTCCTAATTTTTGAGTTCTACTCTGAAGACTAATACTAAAACTGCAACTGTGGGAGTTCTCACTTAACCGACATGCCCCAAATCTGAACTAGTGGGGTTCAACCTGTAACCCTAGCTGGAAGGGTGTCAATGTTGTGCCATAGGCAAAGACCTATACTATGGTCAAGCCTCTCTAACGGTTGACCCTGAATAGGAATTCAAGCCTAAGGCAGTATGATAGTCAAGCATTAATTAAACGGGTGACTCCTGGTCCTGCGCTGGCTACGCAGTTTTGGAGTTCATAGACTGTTACTAACGACTCTACCTCTCTAACAGGGGAGCTGTCATTCCTGCACTCGCTCGGTGCTAGTTTCTACCCCCAACTGAAGGACTCTGAACTGATTCTTAACTAAATTTAGACTTCATATTTCTTGACTGATCTGACTGAGTTCACTTGGTTCCGTTATCTGACAGAATGCCACTTGGATTTTACTATCTGGCTAAATTCTACTGAATTCTTATTAGTCTACTGAGTCTCACTGAAGTCTGAGCTGAATACTGAATACTAGTGAGTACTAATGAATATTGTTGAGTCAGAGCTGAATACTAAGTCAGATTAGACTGATACTGAGACTGGATTGCACTTATACTGAGATCACTCAATGTCCTTAAGTTCTGTAACTGTCTGAATTCTACTGAGCATAGCACAACTGAGATTATATTAAGACTTACTCAGCTCTAGACAAGTAGCTAAATTTCGGGTATTAGATACCCCCAGGACTCGATAACACAAATATCAAAAAAATTAGACAACTCGTACCTGACATGACAAAGGCTATCATCCACTACATAATCAATGCGACATCTCACCAATCACTTGAATATCAGGAATATGTAATGGTATAGGAAGTTCATACCAATATATCATAAATCATTCAATAGGCTTTTGAACAAACACTTGGCATACATGAACTTATACATAATTGGGGATTTCTTGCTAACCATGCTATATTGACTCTATTTCCTTCACATAAGCATTTTGTCAAACATGTGGGGAGAATTCTTTAGTTATCCAACAAATACTACACCCAAGTATCATGATTTCATCAATCAATACACAACTTGAAGAGGGTTTATCATGAACATCACACAATTAATCACATGCTAGAATCAATTCTTAATACCTGTAGTCTAAATCATGAATTAAAACTCAACAACACATAATCATGAACTTCAATACACATAAATCATGAAATCTCATAAATACATAAACTTTGTAATTTTAAAAAGGATTATTGGACTTCTTGGGTGGAAGGAACCCAAGAATCAACATCTAACATACCTTAGGAAACTTTTTATTGAAGGTTCTTGGAGAGATTCTTGGTTTCTTGAGTTCTCTTAAAGAAGAGTTTTGATCTTGTTCTTAGATTTTTGATCTTGAAAGAAACCCTAGCTTTTGATGTTATAGATGAATAATGAAGTTGGGAGCCTTGATCTGATATAAATAGGTGCTAAAAAGGATGAAAAAAGACCAAAAAGCCCTTGCTAAAACAACTAAAAATCATTGAACGAGACATGCGACGGTGGGGTGCGATGGTCCGTCGCTGGGTCGACGGTCCTTCGGACTGACTGTCGTACCTAGACCAAAATTGGGACTTACTACCTCATTGCGACGACCTGGGGCAATAGTCCATCGCTAGCTTGACGGTCTGTCGGTCCTGACCGTTGCACTTGGTAAGTGAATACTACTACTACCTCATGGTGACGACTATGGGAAATAATTCGTCGCTAGATTAACGGTCCGTTGGCTTGCCCATCGCATCTGGGCAATTCAGACAACTTTCAGTAAAATGTCCATAACTTTTTACCTCGACATCGGATTTTAACAAATTTGGTATCGACGGAAAGCTTATGCAATTATCTACATGAAAAAAAATTGATATTAGGGAAATTCTACACGGTTTAAAATATTTCTCACTTGGGATGTCAGTCCTTACTCTTCTTAAGGATGAAACTAACTTAAGGAAAGTTTGAGGTATTACCGACACTATCTTAACAATGACTCATAGAGATGAATCGTATTGAGTCATTTTAAATGAGGGTATTTTAGGCTTTTCCCTCTTATTTCAATAATAACCCATGACCTATAAACATACTTGGGAACCTATTTTTATTAATAACTCACTCCAAATATTCTTTATTTTCTCTTAAGTTTCTCAAGCATCCATACTTAGGGTTTCCAAGAAGTGGGTCAAGTAGCGCTTCAAGGGTTGAACTCTCTCCATAGCCTTGGGTATTTTAGGCATGTTACTCTTCCCCGATTCCTACTTTGTTAAAATCATGTGTTTTACAGTATTATTCATATGGTTTGATGTTGGTTTTGAACATGGGTTGAGGGTTTTGAATGATTGTTGTTCATGTGATATTTCATGTTAGTATATGCATTGGTTATGTTTTGAATGGGGGTTTTGAAACCAATTTGATGCATGGGTATGGTGAATAAACTAGGGGAATATAAATTTCCCAAACTTTATGAGTATTGATAATAGAAGTGGTAATGACCTTAACCCTATATTGTGAAATTGGTTTTAAATATAAAAAAAATACATATTGAACTACTCTTGAACTATTGCATAATGTGAAAACTCAATGAAGTATAATAATTTTGAATTGAACCTTATGAGATTGTGTAATTCTCTAAGCTAATGTATAATTGAACGAAAGGTGATATGAATTCCCCAAGTAATGATAATTGGTTTGGCATGTTGATGTTACCTTGCAAGTGTAGTTGGTATAACGATACTAACAGTGTATGCCTAAATATGTATTATGGTTCAATGAATGAGAATGTATGATAAATGATTTAATAAGGGTTGTGTAGCTGAGTCGTGAAAGAAGAGGTCCTGAGGGACTAATACTGGACACCGTGGTTGCTGACATGGGGGTCTAAATGACCGGTTTGTTTAAGTCCCCCTTATTATTGTATGATTGGGAGGTTTGAGTCCCCCATATTATATCACATGATTGGGTTCTTAATTAACCTTGGTATACTAGGAGGTTTGAGTCCCCTATGATTCATATGGACATCCTCTGGTTTATGTGGCTACACATACTGGGGCCCTTCTAGCTGCGGGAGAGCTTGGCCCATATAACCCGTGGGTGCCTTCTTATGTTATGATGGTTGAGCAATATAATCCAGGCTAAAGTTTTAAAGTGCATTCTAAGCTTTGTTCCCTTTTTTGGCATATTATTTATGTATGTATATAATGATGTTCACATGGTTTTGAATTGGATTTGACTTAGCTTTATTTTATCCCTTATCCCTGAGTTACATGCTAATTCTCAACCCACTAACTATCTTCGGATTTTCTATCCCCATGCGATACAAGCCCCATAGATACGTCTACTTTTCTATGCAGTATTAAGTGGATTGGCTCGGTTCATTAGTTGTTGGTGGTGAAGTGGTGAGCGTCCATTCTCCAAAAGACTTGGATATTTCATCAATGTCTTTCTTAGATTAAAATTGAGAATTTACATTATCATTAACACTGTTATTGTCATTGTCATGGTTGGGGGTATGTCTCGATACTTTAGTGATTTTGGTTTTGTTTAGAAGACTTTGTGGATTATTGTGGACTTGGGTGGTGATGTTAGTTGGTTGTTTGATCGATAACCGATTATCGATTATAGACATATCTTAAATTCCTTAAGCTTATCATATTCTATCTTGTTATATGTTTGAAATTTATCCAATCCTGGGGGTATTGTGTTCTATTTGGATAGGTGTATGGGGTGGTCTCCAATCCTCGTTGGACTTGAGATG
Organism: Capsicum annuum; assembly: GCF_002878395.1. NCBI lineage: Eukaryota > Viridiplantae > Streptophyta > Magnoliopsida > Solanales > Solanaceae > Capsicum > Capsicum annuum. The sequence goes on from NW_025842141.1 coordinate 601,866, forward strand.
CTTTTACGGCCAAGCCCTGGTTCTGGTAATGATAGTTACTAGTCTTCTGCGGTCTCATAGACAGTATGATATTATTTGGGTTATTATGGATAGAATGTCGAAGTATGCGCCCGTTTTGCCTGTGTAGACTAACTACTCAGGAAAAAATTATGCCAAGTTGATCATTCAAGAGATAGTTAAGTTGTAAGGGGCTCCAAAGTCCATCAGTTCCAACTGAGGTATGCAATTTTCTTTTTATTTTTGGTGTTCTTTACAAAAAGGTTTGGATACTCAGGTGAACCTTAGCACTGCTTTCCACCCTCAAATAAATTGGCAAGCAGAGCGTACTATTCAGATTTGGGAGACATGATAAGGGCTTGTGTGATTAAATTTAAAGGTAGATGGGTTTATCATTTAACGCTTATTGTATTTGCTTAAAATAATAGTTATCATCCTAGCATCCAAATGGCCCCATATGAGGCCCTTTATGGTAGAAGGTGTAGGTCTCTGATTGGATGATTTGAGGTGGGTGAGATTAGATTGTTTGGGCCTAATTTGGTTCACCAAGAAATGGAGAAAATTAATGGTGATTAGAGAAAGACTCAAGATTGCTCAAAGTCACCAAAAGTATTATGTGGATGTGAAGCAGAGAGAGTTGGAATTTGAAGTTGATGATTGGGTATTGTTGAAATTTTCTCCTATGAAGGGAGTCATGAGATTTAGGAAAAAGGTGTAAGATCCCGCAAAATTTCTAAGCTTAATTCATCCTTTTAGGCTTGTCAAGGGGTCTCTGACTTAGAAAATTCTAGCTAAGTTCCCAGACTTAGTTTATTTTTGGCCTTCAAAAGTTGAAAATCTCATTTCGTGACCTTAATGTCCCTTAATGGTCCATATTTTTGTTGATTCATGATCAGAGAGGTCAATAGGTATTCCCGAACAAGTTTTAGATTTTTCGAAACTCATTTAGACCATATTTGGTGTCCCAAAATAGTGGACCAACACGATCTTGGCGCATCACATCACCTATCATGTTGGTTAATATTGTTGCAGGGACTTCCAGTAAAGATAACTGAGGCTTGGCGCGATCAAGGCGCGACTCGTAAAATCCATCGACGCGCCGCGTTGCCAATCGTGTTAATGCCCAGTTTTCAGTCATTAAATGTTCGTATCTTTAAGGGCAAAAGAGTCAATTTCCCACCCCTATATAAGCCTATAACACGAGATTCAGTTAGGTTTTCACTAAAATATAGTTGTTCTCTCAAATTCCCTCAAGAACAAGTCTAGGGTTTTCAATTGAAGGCTCTAATCCAGGAGATTCCTTCGTTAATCATCAAGAAACTTCCATCGAAGGTATGTAAAGTGTTGATTCATGGATTTCTTTCACCCATGAAGCTTAAGAAACCCTTTCAAAAATATAAATTTTGAGTTCCATGTTATGAATTGAATCATATCCATCTTTATGTTGTATGATTACCAAGTTGAAATCTCTAATACATATAATGAAATTATGTTAACATATGGTTGGAATTCTTATATTTGAAGTGAATAATGTTGCCATGATGTATTATTTTAATGTTCATGCCTAAGCCTCAAGTTATGCATGCAAGGTGTTTACTAAGATGCCTAAGAGAATAAGAATTATGCTTTATGACTCAATTGTGACAAAATTGATGAATCCATGCTTTACCCTTATGTTCACAATGACCTCCATGTTATTGTTATGCATTGTAATGGTTTGGTGGAATGATCATGAGATTAGACTTATGAAATTATGACATGTCTATATGTATTCCTATTTATGTGTAAGCTTATGACATACAAATACTTCATAATAATCTCCAATGTTTGTATTATGAATTGTTGGCTATGGTCATGTGTTCAAGAAGTGTCATGTCTTGTCAGTATCATGCTATCGAGTCCTGGGAGTATTATAACTGACAATTTAGCTATTTTCCTAGAGCCAGTGTCAGTTTCAAGATAATCTCAATCACGCCATGATAAGTAGTATTCTCAATCAGTTTCAGAACTCAATAGAATTCAGTCAGTTACATAACTCAGGAAAACTCAGTAATCTCATGAACTCAGTCAGTTAACAGAATTCAATAATATTTGATTAGTCCATGAAATTCAGTGAACTCAGTCCAATTCATCTAAGTATAATCAGTTCAGTGTCCATTCAGTTGAAGTAGGATTCAGTATCGAGTGAATCCAAGGATGGTAACACACACTGCCCGTCAGAGGGTGTGATTCCTAGAAGCAATCTTTGCATTCCAGAACTATGTAGCCAGCATAGGTTGAGACATCAACACTGCCAGTTTGAGTGTTGATGAGGTGGATTAACACTGTCAGATGAGGGTCCCTCCGTTCTTCTTTGGGGACACTGCTAGATGAGGGTCACTCACTGCTTGTCCTTACCAGTGGTGTGGTATTGACACCCTTTCAATTAGGGTTACATATTGGACACCAACTCTATACATAAAAAGGGGTATGTCAGTTAGATGACTATTTTTCACAATCTCAGTCTTATTCTCAGTAAAACAGCCCAGATAGTTCTTCAAAATCAGGACTATTAGACACGATCACTCAGTTAACAGTATATTAGTTATACAAAACTCATGTTATCAGTATTCAGAGTCAGTATTATCATGATTTCATTACAGTTACATATTTATGCATGTGTTAATACGTTCATGTTATTCAGTCAATTAGTATTGTTCATGGATATCAACCCCATGCATTCAACCTATCTCACTTTGTATACCAGTACATTCAGACGTAATGACACATACCTTTCTTCTGCGCTATGGTGTTTTATACCATAGGTTCAGACTCTTAAGTTCCCGATCGCACTGAGCTTCAGATTCAGCCAGCAGCAGTAGATTTGTAGTGAGTCCTCATCATTTGATGATGCATGATTATCTCATTACTTCATTATTTCAGTTTTAGTATACGGAGTTAGTTGGGGATATATCGCATCAACTCCATAGTTTTTAGACAGTTTAGAGGCTTTTAGACTCGTATGTTCAGACAATTTATTTCGATTTTGGTATTGATATATCATATTTCCAAATGTTATGTTTTTATTAGATATTTGAATGTTATGGCCTTTCATCCCTTTTATTCCTCATTTATACAATATATTATGTATTGCTCAGTTACAGATATCAGTCATGGATTAGCTTGTGGTCCTTCAGGATTGCTAGCACCGTGTAGCATTTTGGGTATCAGATTTGGGGCATTATAAAAGAAAAACTCAGTCATCTCTACATTGGTTCATACAAAATTTTAAGAAATATTAGTAGTGTAGCATATGAATTAGAATTACCAGCGTGTTTGGCTTCGTTTCATCCCATATTTCATATGTCTATATCGAAGAACTGTGTGGGTGAACATTCTTTAGTAGTTCCTATTGAGAACATTAGGGTTCAGGGTTCGTTGTCCTACGATGAAATCCCAATTAAAAATCTTGGATAGGAAAGTTGAAAAATTAAGAGCTAAGTAAATAACTTCAATGAAGGTTCTTTGAAGGAATCAAAAGGTAGAAGAAGCTCCATGGGAATTAGAGGAGGATATGAAAACCAAATACCCATTCTTGTTTCCAACTTTGGACGATCGTGCATAAGGTACAGATTTTACCTCTTCTCTTGTTGTATCTCATATTTGTCTTTGAATTTCAATATGATTATTTAATTATCGTGCCAAGGGTGTCCTAACTTCTTATTTAGGGACTAATAATCCTAAGAGGGGTTAATGTGAGACCCCAAAAATTTTTGAAAAATTTATTTTGGACCCTCACATGTGTGTAATTATAATTTTTGACTTGAATCACGATAAAGGATGTTAAAAGAGTGTCTTGGGTAAGTTTTGATATTTTTGAAAAGTGTTCAAAGTCATTTTGGGACCCCAAACCAATGAGACTCCACGATAAGGGCATGACATATTGCCTACGCCCTGTCATAAGGGAGTGGCATGCTGCTTATGCCCCGCGATAAGGGCATGCCACACTACTAGGCAAAAATTGGCCAACTTTATTTTTGTTCAATTGGGGCAAGGCGTTTTTGGTCCTTTCCCCCATTAAACAACATAAAACACCCTTTTATTCCCCATAGCCATCTGTTATGATATTTTAACATTGCCCTTCCACTCTTAAATTCTCCAAGTCAAAAAACTCAAGGTTTTCTTAAGGATTCCATTCTCCAAGCTCTAAACTTAATCTTCTATTTTTCATGCATGTTGTACACTCCCTAACTTAAATTGTATATTATCACATCAATTTATTCTATATTTATGTGTTTTGAATGATAAGTTTGAACTAGGGTTGAGGGTCTTTGGGTTGCGATACTCTTGCATCATTTTATCTTGTTTTAAATGATTTACTCTTGTTTTAAATGATGAATTTTGAACTAAATTTGTGTATTGTTATAATGGTGGAATTTGGTGACTTGGGTTTCACAAAGTTGATGAATTATAGCATGGTAATGACATTAACCTCAACCCACATTGTCAATTTGGTTTTGAACATGGATTATATAGAGTTAAGCTTATCCTTTGAAACACTTCATTGCATTAAATAGTAAATGGATAGAATGGTGTTAGAACGCCTTTGGTGGCCTATTTTTTAATTGTAAATTAAAATTTGGAGTCTAAATGGTTAAATAGATTATGGTTGGCATAAATGGAATAGCTTGCATGCCTATTGGTATGACGATACTAAGTTGAAAATGCCTTAATAAATGACTCCATGGTTAACTGTTGGTATTATGTACAAAATTATTTTAATTTGGTCTTAAAGGGAATTGTATAGTTCACCAAGAAGGTATAGTCCCGGGGGCCTAATATTGACTACCACGTTGACTGACATTGGGGGTCTATGACCATTGTGTCTGATGCACTTATTATATTTTGGACAGATATCGCCTTGGTGTCTTTAGCCATTCTTTGGTACACGTGGTAAACATCGACTGAGGCCCTTCTGGTAGTAGGAGCTGGACCTATATAGCCTGTGGGTGCCTGGAAAGTCAGTACAAGTTATAGTGTTCAGGATTAATACTATAAAGGATCATATTTCATGTCCCTTGCTCCTATCTCGACATATTATACACATGTGTGTATAATTATTGTGCATGTGGTTTATGACTGGATTTTGGTAAGTATACTTATTTTATCCTTTCCCTTAGGTTGCATGCTATTACTCACCGTACTGACCATCCCCAAAAGCTATACCATTTAATGATGTAGGTTTTGAGGGCTCTTTTGGTGATCCTATGCATCTTTAAGTGGTTTGGTAGTTCTGTTAATTAGCTGTGATGTGGTGAGCCTCCATATTTCAAAAGGCCCGGTCATTCTCTTAGTTTTTTATTATTTTTCTAGTACTTATGGATTTTTTTTTATCATAGCCAGGGGCATGTCCCAACTTAGTTGGTATTCTTAGAATTGAGGCTTCTATGGATAATATTTGTATGTCGTTGTTATTTTGTTTTGACTCTCAAACTTCGTTTTGGATTTATATATCATCTTCTTACTTTGGGTTGGCTTCTGCTGCTTAATCTTACTAATATGCTCTTAAGATAATGGCTAAGAGGATTATGTCCAACCCTTGGTTGGCTTGAGATACCCGTTATGGTCAGACCTGTATTCGGGTCTTAACATTTTGCTTGTTAAAACTTATTATATTCCATTTCTTAGTAGTACCTATTGAGCATATTGGTGTTCAGGGTTCGTTGTCCTATGAGGAAATCCCAATTCAAAATCTTGGATGGGCAAATTAAAAAATTAAGATCTAAGGAAATAACTTCAATGAAGGTGCTTTGGAGAAATTAAAAGGTAGAAGAAACTCTATGGGAGTCAGAGGAGGATATGAAAGCCAGATACCCATTCTTGTTTCCAATTTTGGGCGATTGTGCTTAAGGTATAGATTTTACCTCTTCTCTTGTTGCATCTCCAATTTGTCCTTGAATTTTAATATGACTATTTAATTATAGTTCCAAGGGTGTCCTAATTTCTCATTTAGGTACTAATAATCCTAAGAGGGGGGTGGGGGAGGGGGTGGGGCTTAATGTGAGGGCTGGAAATTTTTTGACAAATTTATTTTGGACCCTCCCATATGTGTAATTATAATTTTGACTTAAATCATGATAAGGGATGTTAAAAGAGTGTCTTGGGTAAGTTTTGAAATTTATGAAAAGCGTTCAAGGTCATTTCAGGACCCCAAACCAGTGAGACTCCACGATAGGGGCATGACACGTTGCCTACACCCTATGATAAGGGCGTGACATGCTGCCTATGCCCCGTGATAAGGGCATGCCACACTACTGGGTAAAAATCGGCCAACTTTATTTTTCTTCAATTGGGAAAAGGAGTTTTTGGTCCTTTCCCCCATTAAACGACATAAAACACCCTTTTATTTCCCATAGCCATCTCTTATGATATTTTAACATTTCCCTTCCCCTCTCAAATTCCCCAAGTCAAAAAACTTAAGGTTTTCTCAAGGATTCCATTCTCCAAGCTCTAAACTTAATCTTCTATTTTTCATGCATGTTGTACACTCCCTAACTTAAATTGTATATTATCACATCAATTTATTCCATATTTATGTGTTTTGAATGATTGGTTTGAACTAGGGTTGATGGTCTTTGGGTTGTGATTCTCTTGCATTATTTTACTCTTGTTTTAAATGATTTACTCTTGTTTTAAATGATGAATTTTGAACTAAATTTGTGCATTGTTATAATAGTGGAATTTGGTGACTTGAATTTCACAAAGTTGATGAATTCTATCATGGTAATGACATTAACCTCAACCCACATTGTTAATTTGGTTTTGAACAAGGATTCTATGGAGTTAAACTCATCCTTTGAAACACTTCATTGCATTAAATAACAAATGGATATAATTGTGTTAGAACACCCTTGGTGGCCTGGTTTTTTGATTTTAAATAGAAATTTGGAGTCTAAATGGTTAAATGGATTATGATTGGCATAAATGGAATAGCTTGCAAGCCTACTGGTATGACCATCCTAAGTTGAAAAATGCCTTAATAAATGACTCCATGGTTAACGGTTGGTATTATGTGCAAAATTATTTTAATTTGGTCTTAAAGGGAATTGTATTATTCACCAAGAAGGTGTAGTCCCGGGGGACTAATATTGAGTACCACGTTTACAAACATTGGGGGTCTATGACCATTGTGTCTGATGCACTCATTATAATTTGGACAGATATCGCTTTGGTGTCTTTAGCCATTCTTCGGTACACGTGGCTAACATAGACTGAGGCCCTTTTGGTAGTGAGAGCTGGACCCGTATAGCCTGTTGCTGCCTGGAAATTCAGTACGTGCTTCAGAGTTCAGGATTAATATTATAAAGGATCATATTTTATGTCCTTTGCCCCTATCCCGACATCTTATATACATGTCTGTATAATTATTGTGCATGTAGTTTATGACTGGATTTTGGTAAGTATACTTATCTTATCCTTTCCCTTGGGTTGTATGCTAGTACTCACCGTAGTGATCATCCCCAAAAGCTACACCGTTTAATGATGTGGGTTTTGAGGGCTTTTTTGGTGATCCTATGCATCTTTAAGTGGTTTGGTAGTTCTGTTGATTAGCTGTGATGTGGTGAGCCTCCATATTTCAAAAGGTCCGGTCATTCTCTTAGTTTTTCATTATATTTCTAGTACTTACAGATTTTTTTATCATAGCCAGGGGCATGTCCCGACTTAGTTGGTATTCTCAGAATAGAGGCTTCTATGGACAATATTTGGATGTCGTGTTATTTTATTTTGACTCTCAAACTTCCTTTTGGATTTATATATCATATTCTTTCTTTGGGTTGGCTTCTGCTGCTTAATCTTACTAATATGCTCTTGAGATAATGGCTAAGAGGATTATCTCCGACCCTTGGTTGTCTTGAGATACCCGTCACGATCAGACCCGTATTCGGGTCATGACATTTTATTTGTTAAAAACTATTATATTCCATTTCGTCATCATCATACTCGCCATTCTAAAAAATCCCTAATCGATTAAAGTCACCTTAACAATAGAAGAAGAAATACATACAAAAGTGTCATAATCAATGTACACAAATTCACATTCACAAATTAAGTTCCTCAAAAATATCACATTAATTCAAAAGGTGATAGATAAATGGAACCGAAGTCAATATCGAACTCGTAACAACTAGGGTTAAAGAATTACCTATTTTTCCTATAACTCGATTTTTTCGATCTAAAAACGCCAAAAATATGAACCAAAAAAGGTTGCGAAGAAGTGAGCCTTTTTGCATTTTCGCGGAGTTACTATGTATGCATGTTTTTGGTAGAAAAAAGTACTCTACTAGAGGTATTCTGTGAACATATATAGGCAAAGAAAGTAAATTACAGCTTTTAGACAATGCTGCTTATTGATGGTTTAGTTAATGGGTTGTCAAGGCTCTAGCTTAGGCCTGCCTCCCGTCTAGTACAAATGCATAAAATTTTTGGGTGTATGTATTATGGGAAAATAATTAAAAAAATGTGGAGGTTTGGCTCCTTATTATAAGACACATCCTAACATTCAATAATTACAAGATATGCCGAGATAATATTCTAAGTCACATATTTCTTTATTTTTGACACATAAGATACGCACAATATGTATCTTTATCTCAGATTCATGTGTGTCATGTGTATCTGAGATTCATGTTGCTACAAATAGGTTAAATCTCATATATCTCATATACACATGCTTATACATAAGCGTTTTTCAAATCCTGAGATATTTTGTTATTATTTTAAAGTTATGGAGGGTTGTGCAGATAGCCCCTTATGCTTGACTATTTATGCTATTTCCCCGTATATTAATGGAAAAGTATGGAGCTAGCGTAGTCCAATCTCTTTATGTATAAATGATGGTCCAAAATATTTGCTCACTGAATTTGCATGCAAATATAATAGGATTTTTATACAAATGTACCTAGTTTTATTGTTAGTTGTTATAGATTAAGGTGTTGTAGTGGACTATATTTGTTGTGTCACTAAGTGTTTTCATGTAAGATATACATATAATGCCTGTTCTTTTCTATTTCATGATGAATTCCTTGTCTTGACTCCTCATAACTTTCACACCTACTACTCTTACTACAATTACTATGGCTACCGTCAAAATTTGAAGAGAAATAATCTTCAACAATGTTTTTAGAAAAAATAAAAGAAACAAAAATTTAGATACATAAAGAAGGAAGAAACAATAGTCATTATTCACAGATCCAAGTATAAAAGTAATACACCGATAGTGTATATATAAAATGTATAACAATGTATAACGGTAAATATACACTTCATATACATTATTATACAACATTTGTACACTATATTATGTACATTATACAGTGTATAAGCATTTTATATATAATGTATAGCAATGTGTAAAGGTGCATGTACACCTCTTATACATTGTAACAATGTATGTACACTCTCTCGAGACTCAACAATCCTTGATACCATCTTCACTAACGCACTTTCATTCATCAATTCCTTAGCAGTGGTCCACACATGAAAATATACCAAAAACTTCACCTTATTGTCCAGTAAAACAAAACCTTTTTCATTGTAAGAATCTCATAAGCCTGTAACCTTGAGATGTCAATAATTTAAGGTATTTTCACGATAGTAATCAGTGTAATAACGAATAAAATCTAGGCTAGAGATATTCAAAGCTGATTTGAAGGCTGCATAGGGCCAATTAAAACTTGATTTTGGATTAATAAAGTACAAAAAGTGTTTAGATGGAATAGAAGAGGAGAGGAAACAAGATGGTCATTATAGCTTTTCGGTGAAGTCTAGTCAAGTTCTTATTAGTAAAGAAAAAGCATATCACCATTGAACGTGTTAAAGCAAGAAATCATCATAAAATTGAAAAAAGAAGGAAGATAAATGAGTTTGCAGAGGAGGTAAAAAATAAAAAAGAGAGAAACATGAAAAGATAGAGAGAAGGGCTAATGAAGACTTTTACAAGAAGATTAAAAATAACTGAGATGTTGACTAAAATAGTGAATTGAAAAGGATTGGATCACATGGAAAAGAGGGGAAAGGAGTGAGAGACTTAAATATACATAATTTTATCGAGGGGTTAAGTAGGGTAATAAGTGAATCGTTAGGCTATTTTTGGTAAGACACTTTCCTTAATTTTTTGTATGTAACATACTATTCTGGACATGCACCTTGCATGTGTATACTTAGCATTTATCTTTACTTAATATGAATGCTATGTGTTTTCTGAAATATTAAGGGTATACTATACCAAAAAACCATATAACACCATTTTTATTGTAATAATTTTATGTTAAATCATATCTATTGTATGCTCATTTAAAAAAATAGAATTATGTTGCATCATGTAGAACAAGTTAATAAATGACAATCCTAAAATCAATATTTCAAAGAAACCAACTGCATCCCTTTTATAGATCAAAATCTTAGCTAGCACCACAAGATAGATCGAAGATGGTGATCTTCATCATCCGTGAAGTTTGAAGGTGATGAGAGTTGACTATGACAATTATTCTGATTCCAATGTCATCATTCATTATTTGTATATGTTTTTTCATCTCTCAATTTTTTTCCTTTCTCTAATTTTTTTAAGGTAAAAAAATCAAGAGTACAAAAATAAAAGATTAGATAAATCGATAAACCGCAAAATATCTTTGAGAAAAATGGAAACCATTTCTTGCCTTTATGTAGTTATTTCTCGATTAGTGTTCTTTGAATTTTCCTTTTATATATTTGTCAATTGGATTAGACTACAGTTAATTAATTTTTGGTTATTCAAGTTCTATAATTTTACTTTTTATAAATAGTGATTCTTCAATTATGTTGTTAATTAAGTCTCTTTCAGTATATATTCTTAACTAGTTTTAAAACGCATGCATTGTACGTGTATTTCAAACCAATTAATACATATATTTCTTAAAAAAACATAGAACTATTATTAAAATAAACGTGTGATGAGTTATACAAATTTTGAAAGGGAAAAGTGCAAGCTCAAGTTGATGAATGATAAGCTTATATGGTTAATATTTCTTGTCTTTGAAAATCACAATCTTATTGACAATTATTGTAGAATGAAATTAAAAGAATATTCTTCACTTTGAAGATGGACTAAATATTTTTCTAACAATATTTTTTAATTTACAATTATTTTGATCGCTAGTATAAAAAGTCATCATAATAATGCCTTATGTCGTCTTTAAGCTTTTGAGTCCTTTCATCTTTGATTTCAGCATAAATAATTAGTTGAATCGAGTATATGAAATATCAAATATAACTTGACAAGTGATTAAGATCAATATGTTTCATCCGATGCAACATCATATTAAAAGTAACTACAAATTTTAGCTCAAACCTCCTTTGTTTGTTTTTATGTCAATTCAATGATCAATTAACAAAAGTGACATATTATATTGAAATTAACTTTAGTTTCGTGTATATAAGTTGGATCAAAGCCTTATATAATTGTCACGACCTGAATTCAAGCCTGGTCGTGTGGGCAATCTCAAGACCACCATGGATCGGAGACAACTCCCTTAGCCTTACCTCAAGATAACGTAAATGTAAACAACGGAAGCCAACCATAATAGTAATAAGAAGGATAAATAAGTCTAATGAAATTTTTAAGAATCAAAACAAAGAACCAACCCAATTATTATCCACAAAAGCCTCTAAACCAAGAATACCAAACTAAGTTGGGACATGGACCCGACTATGACAAAAAAGAAGAAGCTAAAAGTACTAAGACAATAAAGAAACCAATGATATGATTGGCCCTTCCAAAAGATGGAGGCTCACCACTCCACCGCAGCTCAACAGACGTACCACACCACCTAACGTTGCAAAAAAAAAATAGCAGAAAAGTCCTTTAAATCTATATCATAAAATGATGCAGCGTCCAGCGATGGTTAATGAGGCGAGCACTAGTATGTAAATTGACAAAAATGGATAAAATAATACATTTATCAAAAACTAGTCAAAACAACATGCACAATATTTATATATACATATATAGGATGCCGGGATAGGGACGAGGGTCCATTAATATGATAGTTTAAAACATTAGCCTGAATTATGTAGCTTACTCTGTCCGAAAGGCACCCATAGGGTGTATGATCCTAACTTCCCCGGCCGAAAGAGCCCTAGTACGTGTTAGTCGCACATACCAAGGAAAGGCTAAAGATACCAAGGTGATAACTATCCAAAATATAATGTGTGCATTCGGCACATTGTCACATAAACCCTCAATGCCGACAAATGTGGTTTCTAGTGTTTGTCCCCCGAGACTACACCTTCACGGTGAGCTACACAATTTCCTGTAAGCCCAAATTAAAATAGTTTGCACATAAACCCAATCATTAACCAAGGAGTATTTATTAAGGCATTTTCCAACATGGTATCATCATACCAATATACTTGCAAGCTAGTTCACTTCTTCTACACCAATTCATTTAACCATTAGACTACCAAGTTTCATTTAAAAATCCAAAACCATGGACACCAAGGGAATTCCAAAGCCTTTTTTAATCCATTTATCTTTAATGCAATGCAATCTTCACAAAATATAAGTTAAATTCTACAATCATCCATATTCAAAATCAAGTTTAAAAGGTGGGTTGAGGTTAATGCCATTACCAAACCTAAAATCCATCAATTTGGGGAAACCCAAGTCACCCGTTCCAAACAATATTATAATACACCAATTCAGTCCCATAAAGCCTTAATTGAAGCAGGAATAATTCATTTAAAATATAGGAAAAAATAATTCAAGTAATAACAATCAAAATTCCTCAACCTAATTTCAAACCCAACAATTTAAACACATGAATATTGAATCAATTTATGTCAAAATGTAATATACAAGTTAAGAAATGAGAAACATGAATGAAATATACAAGAAATTAAAGAGAAATTTAAGTTTAGAGCCTGAATGTTGAATCCCTGGTAAAACCCTTGAATTTTATTTGTTTGATATTTAAAGAAGAAAATAATGGTGTTTGATCTTGATAACTATAGGAAAAGGGGACATCTAAGTATTTTAAAGTTGTTGATAGGGGTAAAAGGAAAAAAATCCCCTCACCCCAAGTGAAAAAAAACAAAACTCGATGAAATCAATATAACATCATGGCATGACACTATCGCGAAGGTTAGATTCCATGCCACGGTCCTATCACGGAGCATAAGTGGCATGACATGCCACTATCGCAGACCCTTACTGCCTTGGGGTCACAAAATTACCCCAAACCCCTTCCAGATATTCAAAAATTTTCTCAAAATATCCTTTTAATATCCTTGATCATAAATCAAGTAAAAAATTAACACTACTTATGCGGGAGGGTCAAAAATAAAATGATTGTAAATTTTATAGGGTCTTACATTATTCCTCCTTTGGATTATTCATCCTGGAATGAGGAGTTAGGATATTTTTAACATGATAATAGATAGAATGCAGTATAATCCAAGGAAAAATTAAAAATGCAACAAGAGTAGGAATTAAATCATACCTTAAGCATAGAATTAAATCATACCTTAAGCATTTTCATTAAACGTTGGGAACAAGAATGATTATTTAGCTTTCATATATTCTTCAAGTTCCCATGTATCTTCTTCCACCTTTTGATTTCTCCAATGAACCTTCACTGAAGCTTATATCCTTTGTCCTCAACCTATGAACTTGCCTAACAAATATCTCAACTGGGACTTCCTCATAACACAAAGAATTCTTAACACCCACATTCTCAATTGGCACTATCAAAGAAGGGTCACCCACATACTTTTTCAGCAAAGACACATGGAAAATAGAATGAATCAAGGCCAAATTTGCTGGCAAATCTAATTCATAAACGACATTCCTAATTCTCTTTAAAATTTGATATGGACCAATGTAATGGGGATTGAGATTCCCCTTCTTCCCAAATCTCATGACTACTTTCATAGGATAAACCTTTAAGTATACCCAGTCAGCAACCCCAAATTCCAACCCCCTCTATCTCACATCCGTATAAGACTTTGGGTGACTTTGAGTAGTCTTAAGTATTTCTCTAATCACCTCTACCTTCTCTTTGGCTTGGTGAACCAAGTCAGGGCTAAACAACCTAGTCTCACCCATCTCAAACCAACTAATAGGAGACCTATACCTTCTATTATAAAGAGCCACAAAAAGAGCCATTTAGAGGCTAGAATGGTAATTATTGTTATAAGCAAACTGAATAAGAGGCAAATGGTCAATCCAAATACCTTTAAAGTTAATTACGCAGGACCTTAACATATTCTCCAAGTTCTAAGTAATATGTTCTAGTCGTCCATCCATGTGAGGCTAGAAAACGGTGCTAAGTTTCACTTAAATGCCCAAACCTTTCTGAAAAGAATGCAAAAAATGAGAAAAAAACTGGGTACCTTGGTTTGAAATGATAGACACCGACGCTCCATGTAACTTAAATATCTCCTAAATAAACAACTTAACATAATCCTCTCCTGAGTAGCTAGTTTTTACAGTTAAGAAGTGATCTGACTTGGTCATCCTATCTACAATGACCCAAATAAAATCATACTAGTTTTGAGACCACGAAATACAAATAACAGTCATAACTCGAGGCTACCCCCTAGTTGTGACAATGGTGCTAATGGTCACAAGGACCAAAAGCTAACCCATAAGTTTGTACCTACTGTGAGTACTGAGTAAACTACTAATAAAATATGTATATGGAAGATAACAAATAAGGTAGCCAATCTGAATACCAAAAACATGATTCAATCATAAGTCTATAAATAACTGATAAAAATACTAAAACCACAACTAAAAAAGACTGATAAACTGACTAGCTATCTAACTGACTAAATGAATGTCTGAAAAGCCTCCACCTGACTAACAATATGGAACTATTGAAATAACTGAAATAATCAATCTTGCCCTCGATGGATAAGGACTCACCAATACTGCTAATGGTAAGATGAACTATCTAAGCATGGTCGGGGAACTTAGTATCCGAACCTATGATATAGGACATCATAGCACAAAGAAGAGTATGCAGTCAGTACTTTGAATGTACTGGTATATGTGATGAGGATAAGATAAAATGCATGGCTTAATTATGCATGAAATAATGACTGATTGAATAGCTAGAGATAACTGAAGATGATTACACGAAACTATAGTATATGAGAATGCAAGACCAAACATATATATATATATATGTGTGTATACATTTCTAAAATAAGATCTAAATAGAAATACTAAAATCTGATAACTGAATAGCGAACAGTCTATATGCTTTGGTCAAGCAAACCTAAACTGAAACTATACTGAATACTATGCTGAGACTATGGGAGCTAGCTATAACCGACATACCTCAATATGGTATCAGGGTCCAACCTACAACCCTAGTTGGAAGGGTGCCTGTACCTTTCTAAGGGTACAAGCTCTAATTGACGATTCGGATTTGCAAGTCTGAGCTGATGCCTTAAAGGATGAAGCTGTTATCCTAACTGAAGGGGGACCTCTCAAAATCTATGGTGGCACCGTAGGTTTATAACTTAGGGACTGCTACTAGTGCCTCATGCCTAACTAACGGGGGAGATACCATCCCTATGTTCACTAGGTACTAAGTGTTACTCCCAATTGAATGACATAGATATTGGGATGAACTAAGTTTAATTGAGAAAATAACTAATCATAATACCTGGCTGAATAACAATGCTCATGATTTTTCTGAAATCATTTTGAAGATACTAAAATTATGTAAAAAAATAGGTATTGGGTGTTCATACCCCACCAACACTAAATGTAAACAATATTAAGGCCATATATAAGCTTAGAAAACCATAGTAGGGAATAATTATTCAAAATCCAACTTAGGAAATTCATCAAACAGATGAGAGCCATAAACTTAAACATAAGGATGAGCAAAACATGCGACAATAACGTAGTTATAGTACTAAAAACCATGAATTATGGAGTTTAATATAAAGATTTCAATATTTAAAATAGTAAATGGCTTATTCCACATGAAAAACATGTAAAATCATAGCTTGAAATCAAATTAACAAGATATTTATGGACATAATCCAACTTAATCATGTAAAACTCATAATTTAAAATATAAAAAGGGATTCTTGGACTCCATGGGTGAAAAGGGCCCATGGATGAACATCACACATACCTTAAGCCCTTAATATTGGAAGAGAAACACCAATCTTGATGTCTCCTTAAAGGTTCTTGGATTTAGGAACTTGAATTCTTGGTTTCCTTAGAGATAAAGTAATAGAATTGATGATTTAGGGAGATAAGTAGGGTTTATTTGAGAGGAGAATTTAATGAGAAGGGCAAATAATGCCCTAACTGATGGTATAAGTTGTTATATGATGACTTGGATTGAGGGGAAAAGACACAAGTGCCCCTTAGGCATTTAAATTCATAACTGGGCTGCGATTTAAAGTCTCACCGTGATGCGGTGAAGGTGCCATCTCTAATAGCACCACAACACGGCACTATTGCAGTGAGTTACTGGAATCGTGATCCAAATGTGACCCAATCCTCATTCAAAAAATCCAAATTTTTTTTTGAGTCATGCTTCTTACACCCTTAAACATGAATTAACTAAAAAACCAATATCTCGGGGTCGGGAAGGCTAATTTAAAAAAAAATCCTTGAAGTTAAGAGGCCTTAAGAATAACTAAGTCCCCAACACTAAGTGAGATTTTTAGGATTTAAACCTCTTATGCATACAACTAGGTGCTGAACTAAGCTAAGAATAATACGGGGTATTATAATATCTCTTCCTTGGGAAAATTCATCCTCGAATGAGACTAATGAGGCTGAGAGTTCTGAACTAAGGTAACTGTGATCACATACTGAACATGCATAACTGAAAACATGATTACATGACTGAGTCTGAAACATGATACATGAATTGAACTGATTTCGGGAATACATGCAATGACATGAGAATGGTTATATAGATAAAATTGATAATGGAAAAGAGACAATTTAAGAAAGACTATTACCTTAAGTTGAGTCTGAGTTAGCAGAGAAAAAATAGGGGTATTTGGTACGCATATCTGGTTTTGCTTCCCAAGTGGCTCCCTCAATGGACTGATTTTACCAAAGAACTTTAACCAAGGGAACTTCTTTGTTTTTTAGTCTACGAATCTGACGATCAATGATTTTGATTGGAATTTCTTCATAAGAAAGGCTATCCTTAACGTATGCGCATTCAAAAGGAACTACGATAGTTGGATCATAATACACTTTTTGAATAAAGAAACATGAAACATTCGACGCACTGATGCCAAATCTGTAGAAACTCAAGCTCATAAGCGACCTTCCTAAAATGACTCAAAATTTTGTAAGGGCCAAATATCGGGGACCGAGCTTCCTCTTTTTGCCAAATCTCTTCACTCCTTTTATGGACAAAATTTTTAGATCTACCAAATCACAAAAATCAAACTCAAGGTCTCTTCTTCTTCCATCTGCATAGGATTTTTGATGGCTCTGGGTTGTTTTAAGACTCTCCTCGATTAACTGAACCTTTTCCATTGCATTATACACCAAATTTGGCCCTATCAAAGCAGCCTTACCTACCATAAACCAACTAATAGGAGATCTACATCTCCTCCGATAGAGAGCCTCAAATGAAGCCATCTAAATACTGGAGTGATAACTATTATTATAGTTAAACTCGATCAAAGGTAAGTGATTATTCCAACTATACCTAAAATCAAACACATATGCCCTCAACATATCCTCTAGGGTCTGACTGGTCCTCTCTGCCTGACCATCTGTCTAAGGATGAAAAGATGTATTAAGATAAACTTGGGTACCAAGGCCCTTCTGAAAATCCTTCCAAAAGTGAGAGGTAAACTAAGTACTTATATCTTAAATTATAGACAATGGGACACCATGCAACTTAATCAACTCTCTAAGATAGAGCTTAGCATATTCCTCGGCTGAATATGAAGTATGAACTAGCAAGAAATGAGCTAATTTGGTTATGCTATCTAGAATAACCCAAATTTAATCATGCTAACAACGCGTATGAGGCAATCCCATCACAAAATCCAAGTTTACAATCTCCCATTTCCATGTGGGAATTTTGAACTCTTGCACGGTACCACTAGGCCTCTGATGTTTAACTTTAACCTGCTGACAATTAGAAAACTTATCTACAAACTCTGCGATATCTCCTTCCATACCACTCCACCAATAAATTTCCTGCAAATCAAGGTACATCTTAGTGGCTCCTGGGTGTATAGAGTAACGAGCACCTTGCGCTTCTGCAAGAATTCACTTTCTCAAACCATCAAAACATAGAACACACAGCCTACCTTGAGAACGCAACACACCATCTCCCCATTGGGAGAAAACCTCTACCTTCTGATCTCTAACTAATTCCTTCAACTTAGCAAAACTAGGATCCCTTTCTTGTTTCTCCTTTACTTCAGCCACCAAAAAAGATTCTGAACTATTATGAACCCATTTACTACCTTCAGCTGTATCAACCAACCGAACACCTAATCTAGTAAGTTTATGAACCTACTAAAATAACTTTTTCTTATCATTCTCAACATGAGCAACACTACCTATAGACAATCTACTAAGGGCATCTGCCACTACATTGGACTTTCTCAGATGATACAACATGCTCATATTGTAATCTTTCAATAACTCAAGCTACCTCCTTTGATGAAGATTCAAATCATTCTGTGAGAACACATACTACAAACTTTTGTGATCCGTGAAAACATCAACATGAACCCTATAAAGATAATGCTCTAAATTTTCAAGGCAAACACAACAATTGCCAACTCAAGATCATGGGTAGGGTAATCTTTTCATGGGGTTTAAGCTATCTAGAGGTTTAGGCTATGACCTTACCTCTATGTATCAAAACAAAACCAATACCCATTCTTAAAACATCACAAAATATAAAAAATCCCTTAGAACCATTTGGCAAAGTTAGATAGGTCGAATCTTTAACTCCTGAAAACTCTTTTCACAAGAATTTAACCACTAACATTGACATGCTTCTGAGTCAATCAAGACATGGGGGATGCACTAGATGAAAAACCTTCAAAAAATCATCTATAATAGCTAGCCAAACCCAAAAAACTCCTGATATCTAATGGAGAGATGGGTTTGGGTTAGTTTCTCACTACTTTGGTCTTTTGAGGGTCAACTCTAATGCCATCACTATGAATAATGTGGCCAAGGAAATATACCGATCTTAGCCAAAACTTGCACTTATTGAATTTGGAAAACAACTGATGAGCTCTTAAGGTCTGCAGCACAATCCATAGATGGTCCGCATGATTTATTTTCTATGGGAATAGAAAAGAATATCATGAATAAAGACTATGACGAACATGTCCAAGTACTGCTTGAACACCTTGTTTATCAAGTACATAAAAGCTGTTGGGGTATTTGTTAGTCCAAAAGACATAACTAGAAATTCAAAGTGATAATATCCAGTTCTGAAGGTTGTCTTCGGAATGTCACATTCTATGATACTAAGCTGATGATAGCCGAATCTGAGGTTTATCTCAGAGGAAATAACTGGCACCCCCGAAGTTTGTCGAACAAGTCATCAATCCTTGGGAAATACTTATTCTTGATTGTGCCTTTGTTTAACTGATGGTAAGCAATACACATTCTGAGAGAACCATCTTTCTTACACACGAAAAGGACTAAAGTGCCTCATAGGGAAACATTAGGAAAGATAAATCCCTTATATAGGAGATCTTTGAACTCCCTAAGCTCGGCTGGAGCCATTCTATAGAGTGGAATAGAGATAGGCTGGGTATCTTAAAGGAGATCTATTCTGAAGTCAATTTCCTTTTTGGGAAGGACTCCAGGGAGATCTTCAGGGAACACATCTGGAAACTCCCTTACTACTAAAACTGACTCGATACTGGGTTCTTAGAACTATATTATTTGACTTGAACACGATGGTAAACACACCCTTTAGATATCATCTTTCTCGCTCTAAGATACGACATAATTTGACCCCTATGCGCTGAAGTACTACCCCTTCATTCAATGACTGGTTCATTAGGAAACTGAAATTGAATGACCCTATTTCTATAGTAAACTGAACCATGGCATGAGTGGAGCCAATCCATGCTAAGAATGACATCAAAATCAGTCATATTTAATTCCACAAGATCTACTTAAGTTATTTTCTGGGATATTATAACCGGGAAATTTCTGTATGCCCGTCTGGCTATAATAGCTTTACCCACTTATTTACACACTGAGAAAGGCTCTGCTAATATTTTTGGTATGACAATAAAATTAACAACTATATAGGGGGTTACAAAGAAAATGAGGCTCTGGGGTCTAGTAAAACATACACATAACGATGAAAGACCTGTAACGTACCCATAATCACATCACAAGAACTTTCCTAATCCTGTTAGAAATAAAATGCATATAGTCGATTCTGGCGCAGTCCACTAGTGGCACTGGATGTAGCGTCCTGCTGAGTTGGATGACCTGTTGGTGCTGATAGAGAATTATTTTGACCCTGCTGGCAATCATTCCTACCTTTCCACATACCCGCTGGGTACTCCTTGATTTTATGGCCTGTCTTACCACAAACAAAAAACACATCACTAACAGCCTTGCATTCACCTGGATTATTCTTACCACATCTCCGACAAAGTGGGTTAGTATGACAACTGTTCACGCTACCTTGTGTCTTAGAACCTAGTGCTTTATCCTGACTGTTAGCTCTAAACTTTGGAACTGGCACGCTAGATAAAGATAAAGCTAGGGATGGAAATTTCTAATGGAACTAAGAATGGTTACCCCCCTCTAACCTCAGCTGTTAAAAGTTAAAACTACCTCTTCTGGCCCTCTTATTCTCTCTTTCTTTATCTTTAATCATCCTCAATCTATTGAGCATGAACCATGAGTCAAGATAAATACATATCCTTAATCAACATTTTTGTCCTACACTCTTTTACCACACTACCAGATACACCAGATACAAATTTACTCAATCTAAACCTATTATCAGCTACCATCAAAGGAGCATACCTAGCCAACCGAGTAAAATTAAGCAGGTATTCCTTCACACTCATAGTACCCTACTTCAAATTAATAAACTCCTACACCTTATATTCCCTCAACTCTAATGGAAAGAACCTGTCTAAGAAAGTTATGGCAAACTCTTCCCACTCAACAGGACTTACCTCAACACCCTTATCACCCCTTAACTGCTTAGATTAGGTGTGAGCTACATCCTACAACTGATATGCAACCAAATATATACTCTCACTCAAAGTGACACCCATGATATCTGTTATTTTCTGAACCATATAAAAAAATTCCTGAGGATCCTCCTCGGGCTTGGATCCCAAAAACAAAGGGGAGTCATTCGAGCGAAATCCTAAATCCTAGTTGCAACTATATTTGCCACTGAATTGGCCAGGGTAGCACCCTAAATATTATTTTAAGAAACTAGTAAGTGAGCTAAGGTAGTGAAGGCAACTCTGAATTCGGTGTGAGAGACATGCTCATTCAGGGGACCTTCCTAAACAGGTGAAGGTGCAGTTTGATTCTCATTTTTTTCCCCATTATTCTTTCTGGGAGACATGGTTTGTAATAGAATAAAGTATGAGTCAGAAAAAGGGTTAACATAGAGCTCATGCTCATTCGCATGACATGAATACTGAAAGAAGGGAAACTTTTCCTAAAATATCTTGTAGCCTCTTGTCTATAAGTGTGGCATGCGTCACACCCATGGACAAGACTTTACTCAATGTGACTTTTAGACTCCCTAGGACAATGTAAAATATTAGGATCTAATACCATGTTTTTTCATGGCCCGATGCTACCCCCTAGCCACGACAATGGTGCTTACTGTCACAAGTGACCACAAGCTAAATCATGAGCTGGTACCTACTATGAGCACTAAGAAATTACTAATAAAATATGTACATAGAAGATAGCTAATAAGGTAAGACAATCTAAATACTAAAAGTGTGATTCTATCACAAGTTTGTAAACAACAGATAAAAATACTGAAACCAGAACTAATAAATAGTGATAAACTGACTAGCTGTCTAACTGACTAACTGAATGTCTGAAAAAACTCTAACTGACTAAAAATATGGAACTACTAAAATAACTAAAATTATCAATCTTTCCCTTGATGGATAAGGACTCACCAATATTGCTGCTGGTAAGCTGAACTGTCTAAGCGCGATTGGGGAACTGAGTATCTAAACCTATGATATAAGACATCATAGTGCAAAGAAGAGTATGTAGTCAGTACTTTGAATGTACTGATATATGAGATGAGGATAGGCTAAAATGCATGGGTTAACTATGCACGAAATAATGACTGACTGAATAGCATAAGATAACTAAACATGATTGCGCGAAACTATAGTATATGAGAATGCAAGACCAAGCATATATATATACGTGTACATTTCTAAAATAAGTTGTAAATGGATATACTAAAATCTAATAACTGAATAGCTGAGAGTCTATATTCTTTGGTCAAGCAAACCTGATCTGAAACTATACTGAATACTCTGCTGAGACTGTGGGAGATAGCTTTAACCGACATACCTCAATTTAGTAATCAGGGTCCAACCTATAACCCTAGTTTGAAAGGTGCCAGTACCTTGCTAAGGTACAAAAACTGGCTGACGATGAGGATTCCACAAGGCTGAGCTGATTCCTTACAGGATGAGGCTACTATCCTAACTGACGAGGGACCTCTCAAAATCTATGGTGGCACCATAGGTTTGGAACATAGGGACTGCTACTAGTGCCTCATGCCTAACTGACAGGGGAGACACCATCCCTATGTTCACTCGGTGCTAAGTGTTACTCCCAACTGAATGACATAGATACTGGGCTAAACTAAGTTTAACTAAGAAAATAACTAATCATAATAACTAGCTGAATAACAATGCTTATGGTTTATCTGAAATTATTCTAAAGATACTAAAATTATGTAAACAACTAGGATCGAGTGTTCATAACCCACCTGCACTGAATGTAAACAACATTAAGGACATATACAAGCTTTGAAAACCATAGTAGGGAATCATTATTCAAAACCCAACTTAGGAAATTCATAAAACACATGAAAGCTATAAACTTAAACATAAGGATGAGCAAAACATGCGACAATAACATAGTTACAATACTAAAAACCATGAATTAGGGACTTCAATATAAATATTTCAATATTTAAAATAGGTAATGGTTCATTTAACATGAATAACATTTAAAATAGTAGCTTGAAATAAAATTAAGAAGATATTCATGGACATAATCTAACTTAATCATGTAAAACTTGCAATTTAAAATACAAAAAGAGATTCTTGGGCTCTATGGGTGAAAAGGGCCCATGGATGAACATCAGACATACCTTAAACTATTAATCTTGGAAGAGAAACACCAATATTGATGTTTCCTTGAAGGTTCTTGGATTTGGGAACTTGAATTCTTGGTTTTCCTGGAGAGAAAATAATGGAATTGAATAGGGTTTCTTTTAGAGGAAAATTAAAGAAGAAGGGTAAATAATGCCCTAACTGATGGTATAAGTCGTGATATAATGACTTGGATTGAGAGGAAAAGACACAATTGCCCCTTAGGCAATAAAATTCATAACTGGGCTATAATTTAAAGGCTCACCATGATACAATGAAGTTGTCATTGCTCATAGCGCCGCGACGCAACACTATCGCGATGAGTTGATGGAATCGTGATCCAAACGTGACCCAATCCTCGTCCAAAATATCCAAACATATTTTGAGACATGTTTCTTACACCCCTGAACATGAATTAATTTAAAAATCAACATCTTGGGGTTAGGAAGACTAATTTAAAAATTCCTCAAATTTAAAACGCCTTAAAAATGACTAAGTCCCTAACACTTAGTGAGATTTTTAGGATTTAATCCTCTTATGCATGAAACAAGGAGATGAATTGAGCTAAGAATAATACAGGGTATTATAGTAACAAAATCCATATTAATCATCTCCCATTTCCACATAGTCAACTCTATCTCCTGCGAAGTACCACCAGGCCTCAAATGCTTTACCTTGACTTGTTGACAAACCATACACTGAGCAACATAATTTGCGACAACATTTTTCATATTATTCCACTAGTAGATTTCCTTCAAGTCATGACACATTTTTTCAAACCCGAATGATTTGTATATCTAGACTTATAAGCTCTGATCAAAATTCTTTCTCGTAGCCCATCCACATTAGGAACACATATTTTTTCTTTATATCTCAAAATTACATCTCCCCCAATCTCAAAAGCCATAACCTTTTGTTGACCTACATCATCCTAAATTTTCAAAATCTACTTCTCCTTGACCTCAGCAACAAGTGATAATTTAACGACCTCCTAAACAATTACTCCTCCATCCTTGGATTCCAAAAGATGAACTCCTAAATTAGAAAGCTAGTGAATATCCTTTACCAATCCTCTTTTCTCCTTATCAATATGGGACAGAATCCCCATGGACAATTAGCTAAGAGCATCAAAAACCATATTAGCTTTACTTAGATGATAGTGCAAACTCATATCATAATCCTTAATCAATTTGAGCTACCATCTCTGCCTAAGATTTAGTTCTTTCTATGTAAACACATACTGCAAGATCTTATGATACAAATAAATTTCCATACGTACCCTACATAAATAATGGCACCAAATTTTCAAAGCAAAGATCACAACCGCCAACTCTAGATCATGATTAAGGTAATTTCTCTCATGAACCTTAAACTACCTTGAAGCATAATCTACAACTTTGCCATGCTACATTAAAATACAACCTATTCCTATACGGGATGCATCACAATATATGACAAACCCTTTAGTATCCTCGAGTAGGCTCAGAACTAGCGCAAAAGTCAACTTATCCTTCAAATTCTCAAAACTGCCTTCACAAGCATCTAATCATAAAAACATAACCTTTTCAGAGCTAACTTTGTTAGTAGAGCCAAAATAGATGAGAAACTCTCCAGAAACCTCCTATAGTACCCAACCAAGCCCAAGAATCTCCTAATGTCAGTTGGATTCCTAGTTCTAGGCCATTTCTTAACTGCCTCAACTTTTTATTGATCCACCTTTATCCCCTCACTAGAAATAACATGCCTAAGAAAGGTCACAACACTTAGCCAAAATTAAAACTTAGAAAATTTTGCATATAATTTCTAGTCCTTAAGGGTCTATAACATAATTCGAAGGTAATTAACATGATCCTCCTTACTTTTGGAGTACACTAGGATGTAATCAATGAACATAATAATAAACAAGTCCAGAAACTACCTGCACACCCAATTTATAAGATCCATAAAAGTAGTTAGGGCATCAGTTAACCCAAATGACATAATCAAAAGCTTATTTTTAACCATAACCTTATTTAATTGATGATAGTCTATAAACATCCCAAGAGATTCATCTTTATTCCATACAAAAAGTACAAGAGAACTCAATGAACAAATACTAGGATGAATGGAAACCTTACTAAGAAGATCCTTTAACTGCTTCTTTAGTTCCTTTAGTTTAGATGGAGCCATTCTATATGGAGAAATAAAAATAGGATTAGTATTCTATAGAAGGTTAATCCCAAAATCTATTTCTCAATCTTAAGGAATTCTAGGAAGATCATCGAGAAAAACTTTATAAAATTCATTAACAATAGGGACAAATTACAAAGAGAGATCTTAGAATCCTTAACACGTACTGGTGAAATCTACACTCTTTGGAAACCAGTTTCTAAGCTCTAAGATAAGAAAAAAACTTCCCTTTGGGTACTAAGGATCTCCCCTTCTATTCAATTACTGGTTAATTAGGAAAATGAAAACTGGCCTTTTGGGTCCTACAATCCATAGAAGAATAGCATTAGTGAAGCCAAACATCCTCAAGATTACATAAAAATCTACTATATCAAGTTTTATCAAATCCACAAATGTCTTTCTATGAAGAATGGATACCATATAACCCTTATAGATTTTACTAGCCAAAATAAACTCACCCACAAAAGTTAAAATAGAATAAAAGTCAAAAATATTTTTAGGATCAAAACCAAAGTATACATCCATATAAGGGGGCACATAAGATATGGTATAACTCTAATCAAACAAACAATAAACATCATGGGAGAAGAGCTGTATTCCTGACGAGTAGCAAGTGTATAAAGGAGATTTCGACCATTGTCAATACCTGATGTGGTGCCCTTAGGTGTAGGAGCTAAAGAAGTGGTGACTAGGATCTTATAAGATCAAGTGAAAACTTTAGGTATAGGGTAATTTCAATGCATATGACCAAGCTGACCATAATTAAAGCATAAATTCCTTCCCTTCTCATAATATCTATGGTAAAGCTTTCCTCAAAAATGGCAAAGGGATAAGGTGGGGCTTACTGTGCTCAACTAGCATGAGGCTAGGAACCCTATGACTTAGGAACATTGCTAGACTAAATTTGATGATCACCTGAAGGCTTAGGATATAGAAAACTAGCTGGAAAATAGGAATTTACCCAATGTCTCTTATCTCTCCTACTATTCTGCTGACTTGCATCCTTTCCTACTTATCTAAATTTCTTACTCTACCCCTCTCTCACTTCTACCTACTTTTTCTTAACCTCCACCTTATGCATATAAACCACCAGTATGGATATGTCCATATCATTATTAAGTATAGAAGCCTTACATTCTAATACCAAATCACAGGACAATCTAGAAATAAACTTCCTTATCCAGGACCTCATAACACTAACTCCGGATCATAATGGGACAACTGATGGAACTTCAATGGATACTCCTTTACATTCATCTTACCTTGCTTCAAGTTCATAAAATCTTTATACTTATCCTTCCTTAACTCTTGAGGAAAGAAATTATCAAGAAAAGCACCTGAAAACTCATCCTACACTACAGACTCAGTGTCATAACCTCTCAGCCCTTCCTACTCCTCATACCACTGGTAAGATATATGCTTTAACTGATATGCAGAAAACTCCACACCCTCTAAATTAGTAGCATACATCACCTTTAAAATCTTCTCTATCTCCTCAAAAAATCCCTAAGGATACTCCTCAACCTTAGATCCTGTAAAGGTTAGGGTATTCAACATCATAAACTGGCCAACCTGAGTGACCTCAAATAAATAATGTGCTATGGATTCATAGCAATTAAAATGATTTAACTTGAAGAATATGCATTTACTTGTAGCTATTTTATTGGATTTGATATGTGTTTGAAGTGATTTTGTAGGAAACTAGGTGTTGGAAGCTAATCAGATGAAAATGGAATGAAAATCTAAAAAATAACCCACATTCTTAGGCACCTATTGGTAATAGGTAGCATAGTAAGTAATAAAAATTGAAGTACAGAGGCTCAAAAGTAGTAAAAAGAAGACTATGACACTGACGGAGGGCACCTACGGTCCGTAGGTTGTAGTAGACTACAGAGGGACAAAGTCCAGCGAGTTTTCAACACTTTTGGAGATAGAGGCTCCTTGGAGATAAGTTTAGTTCATTCAAAATTCTTTTGATTCTAAGATTGACTTTTAATCTTAGGATCTTATTGTTCTTGGTTTGTCACTAGGCTCAGGTTTTGCTTCCTTTTGTATAACCAATATTGTAAATGTTTTAACAATGTTGTATCAGAGAAGTTAAGATAATGATATTTCTTTTGATTAGCATTTTCATTTTTATGTATTTTATTTAGTTACTCATGAATTATACAAGTATCATGGGTTATCTTGTTATCACTTATGGTTCTAAGTACCCTTTGACGTAAATGAGGTAGTCTTAGGGCATTATAAACTTGGTATTAGAGCACAGATTTTAAGTACACTAGGGTATCTATAAAGCTGTGACTAGTATAGTCTTGCGGAATGGTAATTGTATATGTACTTTTCTTCATGAGGCTATTGGATATTTAAGAAATATTTCACTTCTTTCTTACTCCAGATCATGCAGTAAAGTTGTCCTCTAAGAAACTTATGTTGATTTGTGTGTTACTCTAAAATTTTCCAACTGTGGCTCAACCTTGAGATAATATAAGAAGTAAATTTCAATTCTTCGTGATATGATGCTCTTAGTTATCTATAAGAACATTTGAAATAACATAAAAGTTTTGAGAGGAGCCCATTAGTGTGTTTTATTTCCTTTAATTTGAAAGATTATGCCCATATTTATATGATTTGTATGATTAAGACAGAATATGACATGTATTTAGATTTCTCTTTAACCCTTCACTACATATAACACTCATGAGAGGAGAATGTATGTACCTAGATTATTGAATAAAGTCTTTATAGTGAGATATAGTAACTTTAGAGTCTTAGGTTTAATAAGTAGTAGAAAAACCTCGGAGTCAGGCATATGGATTTAGAATTCTAGTAATAAGAAAGGTAGGGATAGAAATTGGTTAAGAGTATATTGATGGATAAATATATGATATTAAGTTTGGATTGAGGTAATATGTCTTTAGGTGTTAACTAATGGGTAGTGAGTATGCTGTAGATTTCATAGTGGAAGGTAGAGAAGGAGTTATAAGTTAAGATGAGCTAGTAGGCTTGAAATAATACATGCAAGAATTTAAGTTCATCTTTTGCAATTATGATGGTATAGGTATGATATAGAGATGTACCAAAGGTAATATGTGGTTGCATTATTTTCTAAGGTTATTAAGTATCATATGTGATTAGATAGTATCCTTGAGTTGCTAAATGTGAAGAAAGCTAGTTATATAGTATAGTGTTCTGTATAGCTAAGTTAAGGAGTTATGGATATATGATGTTGAGTCTTTTGGTATTATTTGATTCTCATGGTTTAGGGAAAATATAAGTTTAGAGGTAAGATATTAGAGAAGGGCAAATATGTGTAGAGAGAGGCAAGAATATTTGCGTAGAAGAGAGTAAATATAGAATGATGATTATTAAAGCTAGATAAAGTCAAGGATGGTCTATATGAAAGGAGTGTACTAGAATGTAAGTTAGTATTTTCCCAATATAGTTTATCTGGGTGAGTTGAGCATTCAAGTATAGACTGCTAGAGTAAAGAAATTAGAGCCCAGTCTTAAGGATATGTAATAGGCCCATAGGCTTAGAATGTTGGATTTAATTTAAAGGGGATATGATAGAGTGAAGAATCAAATCATATTTAATGAATTTTATTTTTATGCATGTCAATAGGAGTTATCATAAGATAACTATTCATTCTTACTATAGCATAATCCTTGGATTTCAGTCATTATGGCATCCTGTCCATGTCTTGCATGATAGAGCTACACCTGTGACTAATGCTTATCCTCTTCATGCATATTCATTTGTAATCTCAAATCCTCGTAAAAGAAAGTAAAAACTTCACAGTAAAAACTTCACTCTGTGATCCTAGTCATCTCCTATGAATTTATGAGTTCCAGTCTTATGTTAAGTAACTTATATAGGTATGAACCCATGTTTCAGAGTATGCTCATTTCTCAGAAATCATGGTAAACCCTTAATGACTAGTGAAATTTAGATTATGTCAAGTATGTCATTAGTTTTTACCTCTTTAATGAATCATGCCTATGATACTATATACTTCAGGTCTTAATCAAGTGTCAAAGTTTTGTATAGTATTCATTCATTCTTAAGGTCCTTATGTTCTATCATTTTGGTTATCCCCTTATGGTAAGATAGTGGTGATGAAAATAGATGAATAATGGTTTAGATGGGAGAGAGTAGATTTCCTTACTAGGGAAAAATTTTGTATGCTTTTTTGTCTAAGCCTATAAATGTGAAAGAAAAATCTATGCAAAGCTTTTTTATATGTCATAGTCAGTTAAAAATTTTTGGTGTGCCTATTTGGAGATAATTCATAGAGTTGTTACTAGTGGAGTTATTAGAGAATATGGAAGGTTTCCTAGATGTTGGTATATAAGTAGTTGAATGCATTATGAACTAGTGAATTCTTGATTAGAGCTCGAAGTTAGTGTCAAAGTGGTTAGAAGAATTAGACTTGAGATGGGAGCTCTGGAAAGACATAGGATATTGAAATCCATGGTTTAGTCCAGTATTATTGTGTTATGTATAGTACCGTGTGACTTCGAGTTATGCTTGAACGCGATGAGAGTATGTAGCTTAACTTACGCGTTGGTAGGAGTAGTCACCTATACCCATGTGAAAGTTATAAGTTTCATCAAATAAAGTGTGGTATTTAATGGGAAATGTATAGTTTAGAAGAGTGTTTGAGAGTGTGTGGCGCTTAAGGGGAAGAGTGTTGTTAAGCTTGAAAGTTAACAGTTTCCTAAGGCATAGTAATCCTATTATAGCTTTTGTTTTATATGCCTATATTCCATGTTATACAGCTTTAGCCATGTTGTGATTTCTTATTTGAATTCCATACTCAGATCATGCCTAAAATTCTTCCCCTTGATTGTTATTAGAAGTTATGATAAAGAGAGTCTGAGGAAACCCATTTTCCTTCTTAGTAGCTCTTCAAAATCTTATTGAATTATATCTCACTTCTCAGTTCTATATGTACAATCATGTCATGAATGTCTCAATTAAGTTCTAAACTCTCAGCATAAATCAGTTCCTTATAGTTAATCAAGTCAGCTAAGAAATTAGTTTCATGTTGTGGGGTTTTATCTTTTTAGCTCATCTATATCCTTTATTTGTAGACATGATGGCTAAGATCCTTTATTTGTTCACTCCTAACAATGATTCAATTGGAGTAAGAGATTTCTCTCCTAGAATTGCGCTCTTCTAATTTCATGTCTACACTGTCCCATATATTTTCTACGTATGTGATCAGGTTCCAGATGTATCAGCAAAGTCATTACTTTATCATGATGTGATTCCAATTACAAAACCTAATCAGTTTTAGAAATTTTGTTTTAGGTTAGTAACTTTATTCTTTACATCCCAATGTCTATCTTCATTCAAGGATGAATGATCCCAAGAGGGAGATATTTTAATACCCCAAAAATTTCTACCTAAGCTTCTAACTATTTGTCATATATATATAGGTTCAAAATAATAATTTTTAATCATAGAGAAGTTTCATGATCATTTACCTAGTGTGTAAACTACTTTTGATATGAAGAATGTTCATAGAAAATACTTAGAGCAAAGTTGAGTTGAGAACTTTTGTTATCGATTGAGTTTCGGTATTTGATCTTATAAGAGTCAACTTTAAATTCATATAGCTCGAATTTATAGATAAAGACCCATGAAATGAAAGGTATTTCAGTCCTCTTTCCAGTATATCCAATTTCGCCTAAATCTGATACCCAAGTGAAAAATTATGAGCATCTTTGCAAATGAACCAGTGCGAGTCTGTGATAAGAGTGTGGCATGTCCTCTATGCTTTGTGATAAGTGAGTGCCATTTCTATGGTCACAGAGGTGCTAAAATTATTTTTTTTCTTTAGTTTTTTTAGGGTAAACTAGTCACTTATGTACAAAATGATCCTATAACTACTACTAACATATTTTCCCTTATCCCCTAACCCAAACACAGGATTCCTCTTCTCTCATACTCATAAGAGCACCCAAATAAGGGTTCTTCTCCAAAATTCAAGCTTCCAAGGCTCTAATTCAAGGTTCCTACAAAGATAATTCACTAAATTCAAGTATGTGGGGTTTGAAAAAGGATAATCTTTCATCCTTGTTCCCAAAAGTTGAATTTTTACATGAGTTTTAAGGATTTAATGGCTAGTGTTCATACCCATTTTCATGTTTCGATATTATTACACTATCATATGATTAAAGTTTAGTTAGCACAAGAATTACCTTCAGTCATGCTTTTACTTACACGATTCATCACGATTTGATTTTTGGTGATTTATGTAAAATAATTATTCCTATGTAATTTGATAATTTTACCCCTCCATGTGGTTTCTCTGTGGTATTTCTAAGGTGTGGGGATATTTGTCTTGATTCCCATTAAATTTCAGTATGATCCATGTGAAATTGTGATTTTGGTGTTTGAAAAGGCTTATAGTGACTTTGCTCAACATTTCATGATTTGTGCATCGAATGAAAAAATGGACTGCGCCAACAGATTCAAAACATTAAATGTAGGGTTGTTACATGGTTGGTGTAATTTTATGGCTTTTATATCTCATTTCGACCCTTGGTTCAAAAAGTTGTATAATAGGGTTTCGGTGGTTAACTTTGTGAAAATGATGTTTTTTCAAAATCAGATACCACCATTGAGTTTGGAGCATCAAGTTTGATAGGGTAGCATAGTTTGTTTGCATTCTCGGGATTTTGGATGAATTTTGAGGGGTCTGCAGCGACTTGAAATTCTCCAAGTCTCCAGTTGGTGCACCCGCTTAAGCGATCTTTTGATCTCTTAAGTAACCCAGCTTCACAACTGATATATAGCTTACACGACTCCTATGTATCATACGCGACCATCGCTTAAGCAAAAATAGGTTTGCTTATGCAACACCCGCTGATAGGTAAAGTATAACGTATGCGACCCGGTGATTGCTTAAGTAGTGCCTGAGTCATTTATATACCCCATTTTCACGATTTTTGAGACTTAGTGCATACAAATTTTTGAGAA
This sequence comes from Capsicum annuum, assembly GCF_002878395.1. Classification (NCBI taxonomy): domain Eukaryota; kingdom Viridiplantae; phylum Streptophyta; class Magnoliopsida; order Solanales; family Solanaceae; genus Capsicum; species Capsicum annuum. The sequence continues at coordinate 634,422 of NW_025842141.1, forward strand.
ATTTCTTCCATTTTAAGCTTGGGTAAGCTCCAAATACCTATTTCAATTACTTTTGTTTGATTTTTATCATGTAAACTTTGATAAAACTTGGATTTAAAGGTGAAATTTTGGATTTTAGCTCAGAAGGCCTAATATAGTAATTCTTCGATCGAAACCCCAATTTAAATATGTTTTCACTGGGGTTTTCTTCTATGAGTTTCTTTAATCATGGGGAATATATTTTAGACTAAAATTACAATTTTACCCTTCTTTTTTATAAACCCATTTTGGGGGCTCGTTTTGAATCTGACTCAAAAATAGAAAATATAGGTGTTGCTGGCTTTCTTTTGACATGTAGATTCAGTATTTAGTTGATTTTGGGTTTTTTTAACTGAGGGAAAATCTCTGAATTGAAGGATTTTTGAATCAGTTTTTGGCATTTGAGATAGGTTGTGGCTTAACTTTAATCATACTGGGATGGGTAGTTAATATTGGTATAAAATCATGTTATAGGTATGGAAACCAATCATGAAAATGATGTTGTTGATGTGTTGTGCCAGTGTGGGGTCTGTATTGTTATTTGGTTGTTTTGAGGCATTATTTGTTTTGCGTGACCGTGTGGGGTCTTCTATGATGATATTGGACTTGTATCTGAATCATTGATTGCTAATCTTGGTAGAAATTGTCTAAATTAGTCATTATAAGGTATCAAATGACATGTCATGGTATATCTTACTCTATTAATATGCAGGTTTGTTGAATTATGGATGACTGGCTTACTGGGTGGCTTTTTGATCACTTACCTGGTATATTGGTTGGATTTGGAAATTTTAATTTTGGTTGGTTGTGAGCATTACATCCTCATATCATACTCATTCATAAAATATTGGTACCACTAAGGAAATACTAGAAACACTAGAAATACTAAAAACATTGGCTTGTGACATTAGTATAGACCTTATTTGAGAGATGTGTCGGAGAGGAGTCATGGATATTATTTTTGATTTTTGTATTGAATATGGGTTGACGAGCCCCCATGGGTCTTAATTTGTAATGCCCCAAATTTGGTACTCGAAATGTCACATGGTGCTCATGACCCTAAAGGACCATAAGATAATCCATGACTGATATTTGTACCTATACACAACATAATATACTGTATAAATGCAAAAATAAAGGTTGTAAGGCCATAAGGTTCAAAACTGAACTAATACTGAATATAAAACAATGTCTATAATGGGTTATAACAATACCCAAAACTGAAATAAACTATCTGAAACATGTTGTAGTCTGAAAGCCTCTAAACTATCTGAATAAGGAGTTGCTATGACATGTCCCCAACTAACTCCAACTACTGAAATTAATTAATTAATGAGATAATAAAGTAATGATCATGTCCTCGAAGGATGAGGACTCACTGCTAACTCTGACTGCTGAGACTGGAATGCTACTAGTGCTTTGAAGCTCGTGCTTCTGAACCTATGGTATAAAACACCTTAGCATAAATGAGTCAGTACGTTTGAATATACTGGTATACATGTGAAGTAGGCTGAATGCAAAGGGTTCACATACATGAAATACACTAACTGACTGGATAACATAAAAATAGCAATGCATGCATGAATACATAATAATTTTAACTGAGTTCGTGATAACATGATTACTGAGTTTGACTATTGATAACATGAGATACTGATAGCTATATAACTAAAATAACTGATAATAAGCGACTGTATCTGACAGTCTAGGTTCTGATGGAACTAGCTGAGTTTAGTATTGTTCTGAGTTAATTGTATATGACAGTCCTAAAATCTGAAGAACTATCTGAGTTCTTCTACTGATAATTAATGATTGTATCTGACAGTCCTGATTCTGTAACTGAAACTATGGGAAGTAGTCCTTTAACTAATATGCCCATAATAAGCTATTATATCTGAGTTGGGGTTCAATCTGTAACTATAATTGAAAGGGTGTTAATACCGTGCCACTGGTATGGACAACATATGAGTGACCCTCATGTAACATGTCCTCTAATTAGAATGCCGGGACCCTTATATAATAGGTTAAGACACCTCATCTACCCTCATCTAGCAGGTTTGATGTCTCAACCTACGCTGGCTATGTAGTTCTGGAGTGCAAGGATTTCTTCTAAGAATCACAACCTCTACTAATAGGTGAATTCCTATCCTTGGGCTCACTGGGTGCTAAATCCTACTCCTATCTAAATAGACACTGTACTGAATATATTGGACTGAACTGGACTGAGTTCACTAAATTCTATTGACTGACAGAATATTACTGAGATCTGATAACTAACTGAGATTACTGAGGTTATTGAGATTACTGAACTGATACTGAATTTGCTGAGTTTTCCTGAGTCATGTAACTGACTGAATTCTACTGATCATGGCTTGACTGAGATTATCATGAAAACATGGCACTGGCTCTAGGCGCATAGATAAATTATCGGGTACACATACCCCAGGACTCGATAGAAGGAAAATGACAAAGCATGACTTTCTTGAATACATGACCAACATCAACAATCCACAATATAATAAGTTAGAGATTTCTTGAAGTATAAGTTCTAAAGCACCACAATGGTCACACATATATCCATAACTTATTGACTAAGATATTTCATCAAACACTTGAATGCATAAACTTGTACATGAATGGGGATTTCATATTATTATACTAGTATGGAACTTTTCCTTCACATAGGCATTTAATCAAACACATAGAGAGCATGCTTTGGTTATACAATCATCAACACATCTAATAATCATGGATACATCAATCAACTTGTAAATTGAAAGGGTTTGTCATGGTTATTATGCAAATTTTCATATACTAGGGTCAATCATTGGAAGAATGTAATTTAAAAAATGAATCAAAACTCTAAAACATCATGAACATGAAATTTCAATTCTATTTGAATCATGAACATTCATAAATACATAAATCTTGTATTTTGAAAAGAGATTCTTGAGCTTCATGGGTGAAAGGGACCCATGAATCAACACATGACATACCTAAGTTGTGAATTTCTTGAAGTTCTTGGACTTGAAGAGCTTGGAATCTCTTAGTTTCTTGAAGAAGGATTTGGATCTTATTCTTGGGAATTATCTTTGAGAGAAAACCCTAATTTTTGATATTGTAGATGAATAATGAAGGCAGGAGCCTTGGTCTGATATTATTACGTATTAGAAAGGGTGGTAAAAGACCAAAAATCCCTTTTCAAATATAACTTAAAATAACTAAATGAAACATTCGATGGTGGGTGCGATATTCCGTCGCTGGGTCGACGGTCAGTCGGTCCTGACCATTGCACCTAGGCAGAATAGGGGATCACTGTCTCTGCTGCGATGGCTTGGGCGACGATCTGTCGCTAGCTTAATGTTTCATCGTCCTGATCCATCGCCCTTAGGAAGAAGGTGGTCTCAATGCCTCCCCTACGACAGTTTGAGCAATGGTTCTAGCTCAACGGTCTGTCGGCCTTCATCGTTGCACCTGAACAGTTTTGACTACTTTATATAAAATGATCATAACTTTCTACCCTGATACCGAATTTGGACAAAATTGGTAACATTCAAAAGCTAATTCAATTTTACACATGATAAAAAGTGAAAATCTAAAAAAAAAAATTCTATGAATATAAAAGTGGATTCATCTTTCAAAGTAAGTTTTTAACATACTTGGGATGATTTCAAGATAGGTAGAAGTACAGGGTATTACATAATTTTGAAGCATAGCTCGGTAGGTGTATACGAAGATTGTACAACAACCTCATGCATCATCTTCATCATAATCTGCGTTGCATATCATATATATTATGCTTATTCTATGTTGTATGATCATCTTAATATGATCTCTACCTGTGTATACTTATTTTCCATACTTTTATATGTGATATCTGTAAACTTATGCTTCTTTCTCATATTTACTTATGGTATATGTAAATATTGTAGAACTATTAGTGGAGATAGTGTGGGCTATTATTTGGGACATTTTCTAATTGCAGGTGATGTGCCCATAGTGTGTATTTTGTATACTTTATTTTTTACTTTGCTTAGCTGGCTTTTGATACCTACTGAGTGCAATTGGACCCTACTCATCCCTACTACGCCCTTTTGGTGTAGATCCAGGTATGAGTGCATTGCACGACAGTTGATTCAGGTGGTACTTGGAGCTATTCGAAGCGGTTGACCTATGCATTTAGAGTTGGATTTCTATATTTCTTATCTAGATTATGTCTTATTTATTATTCAGAGATAGAGTTTATTCTTTTTGGACTATTATTGTATCTTTTGACACTCGAGATATATTTAGTAGTTCTTACACTATAATGCTAGATTTGGGGATATTGTGTGGTATTTTTTGCTATGCATTTCTCGTTTTGCTATATATATGTGTCTATCGTTCAAATTTGTTCTAAGAGTCTTGCCTTGGGTTTTTGTATTATCTTTTGTTACATATCAGTTTGGGTGATAGACTTACTTATCAAGCCTTAGCATGAGCCATCATGACCCTTGGTTTTTGGGTCATGACATGATTTCTATTATGAGAAGAATTTTAATATTTTGACATGAAGTTCCATGAGTTGATAAATATACATGATTTTCAGAATGATTTATTTAGTTTATGAGTAAAAGCATCCGATTTTAGCAATATTCTCTCAGTTTTTAAAGAAGTTCAGACTTATTTTTTCAAATTATTACAGTATGATTCCAATTTCAGGTTTTGTCTTATGATCTCAGACATGATATGAAATTCACACAGTTATTTATGAGTAAGATTTATTAACAGAAGCATAATTGATTTTCAAATTTACAAACCCACATGCTTAATTTAAGGTGAATTTAATATATTATTAGCACCAATATATATAAATATATATATTGGAAGTAGTAGTTTGCACCCAAAGGGGATGTGGGTTCAGTACATCCCATTTCCTAGTCACTACGTGCCACCATAGGTTTAAGGGGAATTGTCTCCTTGTCCAAGGGGCTTAGTTACTGATAACTCATGTTCAGTTCAGATTCTATGCTGATGGCAAGGATAGAATAACCCTTCTCAATATGGGTCAGATATTGGACTCTATGCTAGATCACATGGTTTATGTCGGTTATGAGAATCTCCCACAGTAATTAAGGTTTTAGAAACTAAGGTAATGGATGACAAGCTTTACTCATATGTTTTTATATGACTTATTCTTATGCTAATTCATATTATCAGATTATGCTTTTCTATTCATATTTTATGATAATTCAGCTTTTAGTTTCTTTCATGATCATAGTGAGCCTATTTAAACTTAGCATACATGTTTTATGATTATGATCTATATCAAATTTACTTATTACATTCAACCTCACACACTAAACATATTCTAGTTGTACTGACCATATATACGTCTGTCTGGCTACATTATTTGATAATGTAAGTAACAATTGTAGCTCACAACATCATAATCAGATAGTTCACAGATTCTAGCTAGCAAGTGATGAGTTCTCTTTATCCGAGGACAAAAGTTAGTTTGTAGAATCAGTACTTTATTTCTATTCATATGTATTGATTAGGGATAGATGGGGGTCATGTCCTCTCTACCTATAGTTAGTATTAGCAGAGGCTTCATAGATAGTTAGTTAGAGTTGATATACTCATTTTTAATTTCCTTTTGTATAACCAATGTTGTTAATGTTCTAACAGTATTGCATTGGACAAGTTCAACTCATGACATTTCTTCTACTTGCCATTTTTAGTTTTATGTATTTATAAGATCCTAGAAAATTTTGACCAATTTATTTTTACCATCTCACATGCGTAACGTTAATTTTTGTCTTGAATTATGATAAGGAGTGTTTTAGGAATGTTTTGGATTTTTGGGAGGGGTGCAGGGTCATTTTGGGACCCGAGGCAGTGAGGGACTGCGATAGTGACGTGCCACTATCATGACCTGAGCTAGCCCCTCATCGTAACATGGTGCTTAGAGGCACGAGTGACTCCAAGCTAACCCATGACATGGCATGACACTAAGAATATTGAAGAAGTAATACACAAAGCAGAAGCTAAACTTAAATAATATGGTAATAATGATAACAGAATTAATACTGAATAAGAATATGAAAAACTAAAACTATCTGACAAAAACCAACCTATTGTAACATAAATAACTGCCTGTTTGAAAGCCTCTATGCATACGAGTTATTAGGAAGAGGCCCCAACTAACTCCCACTGACTGAAACTAAAAGAATATTGAAAATAAAAATTGATAACTTGTCCTTAACTGATGAGGACTCACCAAATACTGCAGCTAATATAGTACAGAAGCATGCTAAACTTGATCTAGATGCTGAGCATCAAAACCTATATTATAAGACAATATAGAATAGGAAAAGTATGTGATTAGTACTTTGAATGTACTGAGTAAGTGAGATGGGTAAACAAACTAACATAAGCTGAACATGAATACACGAAATAGGGTAAAATGATGCAAGATAAAGTAAACATGTTCTGAATGAAAACTGAATAACTAATACAAGGTCATGCAAAATTTGAAAAACTGAATCAGAACTGTGGACTATGGGAGCTAATAATAATCGACATACCCCAATCACAGCAAACTGGGGTCTAACCTGTAACCCCAGTTGGATGGGTATTTAGAACCTTGCCAAGGGTACGAACACTGGCTGGCGTGGATCCACTAAACTGATGTCCTAAGGACTAGGGTGGTAGTCCTTAACTGGTGAGTAACCCCTTATAACCTAAGGTGGAACCGTAGTTCTGGAACCTAAGGACTTCTACTAAAGGTCTTAGTCCAAACTAATGGATGAGCCTTTATCCCTGCATTTGCTAGCTGCTACGTAATACTTTCAACTGAATGACACTGATGGCTGATATATATATATATATATATATATATATAGAGAGAGAGAGAGAGAGAGATGATAAGTATAATAGAAATCTAAAAATAACCATATATGCATAATCTGAAGTGCTCAAGAACATGTAAATACTGTATGCATCAATTCCTAGGTATCGGGTGTTCATAACCTACTAGCTTTGAAGAATATGACTAAGTATGACAATTTAAAAATATAAACATAATAGGGAATTTCATGACTCAGCTCAATAATTTACAATTTAATCAATATAATGAGATATCATGATTTTTCAGTGTACAAGGATGCTTAACTTATGGGGAAACACATATTCATGGTTGAATTTAAGAATTAAACTAAAGAATTATAAAATTCTTGCCATTCATGAAACCCTAAATTTAAAAAAAAGAATTAAACTTAGGAATTGAAGAAACCTTTGGTACTCAATGGGTGGAAGGATCCCATTCATGAAATCCCACACACCTGAAGATAAAATCCTTGGAGAATTCTTTGGAATATATGCTTGAAGTTCAGGAACCCTACTTTGCTTTAGGAGAAGAGAAAAATTCCCCTTTTCAAAGTGTCAATTGGGCTAATGAATTAATGAAAATTTAGGGTACTTTTCCCTTATATTCTAGCATTGGGAAAGCCTAAACGACGTGGTTTAGGTGTTAAAAGAGTGGGGAAAGACCAAACAAACCCGACTTAATTTATGTATCATGGACTGGAGTCATGACCTAAGGATCAAGGATTTGATTCCTTACTGTTATGACAATGGGTCCATCGTGATGACTTGTTTAGTCTTACAATGATTCATCATGAGGAGTCGTAGTCAAGGGCATGGTTTTCTTGACTTCTTACTATTGATGATAGGTCCAGCTATCGACTCATTTAGACTAATAACGAGTCATATTCTAGAGTCATCGTCAGTGGACTGCATCTTTTGTCCCTTACTTTCGTGACAATGAGTCTTCACTACAACTCAGTATGTCTTACAATGAGTCATTGTCAGAGCCATCATCATTGATAGTTTGATAGTGCCTTAATAAATTGGCCATAGCTTTTTGCTACGATATATGATTTAGGTGAGACTAGTGGCGTTGGAAAGCTAAATCAGTTCTTTATATCTTAATGGATCTAGATCTTAATAATTGGGGTATTAAAATATATCTCATTGGGATCAAATTTCCTTGAATGTAATGGACTAAACTAAAGTATTAGACAAAGCTGAAATTCCCACACTAAACTCTTATGAGCTGAATAAGAAATAATGATCTGATAAATGAATCTATAGCTAACATATGGACTAAACTACACAAATGAATATATGTTAGGATAAGGAAAATAGCTGGGTGACCAGAGATATAAAGAATTAATCAATTGAGGAAAACTATTACATCAAGTTGGGATCGAGTTTGATGAGAAAAAATGGGGGTGCTTTGTTATCATATTTGTCTATACTTCCCAACTAATTTCTACACAGAAACTTTACTAGAGAAACCTCTTTATTCCTCACCCTACGAATATGAAAATCAAGTATCTTAACTAGGACCTCTTCATAAGAGACACTATCTTTTATGCCCATGCTCTCTAAGGGAACAATTGATGCCGGGTCACCAATTCATTCTTTAATAAGGAGGCATGGAAGACTGGATGCACTAATGCTAAATCTGTTGGCAACTCCAACTACCATATTGACTCAAAATCTTATAAGGACCAACGTAATAGGGACTTAGCTTTCCCTTCTTACCAAATCTCTTCAACCCTTCATGGGTGAAACCTTCAAGTAGACAAAATTACCAATATCAAACTCAAGTCCCTTCTTCTCACATTTACATAAGATTTCTGATGGCTCTGAGTAGTTTTCAACCTTTCTCTATTAGCTAAACCTTTTCCATTGCCTCATTGACCAATTTAGACCTATCAAAGAAGCTTAACCAACCTGAAACCAACTAATGGGGTATCTACACCTCCTATCATAAAGTTCTTTAAATAGATCTATTTGAATACTGGAGTGGTAGATTTTATAAAAAGCAAACTTAATCAAAGGCAAGTGATCATCCAAACTACCCTTGAAATAAATCACGCATGCTCTTAATGTGTTCTTTAAAGTCTGAATGGTCCTCTCTGCCTAACCATCTATCTGTGGCTAAAAAAGTGTACTAAGATAATCTTGGGTACCAAGGCCCTTCTGAAATTTATTCAAAATTGAGAGTTAAATTAGGTACATCTATCTAAAATAATAGTCAAAGGGACTCCATGCAACTTCATTTATTCCTTAAGATAGAGTTTATTATAATATTTGGATGAATCTGAAGTGCTAATTTGCAAGAAGCGGGTTGACTCGCTCATTCTATCAATGAAAACTCAAATAGAATCATGTTGTCCACGAGTACAAGGCAACCCTATAATGAAATATGTATTCACCTCTTCCCACTTCCAAGTAGGAATACTAATCTCCTAAATCATAACACCAGGTATCTAGTGCTCAACCTTACCATGTTGGCAATTTTTACACTTATCTATGAAGTCTACAATATCATTTTTCATGGCATTCCACTAATAGACTTCTCGCAAATCATGGTACATCTTAGTGGCTCCTGGGTGAATGGAATATAATGAATTGTGAGCTTCAGCTACCATCTATTTTCTAAAGTCATCTATATCTAAAACATATAGTCTACCCTAATAACGAAGAATACCATCTCCCCATTAGGAGAAAACCTCAACCTTCTGGCTCTAATTTGCTCTTTTCAACCTATGAAAAATAAGGTCACTATCTTGTTTTCCTTCACCTCATCCCAAAGAAGATTTTGAACTATTTTGAACCAATAGATTACCCTTGTTTGAATCAAGCAACCTAAATCCTAACCTCGCAAGCTGATAAACCTTACGATCTAACTCTTTCTTCTCATCCTCAATGTGAGAAACAATCCTCATACATAGTTTCCTAAGAGAGTTGTCCACAATATTAGCTTTACTCGAGTGGTACAAGACACTCATATCATAATCTTCCAATAACTCTAACCACCTTCTATGACAAAGATTTATATCCTTTTAGATGAACACATACTAAAGACTTTTATGATTAGTGAACACATAAACATGGACCCCTTAAACTTAATGCCTTTAAATTTTTAAGGAAAAAACAACTGCTGCCACCTCAAGATCATGAGTCAGGAAGTTCTTCTCATAAGGTTTGAGTTGTCTAGATACATAAGATATAACCTTGCCCCGCTGCAACAACACACAACCAATACCAACTCTTAAAGCATCACAGTAAACCACAAAACCATTTGAACTCTCTGGTAAAGTAAAATTGGAGTGGAGGTGAGTCGAGTTTTCAACTCTTGAAAACTCTTAACCTAAGAATCGAACAACTAGAATTTGATTTTCTTTTAAGTCAGTCTGGACACAGGAGAAGGAATAGAGGAAAATCCTTCAACAAACCATCTGTAGTAACTAGCTAAACCCGAGAAACTCCTAATATATGATGGAGAGATGGGTCTAGGCTAGTTCCTCACTACTTCGTTATTTAGAGGATCAACTCAAATACCTTCACCAAAAATAATATGACCAAGGAATGCTAATGATTTCAACCATAATTCACACTTTCTAAATTTAGCAAATAACTGGTGATCTTTAAAAGTCTGCAAGACAATCCTTAAATAGTCTACATGTTCATCCTTACTTCAAGAATAAATGAGGATATAATCAATGAAGAATCTAATGAACATATCCAAGTACTTCTTGAAAACCCTATCATCATGTCCATAAAAGATGTAGGAGCATTTGTTACAATGAAATACATAACAGCAAATTCAAAGTGACCATACTGAGTTCTGAAGGCTATCTTCAAAATATAACATTCTCTGACTTTGAGTTGATGATAGCCGAACCTAAGGTCTATCTTATAGAAATAATAGGCACCCTAAAGTTGGTCGAATAAGTCTTCAATCCTAGGGATGGGATACTTATACTTGACTATGACTTTGTTCAACTGACGATAGTTGATGCACATTCTACGAGAACCATCTTTCTTGCTCATGAAAAGAACTGGAGCACCTCATGAAAAGACGCTAAGCCTGATCAAACCCTTTTCTAGGAAATATTTCAATTGTTATTTTAATTACTTAAGCTTAGCTGGATCCATTGTATAAGGTGAAATTGAAATAGGTTGGGTATATGGAAGGAGATCTATTCCTAAGTCAACTTACTGCTTGGGAGGAACTCAGGGTAGATCTTTAGAAAACACCAAGAATTTATTTATTACTAGAACTAAAAATTCTCAAGGTTTTGAACCTTGAGTCCTTCACTCAGACAAGATGATAGGTGCACCCCATGGAGATTATTTTCCTTGCATTAAAGAAGGAGGCAAATCGACCTATAGGCATTGAGGTACTACCTTTCAACTTTAAGACTAGCTCATTTGGAACCTAAAACTATAATACTCGGTTCCTACAATTGATTGAGTCATAGAAATAGTGGATTCAATCAATTCCAAGAATAACATCAAAATTAGTCATGTCTAATTCTATAAAATTAACTAACATGATTTCTTGGGATACTGTGACTAGGAAATTTCTATATATCTATCTGACTATGTTTGAATTGCTAAATAAAGTATAAACTAAGAAGGGTTTTGTAAGTATTTTGGGGATGACACCAAAGTATACTGCTATATAGGGAGTCATAAAGAAAAGTGTGGCTCTAAGATCCAAAAATGCAAAAACATGGATATGAAAAACTTGAAATGTACTAGTGACCACATCAGAAGAACCCTCTTTATCTTTTTGAGTCTAAAGGGTGCAGATCCTACCTGGACAATGTCCACCAGCTGTACTAGAAGTGGCACACTATTGAGTAGGGCGACTTGTTGGAGCAGCTAAAGTGTGAGATTGACTTGGTTGATGAACATCCTTACTCCTCTACCTAGTTACTAGGCAACATCTCACTCTGTGCCCTTATTTTTGACACCTAAAACAAGAATCACAACTCTCCATATGTCCCTCCTGTGGTTCTTACCATATTTCTTGGGTTAGTGTAAATATTATTCACACTACCTTAGGACTTAGATATTGTCACTCTATCATGAGTATCCTGCTGAATCTGGGTATATGGGCATTAGCAGAAGATAGGTATGGAGTGGAGATTTTTGATGGAAATAAGAACGATTACCACTATTTAACTTCTTCTAGGAGAAATTAAAGATATTAGTTCTGTCCCTCTTATTTTCCCTTTTGTTCTCCTTTATTTTCTCTTCTTCAATTTATTATGCATGGAATATCAACTAGGAGATGTCCATATCCTTAATCAGCATATCCATCCTACACTCTTTGACCACGTCCTCAGAAACACATGACACAAATTTGCTCATCCGGGACTTTGAGTCAGCAACCATAGCTAGAGCAGACCTTGCCAACTGAGTAAACTTAAGTGAATACTCTTTCAAACTTATATTGACCTGCTTCAGGTTTATGAACTCCTGTACCTTGGCTTCTCTCTACTCAAGTAGGAAGAACCTATCTAGAAATACAGCAACAAACTCATCCCGCTCGAATAATCCTACATGTTTACCTATATCCTTCTTCTACTCCTTACACCATGTATGAGGCCCTTTTTGCAATTGATTAGCAGCCAATAACCACTTTTTGTTGAAATGATACCCATGATCTTTGACACTTTCTGAATACTATCCTAGAAGTCTTATGGATCCTTTTCAGACTTAGACCCAAAGAATGCTGGTGGATTCATTCGAGTGAAGTCTCATACTCTAGTTGGTTTGTATTTACAGCTAGGTTGGCTGGTGTAATAACTTGTTTGTTATTCTAAGCAGTCATTGACAGGGCTAATGTTGTAAAAGTATCCCTAAACTCAGAATATGAGATATTCAATTTAGAGGGTTTTCTAGGACTGGCAGTGGTGCTAGCTGATTTCCATTCCTCTTTCTGTTAGTTCTCTTGGGAGGCATTTTTGTAAATGGGTAGAGGAAAATTTGAAGAATAAATTTAATGGTTTTCACACTCTATTGCATGACATAAATCATGAAATAAGTGAGACTTTTCTAAAATGTTTTATAGCCTCTCACTCATAAGTATGGAGCTTTTCGCACCTATGAATAAGACTCTACTTAATGCGAATTTCAGAAACCCTAGGAAACTTTAAACCTAATGCTTTGATACAAAGTTTGTCACAACTAGGGACTACCCCTACTCATAACACGATGCTTAGATTTATGATTGACCCCAAGCTAACCCATGGCCAAGCAGAAAACTAAAAATACAGAAAAAGTAATACACAGTCCGAAAGATGTACTAAAATAATCTAGTAATAATAATAAAAGAGTTAATACTGAATAAAAATATCAAAAACTAGAATTGTCTAACAAAAGCAAACATGCTAAAACACAAATAACTTCCTATCTGAAAGCCTTTACGCATATGAGATATTAGGACAAGCCCCCAACGAACTCCGATTGACTAAAACTAAAATAATATTAAAAAAATAAATACTAATAACTAGTCTTCGAATGATGAGGACTTACCAAATACTACAACTGATATGGTACAGAAGCGTGCTAAACTCAATCTAGATGCTGAGCATCAGAACCTATATTATAAGACAATATAGCACAAGAAAAGTATGCGATTAGTACTTTGAATATATTGAGTATGTGATATGAAAAAATAACTAATATAAGATGAACATAAATGCATGAAACAGGGTAAAGTGATGCAAGACCAAGTATAAACATGTACTGAATAGAAACTGAATCATAACTGTGGACTGCGGGAGCTAACAATAATTGACATACATACCTTAATAAGAGAAATTAGGGGTCCAACCTATAACCCCAATTGGATGGGTGTTTAGTACCTTGCTTAGGGTATGGATACTAGCTAGCATGTATCTACTAAACTAATATCCCAAAGGATTAGGGTGTCAGTCCTCAACTGTTGGGTGACCCTTATAACCTATTCTGGCATCATAGTTCTAGAAATTTGGGACTTCTATTAAAGGTCTCAATCTTAACTAATGGATAAGCCTTTATCCTTGTGTTCACTTGGTTCTAGTGATACTCCCAACTAAATGACTCTGATGGATGATACATATAGATATGCTCAGTATAATAGAAATTGAAAATTAACAATATATGCATAATCTGAAGTGCTCGAGAACATGTAAATGATGTATAAATTCCTAGGTATCGAGTGTTCATAACCCACCAACTCTAAAGAATATGACTAAATATTACAATTTTAAAATTTAAACATGATAGGAAATTCCATGACTCAAATCAAGAATTTATAATTTTATCAATATGAATAGATATCATGATTTTTCAGTATAGAAGGATGCTTAAATTATGGGGAAATGCATATTCATGGTTGAATTCAAGAAATAAACTGAAGAATTATGAAATCGATGCTATTCATGGAACCTTAAATTAAAAAATAGAATTAAACTTGAGAATTTAAAAAACCTTTGGGACTCAATGAGTGGAAGGAGCCCATTGATGAAATCCCACATACCTGAATATAAAATCCTTAGAGAATTCTTTGGAATTTTTTCTTGAAGTTGAGGAACCCTACTTTGCCTCTAGAGTAGAGAAAATCACCCCTTTTCTAAGTGTAAATTTAATTTATTATTTAATGAGGAATTTCAGACATTTTTGTCACTTATATTCCAACCTTAGGAAATCCTAAAATAAGTGGGTTATGTGTTAAAGGGGTGGTAAAATACCAAACATTCTTTTTGATAATGTTTTGAAATTTTCTAGAAACAGTCGTAATAGCTTAGGTTATGATTCGTTAGGTCTTGCCTCGAGCTGTGGCCTGATTACATGAACTGAGGATCGAGGATTTTATTCCTCACTATATTGACAATGGGTCCATCCTAATGACTCATTTAGTTTGACAACGAGTCATTAATAGGAGTTGTAGTCAAGGGGTCGATTTCTTTGACTTTTTATTATTTTGACGATGGGTCCACCTAATGACTCATTTAGACTGATAACGAGTTGTATGCTGGAGTCTTCATCACTAGACTAAATTATTTGGTCCCTCACTGGTGTGACAATGAGTCTTCACTATGACTCGGTGTCTCTGACAATGTGTCATTTTCAGAGCCATCATCACTAGCAATTTGACAATGCCTCGGTAAATTGTCCATAACTTCTTACTATGATATCGAATTAAGGCAAGAATGATCGAACTTGAAAGATAAATCAATTTTATATATCTTGGTGTGTCTATATCTTAAAACTTATGGTATTATAGCCACACCACTTAGTTACCACATGATAAGAGAGTGGCACGTTGGCTACCCTCCACAAAAGCAACGTGCCATGCTGTTATGTAATTTTCATCTAGTTTATTTTTTTTCACTTGGGGGCAAGGTATTTTTGGTCTTTTTCCCTTAAATGACTTTAAAACACCTAAATAACCCCATATCATTCACTTTTCAAGATCAAATATTGCTCTTCTTCTCTTTCACTTCCAAACCAAGGAAAAACAAGGGTTTTACAAAAACTCATTACTCCGAGCTCCAAACTATGAATTTTAATCAAATACTTGCAATTTTCAGGCATATTTCTTATTTACTTACTCATACTTTACATTTTGGCATCAGTTGATTCAATATTCAAGTGTTTTAAATGAAGGGTTTGAAATTGGGTTAAGGGTTTTTGGTTGTTAACACCTATATTACTTTTCCTATGTTCTAATGGATTATTCATGATTTAATTGATGGCTTTTGAAACTGAATTGGTGCATTGATATAATGGATGAAATGGGTGACATGGGTTTCATAAAACTGATATTTATTGGCATGGTAATGGCATTAACCTCAACCCACATTGTAATCTTGGTCTTGAATATGGATTTTTACATAATTTAACTTATCTTTTGAAAACATTGCATTTCATTAAATAATAAATAGATTGAAAGGATTTTGGATGCTATTGATGGCTTTGGTTTGGATTTTTAAATTGGTAATTGGAGTCAATTTGGTTATATAGATTGGTTTAGCATAAACAGAATAACTTGCAAGTCTATTGGTATGACGATACCAAGTTGGTAATGCCTAATTAAAAAGGACTTCATGGTTATTGGTTGGTTTATTTGCACATCTTTTTAATTTGGGCTTAAAGGGAATTGTGTAGCTTATGACAAGGTGTAGTGTCGGGGTGACCAACACTAGAAACCATGTTTGTCAAAGTTTGGGTCTATGACCATGGCGTCTATTTACATATTATATTTTAGACGATTATTGCCTTGGTGTCGTTAGCCATTCCTCAGTACATGCGGCTAACATAGACTGAGGTCCTTTTGATAAGGGGAGCCAGACCCATATAGCCTGTGGGTGCCTGGAATGTCTGTACGAGCTAAATAGTTAAGGATAATGTTTTAAACTATCATGTTTCATACACTTTGTCCCTATCCCGATATCCTACATATTTGTATATAATTGTCCTGTGATTTTTGACTGACTTTTGATAAATACATTATTTTATCCATTTTCATTGAGTTGCATGCTAGTGCTTACCCCACTGACTGTCCTCGAATGCTACATTATTTCATGATGTAGGTTCTGAGGACTTTTCTATTAACCCTGTACAATATTAGGTAGTTTGGTACTCCTATGGATATGTCATGAAGTGGTGAGCCTCTATCCTTTGAAAGACCCTATTATTTTATTAGGTTTCCTTTATCATTATAGTATTTATGGTATTCTTTTATCATAGTCGGGGGCATGTCCTGACTTAGATGGTATTCTTGGTTTAGAGGCTTTTATGGACAGTATTGGGACATCATGGTTGTTTTGATTCGACTCTTAGATTTTCAGTTGACTTGTCTATCACTTTTATTATTGGTTTGCTTTCTATGTTTATTTTTATTCTGCTTTTGAGGTAAGGATAAAGTGGTTATCTTTGGCCTATGGTGGGCTTGAGAGGCCTGTCACAGCTAGGATCGAGTTTGAATCATAACAAGATTGGTATCAAAACACAATTTAGGGTAGTTGGTGTCCACAAAGCCGTGTCGAGTAGATTCCATTTTATTGGTGTGTCGCGTGCCACACTTATAGGGAGAGGTTACAAGGCATTTAGGAATGTTTCCCATCATTTTATTCTTTTTCATGCTAGAGAGTCTAGTTATTATGGAACATCCCTAACTCTTGGCGTATTCATATTTCAGATCATGCCTTACTGAAGATCTGAAGGTCAGAAACTCTACTGGAATCTTTTTCCCACCTGGGGAAAATGCAGAGGGAATTTGCTATATCCCTAAGTGTAGACTCAGTCTAAGGTCCTTGCTCCTGACTGTACAATTTCAAAAGGGGTTCCACCGATCCCTGGAGTTGTGGCCTATGATCTAGACTGAGTCGATGACCTGACTGGCCACACCTGAAACATTTATCCCTCCCTTCGTCACAATAAACCTGATGGGATTGATTGTAGAACCGACAAGGAGGGCATAAAGAAATCGACTGACCTTGGCTCACCTGATATTAGGCACCTTGAGCTTGAAAATTGTTACCACCCTAATGACACCTGTCTCCTCACTACTTCGGATAAGGAGTATTGGAAGTTGAGAACGAACCCAAGCTCCCCTATTTTTTTCTGCCAATTTCCACCATTCCAGCCACATTGAGACTGCGCACCTCCTTGATTAAAAACCTGCTCCACTTTCCCTACCTGTCCCCAAACTCCGCCTACCTCCTCTTCTCATTCTCCACTTTCTCCATATGGATATTCAATAAATAAATGTCCTTGTCTTTGATGAGCAAGGAAGTCTTGCTCTCCAAGATCAAATCCCTATTGAAACTGCAAATAAACTTCCTCATTCTCATTCTCATGTCAGTGACCAAGTTAGGAGCATACCTTGATAGCTAATGGAACTTCAACATATATTCCTTAACAATCATTCTCCCCTGCTTTAGATTCACAAACTCCTCCATCCTAGCTTCCATCAGCTCTTGAGGAAAGAACTGATCCAAGAATGCATTAGAGAAGGCCTCCTATAATTTGAGTTCTTCCACATCACTCCTATCCCTATCCCACTCCTCATACTACTGATAAGTAACATCAGCCAAAATATCTTCTCCATTTAATACAAGAAGCCCTATGGATCCTCTTCTACCTTTACTACAGTATAAGTAGGTGGAACTTATCTTCATAAGTTTGCCAACCTTTGTACCCTCAACAGAAAAACCACTAATGCATCCCACTCAGCCTGAGAAACAATCAAGTAAGAAATGACATGAATAGATTGATGAAATTCTGCATTCGTCACATTGCCCCAAGGGACATAAGGAGAACTAGTATGATTAGGAGTAACTCTATTATTATTCGGAAGAAGACCTTGAGATTGAAGATGTACCCTCGTCGTAGGACATTCCTTTTCAGCGTCATCCCTAGATGGAACAAAAGAATTTCCTTATTTTCTAGATCTACGTGTCATGATATGAAAAATGAACAAACAAGGATTAGATAAGGTTTCCGAACTTTAGATCCCAATCTTGAAAATAGAGTACCAAGAAAGTGAAACATTCCTAAATATATGGCAGTCTCTCTCTTATAATTGTGGCACATTACACAGCCCTAAAAGTCTCTCTACTCAAGATGGCTTTGTGGACTTCCTAGTTAACCATGAACCTAAAGCTTTAATACCAAGTTTTCATGACCTGAACCAGGGCCTAGATGTAATGGGCATCCCAAGTCCAACCAGGAACAGGGACTGCCCCTTGTTACACAACCCAACCTCTTATATCCAGCCTTAGATGGGATGAATTTTGAGCGTATAACAAGATTGCATAAGTACTCTCATTTAGACTCTGGGAAAGAGTCATATTGGTGACCGGCCCAACTGAGACCACCTATATCAAACCCATCATCCGACCATACCAAACCAAAGCAAAGCCCATAAATCAGACCATAACCAAAGAAAATACCAAAATATGATATGATAATAAATCTCAAAATATAATATGATACAAAAGTGATAAATTATGTTTGATGATGCCAACCTTCCATCTTATTCCAATGCTGAGGCCCATACCAACCCCTAGAAGTACCACAAATTCTCTATCCCAAAGAGTAAAAACATCCGTTTGGGACATACCTCTAACCATGTGAAAAACCAATATCCTAGATAAAATAAAAATGTCCAAAGATGTCCATAACATGAAATAGAGCATTCTGAAAGAATGGAAACTCACCACTTTAGTACTAATGCTGATACCGAATTTAAGTGCTAGACAAGAGGATTAGAATAGCTGATTCCTACATAGTGTGGGTGTACAACCGCTAGTAGATGGGTTAGCGAATGGTCGATAGCATGAACTCAAGATAATGATAAAATAATGCCATTTATAATATCAAGTAAAAATCCATCCATAATGCATACAATCATACATATATATAAGTGTCGGTAAAGGAAATCAGATTTAGCATGCATTTAAAACCTTTACCTGGGCTGTGTAGCTTTGCCATCTTAAAGTACCTACGGGCAATATGGGTTCAGCTCCCCCTGCTACAAGGGCCCCAATGCGTGTAGCCGCACGACTAGGGAAGTATTCTGGTAGGATGACTAGTAAATCCCCAAATATGAGGTGTGATATCATGCAAACGATCCACCAAGACCATCCACATATTGGAAACTATGAGTTTCCATTTTTGGTCCCCCCAGGACCTCCACCTTCCACGGCTTAGATACACCTCACCCTTTAATGACCAATTAAAATTATTTCCAATCAATCCAATTACCATTTATTTACCGAGGCCATTTAATGGTGGTATCTTCATACCAACAATACTTGAAAGTACTATCCATAGCCAACCACATGTATGTATATGTGACCTTAGGTGCCCTTCTAGTTACTATATTAAATCCACTTAGGGAAATCCGTACCCCACAAGGATAAATATATAGCCATTTAACTTTCCAAACCATTTAAATCAATCATAAATCCTTTATCAAGTTTAAAACAAGCAAGAGTTCCATTTTAAAGAAGTCAATACAATGAACATATCTTTATAAGAATTTTGTCAAACACATTGAGGGGATAATATATATCCAAAACCAAATTCAATTACCAATAACCATTCCCATATAATCCAATTACCAAAAAATACCATTAATGCATATGAAAGTATAATTAAAACCATAGGAAACCATAAACAACCATTTATAAGCAAAACCCCCATATCATATTTGAAAACCCAAAAGCATTAAACAATGAAATCATTAAAAATAATAGTAAAATCATGCCTTTAGTTAGAAATTAAAATGAGGGAAGAGAACATGCCTTGTACCAAAGATTTGATAGAAAGAAATCACCAAAGAAAGCCCCAAATTAGCCCTCAAGATGAAACCCTAGTTCTTCTTTTCTCCAAAGCTTTTGAGAGGATTTTAGATTGTTTAGGAATAGTTTCTAAGTGTTAAAGAAAGAAATAATAAAGTAAATAGCATCCAATAGAGGCTATAAGTCGTGGGATCCTATTAGGGTAAGTAGGAAAATATTCAGAATATCCCATCTTAAGTTGTACAAAAATCCCATCACAGGATGCAACTGACCCATATGAGTCATACACTTCCGATACTACTCATATCCGCCCTGAACCCTTGGACCCAACACTGTCAAGCATACGACTTATCCAATTAAGTCGTATCCAAAGCATATGATCCGTACCTTCCATTCGTATCCTTGGAAGAATAGAATACCAAGAGGATTGAACACTGTCCCCTATATGAGTACTATATACAACTCGTATTAAACCATACGACTCTCATCCCCAAGTCGTATCCATTCTAGTAACCCATCAAACCCACCAACCAATACTGGTCAGCATATAATAGGACTATACCACTCGTACCCCAATTTACGGCTTGTACCTATGAGTTATATTGGGTTTGGAGAACGGTGTTCAAGGAAAAATTCTAAGGCCAAAAAACCAAGATATAATAGAATCCCCCAAACTTTACATGCTCTAAGATTGAGGAGTATCCACAAGGGCTTATTAATATTATGGAGAAGATTTTTAGGGTGATGCATGCTAGTAATTTGGAAGGTGTGGAGTTTTTTGTATATCAGTCTAAGGTTGTATCTTACAAGTGGTATGAGGAGTGAGAAGATTTAAGGGGTAATGATACTGAGCTGACGGTGTGGGATAAGTTTTTTGGTTCTTTTCTTATTATTTCTTTCCTCAGGAAGTGAGAGAGGCTAAGGCCAAAGGGTTTGTTAACTTGACATAGGGTAAGATAAGTGTTAAGAAGTATGTACTGAAGTTCTATCAACCATATCTTTATGCTCCAGAGTTGGTGTCTAATATAAGGTCAAAAATAAAAATCTTCTGGATTGTCCCATGACTTTGTGTCAGAATGTAAGACTGTGGTGCTAAATAATAATATGGACATATCCAAGTTGGTGGTTTATATGCAGTAGGTGGAGGATAAGAAAATGAAGTAGGTGAAAATGAGAGATAATAAGGTCCCGATTGCCACTTTTTTGCTCCTGCACCTAAGTGGACTAGATCAAGTACCGATAATGGCCGAAATTGGCTCTACGAACTTGCTACTCATTAAAAATTTAAGGCATCCCCAGATATTGTCACTAGTATATTACAACTCTTATTCCATGATGTTTTTTATTTGCTTGATTTGAATTCAAACCTATTTTATGTGATCTTTTATATTGCTCTACACTTAGATTTTGGTCCTAAAAATAGTCTTGATCCTTTTTTTGTTTCTACTCATATGGGTACATATATTATTGTTAGAAAAATGTATAGAGGTTATGTGGTGTCCATTCTTCATATGGAGACATTGGTGGGTTTGATAGAACTTGATATGGTGGATTTTGATGAAATATTAGGGATGGATTGGCTCCATATGTTCTATGCTTCTCTGGATTGTTGGACCCAAAAGGTCACCTTTTATTTTCCCAATGAATCTTTGATTTAATCGGAGAGGAGTTCCTTAGTACCCAAAGAGAATTTTATCTCTTATCTTAGAGTTCAGTATTTATTACTAAAGAGTGTCCATATCATCTTGTTTAGGTTAAAGATTCTAACTCATAGGGCCTCTCTTTGTAATCTGTCCCTATGGTTAATGAATTTACTAAATTTTTCCTAATAATATTTTTAAAATTCCTCTGGATAGGGAAAAACATTTTGTGATTAACCTTCTACCGGATACCCATCCCATTTCTTTTCCTCCTTATAGAATGGATCTCTTAGACTAAGGAAACTAAAGGAGCAATTGAAGAATCTTGTTGATAAGGGTTTCATTCGATCTAGTGTATCTTTGTGAGGTTCTCCTATACTTTTTGTGCAAAATAAAGATGGGTCTATTTGGATGTGTATAGATTATCATTAGTTGAATAATGTTATAGTGAAAAATAAGTACCCTCATCTTAGGATTGATGACCTCTTCAATCAGCTTTAAGGTGATAAGTGTTTCTCAATAATTGATCTCCGTTCCTGGCTATAATCAGTTGAAAATTAGAGAGGTATACATTCCCAAGACTGATTTTTTGACCCAATATCGCCATTATGAGTTTTTGGTTATGTCATTTGCGTTAACTAATGCTCCGACTTCTTTCATAGACCTTATGAATTGGGTGTTCATGCAATTTCTTGATTTGTTTGTTATAGTCCTTATTGAAGACATACTGGTATACTCAAAGAGTAAGGATGATCATGTCAATCACCTCTGAATTATGTTGCAAACTCATAAGGACCAAAAATTATATGCAAAGTTTTCTAAATATGAATTTTGGCAAACTTCTATGACTTTTCTCGGGCATGTTGTTTTAACTAAAGGGATCAAGATAGATCCCTAAAATGGTAAGGAAGTTAAGAAGTGTCCTAGACCCACGACTTCAACCAACATCAGGAGCTTCTTGGGCTTGGCTGGGTACTATAGAAGGTTCGTTGTAATACCCTAAGTTTTGGTCCATTGAAATTCCTAGAATTTTGCACTCACTTCCCTAATTATGACTCTACCTATGAGTCATAGGGTATCCTAATGGGTCATTGGGATGAGTCATAACCAAATCAGTAATTAAGTGGCTAAGTTTTGCTTTAAGTACGAGTGGCTCCATATGATCCATAAGGACTTGTTATGAGTCTTTGGGTGTAAATCATAGGGTGTCCAGTGTATACCCCAAATGTGGTCTTTGTTGACTACAACTGGACCCTATGAGTCGTAGAGTCCCATTATGAGTAATGTCATTAATTTGTAAGGTCAACAGTGTATGGTGCCTTAGTGGTTTTATCTTGGTTAAGACTCATGGCGACGATTCGTAAGGAGTGGATATATGCCAAAGGTTGACTCATAGTCAATGGTGATACTTTTTTAGCTTTTAAGTTAAGAGCATTTTGGACATTTCCGTTTTTACCCAAATTGAAACCCAAATATTATAACCCCTTTACGGTGTCATTAGTGCTAAAAATAAATCTAAGTAACATCTTAAACACTCCAAAAGGCTCTCTAAATTTCCCTAACCAAGTTAAGCTAGGGTTTCATCAAGTTGGTTATCCAAAGGCTCTAAGTTAAATTCTCTCCGTGGAACTTGATATTTAAGGCATTTCAATCCACCCTTAAGCTTAATATCTCTATTTCATGAAATTACATAGTTGTTTATGTGATTGAATGTACGGTTTTTGATATGATTGAGGTTTTTGAAATGAATGGTTAACTATTATTTCCCATGATTTTATTATGCATTACTCATGTTTTAACTATGGTTTTGATTTATGGGTGCATGGTTCTAATGAATAAACTTAGGGATTTTGATTTCCCAAACTTATGACTTTTGAAGTTGTTATGACCCCAACCTCATATTGTGAAACAGATTTTAGTTATAAGAGAAATAGGAATTTAACAATTCTGTTAAATTAAACCTTATAGGTTGGTGTTTTCTAAAGCTATTGCATAATTGAACCAAGAGGGTTGTGAAATCCCTCAATTGCTGTTAATTATTTGTAATGTTGATGTTACCTTGCAAGTGTAGTTGGTATGATGATACAAACAATGTATGCATAAATGTGTATTGTGGGTCAATGAATGGAATTTTATGATTGTTATTTTTTATTGGGCTTTAAGAACTGGATTGTGTAGTTTAGTCATAAAATTGGAGTTTAGTGACCGACACTAGAAACTGCACTAGCAGATGAAGGGGTCATTATGGATTGAGAGATTGAGTCCCCTTGCTTATGACCAGGTGGTTTGAGTCCACCTTATTGTTATTGTTATGATTGGAGGGTTCGAGTCCCCTATATCACATTTCATGATCGAGTGCTTAAGTCACCTTAATATATGATTGGAGGGTTCGATTCCCCATGTATATATATATGATTTTTCTTCGGTTAGTGTATGTACACGCATTAGGGCCAAACCAGGTGGTGAGATCTAGGGCCTATATAGCCCATGGGAACTATTATATGATGATTGAGCTATAAAATCCAGACTAAACTGTATGTTAAGCCTTGTTTTCTATCCCAACATGTGATATATATATATATATGTATATGCATTGGATGTTGTGTATAGAATCTTGAATAATTTGAACTGTTGATCATGGAATTATGTTATCCCATATTCTTGAGTTACATGCTAGTGTTCCAACTACTAATCGTCTATGTACGATGTATACCCATGTGATACAAGAACTGGCCGTACTTCTACTTCTCCTTCTCAGTGATTAGGTTTCCTTATCGGTTCTTGAGTTGACATTAAAGGTGTGAGTTTTCGTATATTAAAAGACTATATTTCATCGTTCTCTTATGTTTTAGACTATTTAGACTTGTTTTTGGCTTTAGTCGAGGGCATGTCACAACACCTTATTGATGTTTAGTTTTGGCTCTTGTTCAGAAGGCTTTATTGGATTACTGTGAACATGGGTGGTGTTGGTCGGTTGTTTCGACTGGATTATTAGATATTGATTGTTGAAATGCTATTTATTCTTCAATCTATCTTGTTATATATTCAAAATTCATCCGATATTTGGGAATTTTGTGTTTACTTGTTAGGTGTAGGGAGTGGTCTCTAGTCCACGTGGGACTTAAGATACCTATCACGGCCAATCTCCCTAGTTTAAGTCATGACATTTGTGGAGAGTTTCTCATCTATTATTGCTTCGTTAATAAAGTTAACTCATAAAAAGGTTAAGTTTTTGTGGTCTGATACTTGTGAAGGTAGTTTTGAGAAGTTAAATGATAAGTTTACTTTTGCTCCAGTTTTGACCCTACCCGAGGGTACTGAGGGGTTTGTTGTGTATTGTGATGCATCCCTTGTGGAACTGGGTTGTGTGTTAATGCAGCATGGTAAGGTTGCGGCCTATGCTTATAGGCAGTTTATGGTCCATGAGAGGAATTACCCAACTCATGATCTAGAGTTGGCGGCTGTGATCTTTACTTTGAAGATTTGGCACTATTACTTTTATAAGGTGTATATGGATACTTATTCAGAGCATAAGAGCTTGCAGTAGGCAAATTTTGTGGATTGAATTACTTAAGGACTACGTCATGAGTTTGCACTACCATCTAGGTAAAGCTAATGTTGTTGCTGATGCTCTCAGCAAGTTGTCAATGGATAGTGTGTCCCATGTTCTGGAAGATAAATAAGGATTAGTGAAGGATATTCACAGGGTGGCTAATTTGGGAGTTCATCCATTAGATTCCAAGGATAGAGGAGTGTAATACGCCATATATTTCTAAGTTCAGTCCAACTCATAGTGCATGTATAAGAGGCTTAAAACCTAAAAATTTGGCTAAGTATTGGGGACTTAGTCTTATTTATTGCCTCTCAACTTTGATAATTTTTAAAGTGACCTTCCTGACCTCGAGACATAAATTTTAAGTTAATTCATGTTTAGGGGTGTAACTAGCATGTCTCGAGTAAGTTTTGTATCCTTCGGATGAGGTTTGGACCACGTTTGGATTTCTAAAATAGCAAGTCACTGTGATTATGGTGTGTCGTGGTGGCTATAGCAGTGGAAGCCTTGGCGCATCACGGTGATGTTCAAATTCAGTTCCAGTTATGAATTTTAATTTCCTAGGGGTAGTCTGGTCTTTTCCCACCACCCCAAATCGTGAAAATACGTGATTAAACTGCTGAAAGGGCATAATTTGCCCACATCCCCTAATTTTATTCAACAAGAAACCCTAAACTCTCTTATTGTTCATCAAGCTAAACCTTCTTTCCATCCAAGAAAGATCAAGAATTGGCATCTTCCAAACCAAGAAGATTCAAGCTTATGATATTCTTCAGGTTAAGCTAAACCTTCTTTCCATATAAGAAAGATCAAGAATAGGCATCTTCAAAGCCAAAAACATTCAAGCTTGTGATATTCTTCAGGATTTAATCCTTAGAGGTATATTAGAGGTTTATCCATGGGCCCTTTTCACCCATGTAGGCCAAAATCCCAATTTTAAGTTTAAAGATAGGATTTTTACATGTTATCATGAATTCCCATGAATTTCGTTTTTTATATTATGTTTACACATAATTTGTTGTTGAAGTTAAACCCTACATGTTTGGATAATTCTTAGTTGTTGTTTGTACCTTAAATTGTAATTCAGTATTGAAATCATGATATTAATACATGTTTAAAACTATTCCCATGTTTAAACAATGAATTTCAAGTGTTTGATAAAATTCCCAAAGGAATGAGTTTTGATGAATTTCAAGTGTTTGATGAATCTCATGGTTACATTCAGTTAGTTATCACTTCATGCATATAAACCCATGCATTTTCGCCTACCTTATCAAATGTACCAGTACATTCAAAATACTAATCACATACTCATTTCTTGCACTACGATGTCTTATATCATAGTTTCAGACGCATAGGCTCCTAACCGTACTTAGACTTTCCAGTGCATCAGAAAAAGCAGTAGGGGTGACTCTTCATCCTTCGAGGACGAGTTATCTCATATTCAGTTATTCTAATGGTTCATTTATTTAGTCATTCGAAGTTAGTTGGGGGATTTTCCCATCAACTCCGCAGTCAGTCAATTTAGAGGCTTTTGGACTAGTACAAATAGATAGTAAGTTTTCAGTTATTTTTTTATTAGTTGTTTTATCACTATTGATAGTATGTTTCATATGTTATAAAATTGTGATTCAGCATTGATTTTTCAGTTGTTAAAACCTTATGGCATTTTCAGTTAAGTTCCGCACATGTCTTTGTTATTTTATTCAGTGGTCACAGAAGGTACCAACTTATGGGTTAGCTTATGGTCCTTTGGGACTGTAAGCACCGTATGACATCCAGGGTGTATTCTCGAGGGATTACAAGGAGTGATTGCTCAGAAGGTGGTTAAATTATCTCTTGGTACTGAGGTCCAGGAGAAACATCTTTTGGATTCCATACTCATACAAATCAAAGATAATATAGGCTAGCAAAAGGTTATGGCTTTCAAGATTTGGGGAGATGGCATCTTTATATGTCTAGGAAGATTATGTGTTCCTGGTGTTTATGGGTTATGAAAAAGGATTTTGACCAAAGCTCATGAGTCCAGATATACAGTTCATCCGAGTTTTACCTAAATGTATCATGATTTGAAGAAATCTATAAGTGGAATAATTTAAAAAGAGATATGGAAATTTGTTGCTAAATGTATGGTTTGTCAGCAAGTCAAGGTTGAATATTTTAGGCATGGTGTCATATCCTAGGAGATAAAATTGCCCATGTTAAAGTGGGAGATGACTAATATGGATTTCAATATGGGTCTTCCGCGGTCTCAAAATCAGTATAATTCTATTTGGGTCATCGTAGGTAGAATGACCAAGTCTTCTCACTTCTTGCTTGTGAGAACTAGTTACTCAAGGAAGGATTATGATAAGTTGTTCATTCAATAAGTAGTTAAGTTGCATGGAGTGCCGGTGTCTGATGTCGGCCAAAACTACACCTCAGCTAAAAGTATAGTGCGGTCGATTACAAATATAATAACCCAACAATGTTTGGGGTCAATACCACAGGGAAAATGTGAATAGTTGCTTGAGTTGATGTAATCCACGAGTAGTACAGGAAATTAAATGGGGGAATTTTTGTGACCAATTAAAAATAGCATCCAAGTTCTAAGAGCTTTTGAGTTGTAATCAATAGGAGATGATCACTATGTCTGTGTTTCCCCAGGCTTCTCAACTGCATAAATTTCTTGTGATCAACCCAATTGTTCTCTTGTTATACATGCAAAGACTACAAGATAAGTCTTATCAACTACGAGGTAAGATAGAAGATATATTTCCCCTTTACTTGGTTATCATCTCAGGATGTTGCCTTGTTGCCCTTTGCTACAGCCTCAGTTACCCTTGCCGGGGTAGGATCAAGTAATAATATAAGATCCGGGGACTAAAAGGTGGAGGTATAAATCCCAAATCACTTTCTTAATCTTCTTTTCCTAATCGTAAGACTCTTGGTGATTGAATGGATGCGAATACAAGATTCCTCAAGCTACTGCAGCTACTTGAGATTGATTATAGCAAGGAATAATTAAGATTCATGAATAAAACTTAGAACAATTGAGTCTCAAACTTTCTCTATATAGTTAATCTGCCAGGGTTCCTATAACCCTAGCTAAGGAGATTAGCCGCTCATGTTTGTGAAATAAACCATGATTATCAATGAAGAACATATAAAATCAATTGCACAAGAACAAGATGAATAAACTCCAAAGTCTTTAATTGAATAAACCCTAAAATCTCAAGACCAATTGTGAAAGTATTGTAAAAATAATGTAAACCAATGTAATAATGAGTAATAGAGTGTAAACTAACAAAATATACACTCTAGAGTATTTATAGTATCACAAAATAACCAAAAATTCTATTAAAAATTTGAAAGGTAAAGTAATGTCGGTAGTCGGTACGAATTGTCCTTATTTTGTATCATCTCAATACAAGTCGTACCCTGCCTTCTCGTATCTATTCCAGTATTTGATCTTACTAAAGCGTCCAATTTTTGTTCAGCAATACGACTTCTTCATATGATTCATAACCTAATGTATGGCTCATGTGCTTTACTCATATCCACCTGAGACTTCAGTCACTTCAAGTCTTGGACACTAGTTTGTGTACGCGTCCCTATATGAGTCATACTCTGACTTCTGACTAGTATACTTTTGATACTTTAACTCCTGGATTAAAGATACAATTCAGTTGTTCTCATGACTTTCGTATACGATTTATACCCTGGCCTATGACTGGGGTACTTGAGTCATATCTTCCTCATACTTGGATCCTTAGTGTTACTCATACGATTCATCATACGAGTCGTATATATTGGTTACGACTCAGAGTCTTACTCGTATACTAATTAGAGTTGGTCCTTTTTAGGTCCTTTTCTTCTCTTTTCATTCCAATACTCTTGTCGACCTGTTTTACCTGCAATTCAGACCAAAGTGATTCATATCTAACAAAACACCCTAAGTTCATGCATAAATTCACAGTTTTAAGCACTGAAAGTGTTATGTTTCCATGCCACATAAAGACCCTCTACTCAAATGCATCTAGGCATCCTTGAACTCGCCTATTCTATGCCTTGAACTACCTGTTCATCCAGTTTCTTATGTCTTTTTCTATATGACCAACCTTTGTAGTAATCATAGCTAATTTGGACATAACTTCTTTCTATGCAGCCTAAGAAATCAACATAACACCAGGATTCACACCACGTGGCCTAGGTAGCACAAACTGGACTGGCAGTAGGGCACTGGAAGTACCTATTATATCTGTGTGTTCAACCTCAGTCTATGCATCTACCTTAGTAGCCTCAGCTGGAGCTGGGGCATCTGTCTTGTCATCTTACAGGAACACTTCTGCCATATCATCTATAGACTGTCGCATAGGTTGGTCTAGAGGGTTGGCCACATCTCAAATTAGCGTAATGTCAAACGTCCTCCTGGCTTCAATCATCTCATCAATCCTGGGTATCTCCATCACTCTCACAGCTAATATATCTTTGTGATTATATAGAGGTAGGCCAACAGTGCCTTTTGACTCCCTACTGCCATATCTCTCAACTCCTGGTCTAGGAACTCACCAACATTGAATGAATACTCAACTGTGAAACCAGCTATCATAGAAGTCCAGATCATGCTCAAAATGTTATCTCTTATAGTGGGACACAGCCTGTATTGGGCTAGTATCCATTAATATTTACCCTCGATGCTAAGGGTACCCTTCTTTATCTATTGCGAATTACTAATACATCCTATAACCTAAATAACATGCTCACCACGTACAGTTATCATCTTATCTATCCACCTAAACATTACCATTTTATCATCAGTACCCAATGTCTGATTAGTGATCTTTCTCATCTTGGCCATTCCTTAATCCATCTCCCTTGTGTTGACCGGAGCTTAATATTCCAACCTATATAAGAATCTCCCGGTAACTCTGGGAGAGATGTCAACTCTAATTCCTCGAATCATCAAATAGGTAATAGGATCTTGTCCCTTCTACAACATACTTTATGGATACTGCCACTGTAGTTCACCCTTATAAGCTGAATAGAACTCATGAATGAGGACCTTGCTATATCTGCAGGGAACTTTCATCATCCACCTAAATCCGTAATTCCTGAAGCATTCTTTAAAATTGGGTAGCTGATACATCCCTGGGGTATTCATTCTCCTCTCTGGATATAGAACTCTCTTTATCTTACCACCCTAAAAATGATACAGACCCATGTTGAATGTCTCTTTCATATTGGAGTAATCCTATCGTTCAATGATGGGCATCAGAGCCGTGGTCAATACGAGTGGTGGGTCTTGTCTATTTATTGGGGTAACATCAACCTCCTTAGAACCCCAAGCTTCTTCAAATTTATCCTCAATTGAGCTATATTCCTCTTCATCATCATCGTCATCATCAGCCGGCTGTGGTGTATAAGGAGGAGAAATACTTTCATTCTTTCTTTGCGGCTCCTTTGATAGTGTCTCAGACTCTTGGGGAACTAATTTCTTCGTCTTTTTTCTTTGGCAGCTGCCTTTCCTTTCTGAGCATCTTTGTTGGATGAGGTTCCATTATATTCTTCTCCACTGTTTTTAGATATTATTTCAGACTCGGAGAAATTGGTTTCCTTACTCTCAACTAGTGCTTGTTTATTCCCGTTATTAGCAACTATTTTGGATGAAGAAGTGATATTTAGAGGCATGATTCCTACAAATACACTAATGTTAGTAACTAAGAAAAGAAAATAAAAGAAAAAATTAAAACTAAAGTTCAATATGCTTGGTCTTAGTTGGGTACGAGTGGTGGACACTAGTCGTATCAACTGGGTATGACTCATTTACCCGGGTCGTATCCTAGACAGTACATGACCTTTATTCACTGATCATCTTATGAATCCTCCTTACTAGTCATACCAGACAGGTACGACTCATGACCAACAGTTGTAATGTAATCAAAAACTTTTATTCTATTGTCATTCTTCCCAAGTTGTTACGATTAGTGTGTATGAGTCGTGCGGTCTAGATTCGACTCGTATGGTTGAGACGTATCCATTCCAGAACTTTGAATTTATTAGACTTCCATGTTCAGTGGGTACGAGTCCCATTATAACTCTCATACCAATGGGTACGAGTTGTAAGAATTCTCATATCCATTGCAACATAGAAGTCCAACTTAAAAGTTTGACTCTGATGAAATTCCCAAAGTACCCACTACTATATTTAGCTATATCTAGCATTTTAAACCATAAATATACATCAATATCCATTTCAAAACCCTAGTTCTATGCTCATTTTCAAACCCAACAAAAACACCACAAATAGTGTACCAACAAATCAACATATGTAGAAATTATACTAAAACCAAGTTGACAATATCACGTAATACACATTTCATCATACAAATTAGCAAAAATAGGTTGAGAAACTTACTTGGGTAGTGGAGAGGAGTAGATTTCAATATTGGATCTTATTAGCCTCAAATTAGAGTTAAAACCACACAAATTTATATATTTGAGGTTGTTGTTAGTTAGAATTGAAAACACTTTGATTTTTATGATTTGAAGTTTGTATTTTGGGTAAAAATTGCATCGGGTACGAGTTGAAATTATTGGGTGCCCGATCGGGTCTATTTTTCTTCTTCTAATCATAGGTTTGGACCGAGTCAACCTGAGAATCGACCAAGTAAGCTTGGGTACGAGTGGTGTATATGACTCATACCTAGGCTTACAGGTCATTTATTTGACTCGTATAGCCTAGAGACTTACCTATGTTCTTGAGTGAGTACGATTCCCAGTCACGAATCATACCCAAAGGATACGACTCGTATTGAGAGTTGTATTCATTCCAAAAACTAATGTCTAATTCTGCTTTTTCTCCAAGGTCAATACGACTCCTACTCACGAGTTGTACCATATAGATACGACTCGTAAAGAGTCCGTATGATATAATTTTTTCAACTTCTTTGGATTTTGTCTGCATTCTTTAGTCCTGCACATTGAACAAACACATTACCCTATAAATGAAATGAGTACAAAAATATAGGTTTCCTCCCACTCAGCGCTTGATTTAATGTTACGGCATGACGTAATTTCCTTGATGACTCACACTTTATCAAGGTCAATATCAACTAATTCCTTTTCCTCTTCTATATTTCCCATATAGTTATTTAATCTTTGTCCGTTTACCTTGAATGGGTGTGCACCCCCTTTTTTAGTTTTAATACACCATAGGGATAGACTTTTGAAACTATGAATGTACCATGCCACCTTGACTTTAGCTTACCAGGAAACAAATGAAGCTTGGAATTGTTTAGTAGCACTTGGTCACCTTTTTCAAATACCCTCTTCTCAATCTTGCGATCATGATGAAACTTCATATTTTCCTTGTAAAGTGCTAAACTTTCATATGCCTTTAGCTGAAATTCATCCAACTCATTGATGTTATTCAACCTTGACTTGGCTGCATCCTTCCACTCTAGATTCAACATCTTCAATGCCCATAGTGACTTATGCTCAAGCTTAATTGGTAAATGGAAAGCCTTTCCATAGATAAGCTGATAATGTGAAGCACCTATAGGGATTTTGTAAGCTTTACGGTAAGCCCATAATGTATCATCCAATTTTCTTTCCCAATCAGTCCTATTGGCATTCATAGTCTTCGCCAATATTGACTTAATTTCCCTAGTGGGCACTTTAACTTGTCCATTAGTCTGTGGATGATAAGGTGTTTCCACCTTGTGATTCACTTCATATTTTTCAAGCAGACTCTAGAAATGATAATTGCAAAAATAAGACCCTCTATTACTAATAATAGCATGTGGCATACCGAGAAAAGATGTTCTTTCTAAAAAATATAGTGACACTCCTTTCTTCATTGTTAGAAAGCACAATTGCTTTAACCCACTTCAAAACGTAGTCAACAACAACAAGTATGTACTTCATGACACACCAACTCACGAAAGGTCCCATGAAATCTATACCCCATAATCAAACACTTCCAATTCTAAGATAGGGGTCATAGGTAGTTCATGTCTTCTAGAAATAGAACCTTGTCGCTGGCATTGATCACAAGAGACAACATAGTCATGAACATCTTTCTATATGGTTGGCCAATAGTATCCGCATTGAAGGATATTATGAGAGGTTCGGGCCCCTTCATGATGACCCCCAACTGGCGATGAATGACAAGCTTCAAGTATGCTCATCATCTCCACTTCAGCAATGTATCTGCAAATGATTTCATCTGCACAAATCTTAAATAAGTTTCACCCCAGAAAAATTTTCTTAACTCATGCATGAACTTTTTCTTTTGCTAATATGAATGATATTCTAGGACTAGATCACTTGCTAAGTAATTTGCGAAATCTGCAAGCCATGGAATAGGGTCTTGGAATACTGCCAATATCTGTTGATCTGAAAAATTTTCATCAATCTCCAACTCATTAGCAACCTTTTTCATTGCTTCCTACTCCAATCTAGACAAGTGATCTATAACTTGATTTTTTGTGCTTTTTCTATCCGTCACCTCATAGTTGAATTCTTGCAAAAACAACACCCATTGAATAAGCCTCAACTTAGCATCCTTTTTGTCTATTAAGTACTAGAATGCTGCATAATTTTTTTGCACAATCACCTTTGTCCCAAGAAAATAAGATCTAAACTTTTCCAA
Organism: Capsicum annuum; assembly: GCF_002878395.1. NCBI lineage: Eukaryota > Viridiplantae > Streptophyta > Magnoliopsida > Solanales > Solanaceae > Capsicum > Capsicum annuum. The sequence continues at coordinate 668,415 of NW_025842141.1, forward strand.
GGAAAAAACCACTGCCAACAACTCTTGCTCCATCACGGTATAATTCTTTTGAGCAGGATTTAGTGCCTTATTGGCACAATAGATAGGACGAAGGATCTTCTCATTCCGTTAACCCAGTACAACCCCTATGGCTAATCCACTAGCATCACACATAATCTCAAATGGTGCATACCAATCAGGAGACGCAATGATTGAAGCAGTTGCCAACTTCTCTTTTATTCTTTCAAGTGCTTTCTTATATGCATCATTAAAATTAAATTTTACCTCCTTCTCAAGAAGCTTGCAAAAAGGACTAGCAATCTTTGAGAAGTCCTTGATAAATCACCTATAAAAGCCTGTATTCCCTAGAAAACTCTGAATTCCCTACACAAAAATTGGTAAGGTAATTTTTCAATCACCTCAACCTTCGCTCGTCAACCTCTATGTCTTTATTTAAAATCTTGTGCCCAAGCATAATTCCTTCTTTAACCATAAAATGGTAATTTTTCTAATTAAGTACCAAGTTGCATTGTTCACACCTTTGTAGAGCCTTTTCCAAGTGAATGAGGAAATAATCAAAAGAATCACTAACCACTGAGAAATCATCCATAAAAAAATCAATGGTCTCTTTGACTATATCAGAGAAAGTAGATATCATACATCTTTTAAACGTGGTTGGAGAATTGCATAGACCGAATGGAATTTGTTTGAATGCAAAGGTCATATAAGGACAAGTAAAATTTTTCTTATCTTTGTCTTCCAGTGCAATCGTGATCTGATTGTAACAAAAGTACCCATCAAGAAAATAGTACCACTCTCTACCTGTCAACCTATCTAACATCTGATCCATGAATGATATTAAAAAATGGTCCTTCTGAGTCCATGTATTCATCTTTCTATAATCTATGAATACTTTTCATCCAGTGATTAGTCTCATAGGCACTAGCTCATTTTTCTCATTAGGCATGAAAATTATTCTGACCTTCTTTAAAATACATTGAACCAGACTAACCTACTTGCTATCAGTGATGGGAAACACTATACCATAATCCAACCACTTGATGATCTCTTTCTTAACCACCTCCTACATAGGAGGATTAAGTCAACGGTGATGTTCAATAAATAGAACACAATCCAGCTCTAGCTAAATTTTGTGAGTACATAAACCAGGCGAAATGCCCACAATATCTAAATGGACAAACCAATGGTCCTATTTAAATTCTGCAAAACTAACAATAATGCTTCAACCTCTAACTACATTAAATCAGCTATAATAATAATCAAAAAAGTATTGTTGGCCCCCAAAAATGCATATCACAAGTGAGATAAGAGAGCCGTTAACTCTAACACCGGTGCTTCCTCAATAGATGGACAAGCACATGGAGTAGTTCTATTTTTCAAATCTAAATCAACATTCTTTGGCACAAGATTATAACCAGTCCCATGTAATTCACCTACCAAATCCTCATACTCCTTAATACCATCAGAGTCAACACTTAGTCTCTCTTTAATCAGAATAATCACACCTAAACCATCATCCCACATAATTACTGCATCAATATCATGGAATAAATCTACTTTTTCATCATATATATCAATCACCGAGACCACTCTCAATTCATCAGGTTGACTCATCGAGTTTTACACATTGAATTTCACCTATTCTTCATTGAGTCTCAGTACCATATGTCCTTTCTCACTATAAATCAATGTCCTACCTATAGCCAAAAATGTTCTTCCCAAAATAATTGAGACCTAAAAGTCCACTTCACAATCTAATATAACAAAATGAATAGGAAATATACAAAAAGATACTTTTACCAAAACATCATAAAGGATACCAATAGGTTTCTTCACTACATTGTCTGCCATCACTAGTATTATGGTGGTTGGTTTAGGATCTCCCAATGCTAACTTCTTGAATATATAAAAGGGCATGATGTTGATGCTAGCCCTAAATCACATAATGCTCGAGTGAAGTGAGAAAAACCAATAGTGTAAGTTATTGTGAAAGTGATAGGATCCTCCTTCTTCTCTACCAAAGATCTAGTAACTACAACACTACGATGATGAATATTATCAACTGGCTCATAATTAACTGACCTATTCTTGGTAATCAAATCCTTCATGATTTTTTTATATCCTGGAATCTTTTCTAAGGCCTCTACAAGCGGTATATTAATAGATAACTCATTTAACATAGCTAAAAATTTCTGATACTTACCTTCTTCTTGTTTTATTTTTCATTCTCTGTGGATAAGGAAAGAGAGGTCTTAGAATGGGCTTTAGTATAGGTTCTATAACTTTCTTATCTTCTTCATTCAGCTTGTTGATGGTCCCTTCCTTAATTGACTCATCATCATTCTTCTGATTATTAAAAATAGGTACAAGTGGATCTGTAGTGACCTTACCACTCTAAGTGGTAATGGCGTGACATTGACTATCATTTTTGGGATTTACCACTGTGTTACTTTGAAGAGTGCCAGGTTGTCTCTAATTCATTATGGCTGACATCTAACCAAATTGCTGCTCTAATTGCTTGGTTGTTGCAGCATGTGGGTAAACTTTTTAGTTCAATCCTAATAGATCAATTTTTATATCCTTTAGACAATTCTTTTTACTTTCTTGTGTTTTGACCATCTTAGACAAAAGTTCCTCCATTTTGGACTTTGTATCTCGACTACCTAGTGGAATGTATTTGTCAACCTTCTCCTTATAGTCATCCTTACATCACCAATCACTATCCCAATTTCTTCTCCTATCTCTGTATCTATTATTGTAATAGTTCTAACCTTGATTCTTTTTCCCTTGTGTTTGGAAATCTACCAATCTATGATTAAGATACTTTGCCTATTCTTCAAATTTAATCTCAAATATTTTGAAAGTAGATCCCTGTGCCGTAACTGCATTCACCTTCTCAGCACTCATCAATACAAATTACTTAGTAAACAACTCAATATCTGTATGAAGTTTTGTAAGCTTTTATGCTACTATATCATTACCTGCTCCATAAGTATTGGTTGCTCCAATACCATATGTATATCCACCATGTTCTAAATCTCTCGTATGCCATCATCTGTTAGTCTCTACAATATCATCCAGCATCTCCTGTGTAGCATCCCAATGAAGACGAATAAGTGCTCCTCCTGAGATAGTGTCTACCATAGCTCTAGAACTATCATTCACTTATCTATAAAAGATTTCTAAAAAATTAAATCCTCTAAATTGGTATCAACCTCAGCTTCTTCTTTAATTAGAACCATGCCTTTTACATAGATTCTCCAGGTAATTGTCTGAAATTGTAAATCTCATCTTTCAAGTGTAGCATCCATGCAGGAGGAAAAAATCTATTTAGAAACTATTGCTTCAATTCGTACCAAGTGGTGATAGATCTTCTTAGGAGTTCCCTTAACCATAGAGATGTTTTTCCAGTCAAATAAAATAGGAACAACCTCAATCTTAACGCTTCCTATTTAACCCTAAAATATTATAATATGTGTAGATCCCGATAAAGTTTATAACGTTCGTGTTTGTGCCATCTTTAGCAACACCCAAAAAAACACCCTTTAGATTAAACAATTAGATCATAGAACAAGTAATATCAAACTTCACATTTGGGTTTAATTGAGGAATAACAATGACTCCCGAGTTAGTAGGTTTGACATAACCTAAATATTTATCATCTTTTTCATCTGGATCTAAGGATTGATATGTCGGAACAAAAAGTGCTCTTTCTCTCTAAACTTGACTATCAGTAATCTGTCTACGCCTAACTATTCCACCATGCTGAGCTTTCTCTACCTCTTCATCATATCTAACCTCTTTAGCTTGTCTACGTTCTTGCTCTAATAGTTGTTATGTCTGTAAGTATGCAATATTCTCTGGATCTACTAGAGCATGCAGGAGTGCCGTATTTTGGTCTACTAGTGGGGGATCTTGCACCCCATCACAAACTTGTCTTGGCATCCTTTTAGGTGTTTGAAGGATTATCTCTGTTTTGGGATCAAAAGAGAGTAAGGGATTGTCTCTACTCTTAGTTCTTGGCATACACCAGCGTATGCAAAATCAAAGAAGAAAAACAAAAACTCATGAACTTTACCAATTCAATTCATTATTCAAATCATCTTTCTTGGAAATGGTTCAAAAATTTGATGTTGTTTAAAACTATACCTTAGCTAGAAATAGTATAATTAATTGTAAATATAATAACCCAACAAGGTTGGGGTCATCCCATAGGGAAAACATAAATAATTGCTTGCCTTGATGTAATCCATGAGCAGTACAGGAAAGTAAATGGGGGATTTTTGTGATCAATAGGAAATAGTAACCAAATCTTGAGAGCTTTTGAGTTGTAATCAATATAAGATGAACACTAGGTTTGTGTTCCCACTGGCTTCTCAACTGCATAAATTTCTTGTGATCAACCCAATTATTCTATTTTTCTACATGCAAAGCCTACAAGATAAGTCTTATCAACTGTCGAGTAAGCTAGAAGATAAATTTCACCCTTTACTTGGTTATCTTCTGAGGGTGTTTCCTTGTTGCCCTTTATTATGGCCTCAGTTACACTTGTCAAGGTAGGATCAAGTGATAATATGAGATGCAGGGACTATAAAGTGGAGGTAGGAATCCCAAATCACTTTCTTAATCTTCTTTTCCTAATCGCAAGATCTTGGCTATCGGTGGATGTGAATACATGCTTTCTCAAGCTACTACAGCTACTTGAGATTGATTATTGTGAAGAATAATTAAGATACATGCAGAAATACTACGACAATTCAGTCTCACAATTTTTCTATATAGTTAATCTGCCAGGGTTCCCACAACCCTTGCGAAGGAGATTAGCCGCCCATGTTTGTGCAATAAACCATGATTATCAATGAAGAACACATAAAATGAATTTCATATGAATAAGATGAATAAACTCCAAAGTCTTTAATTGACTAAACCTTAAAATCTAAAGAACAATTGTGAAAGTATTGAAAAAATAATGTAAAGGAACATAATAATGAGTAATAGAGCCTATACTAATAAAAGAAAAACCCTAGGGTATTTATAGTATGATAAAATAACCAAAAATCCTATTAAAAATATGAAAGGTAAATCAATGTTGGCAGTCATTACAACTTGTCATCCTCTTGTATCATCTCAATACAAGTCGTACCCTGCCTTCTCATATCCATTCCAGTGTTTGATCGTCCTAAAGCTTCCACTTTTTGTTCAATAACATGACTTCTTCATATAATTCATACCCAAATGTATGACTCGTGTCCTTTACTCATATCAACCTGGGACATCAGTCTCTTCATGTTTTGGACACTAGTTTGTATATGACATCCCTATATGAGTCATACTCAGACTTATGACTCGTATACTTTTGACACTTTAAATCCTGGATTGTAGCTTTGATTCTATTATGATCACAACTTTAGTATATGACTCATACCCTGGCCTATGAATGGGGTACTTAAGTTGTATCTTCCTCATACTTGGATTTTTAGTTTAGCTTTTGGTTCTGTTACTCATACGATTTAGAATATGTGTCATATCTATTGGTTAAGACTCAAAGTTTGACTCGTATACTGATTGGAGTTGGTGTTTTAGGTGTTTTTCTTTTATTTTCATTCCAACACTATTTTAGACCTATTTTAGCTTCAATTCACACCATAGTGCATCATATCTAACAAAATAAGCTAAGTTCACATATAAATTCACAGTTTTAAGCATCAAAAGTGTCATGTTTCCATCAGTGTCCCTCATTTCAGACCACGGTAAGTAGTTCTCTTCTTATTTCTAGCATTCTTTTCAAAAAGGGTTGGGTACTCAGGTTAATCTTCGTACAAGTAGACCTCAAATGGAAGGACAAATAGACCATACTATTCAAACTTTAGATGATATACTATGGGCCAATTTAATTAATCTTTAAGGGTATTTGGGTAGAATATTTGCCGCTTATTGAGTTTTCTTACAATAATAGTTATCATTTCCGCATCTAAATTGCTCTTTTTAATGCTCTTTATGGTATAAGGTGCAGGTCTCTTATTGGGGGGTTTGAAGTGGGGAAGTCTTGGTTGTTTGGCCCTTACATGGTTCACCAAGCCATGGAGAAGGTAAATTTTATTAGAGAAAGACCTAAGACTACTCAAAGTCGCCCAAAGTCTTATGCAAATGTGAGTGGAAGGGAGTTGGAGTTTGGAGTTGGCGATTGGGTGTTCTTGAAGGTTTTTCCTATGAAGAAAATTATCATATTTGGAAAGAAAGGATGCTCAATCCCATTATAGTGGTCCATAAAAGATTTTAAGGAGAATTAGGAATGTCGCTTATAAATTGGAGTTATCAGCGAATTTGGCCTCTATTCATCCTGTTTTCTATATGTCCATACTTAAGGAGTGTGTACGTGACCCTTCTTTGATAGTGCCTAGTGAGGATATTAGTGTGAGAGATTCGTTGTCCTATGAGGAAGTCCTAGTAGAAATATTTGATAGGCACGTACATAAATTAAGGACTAAGGATATAGCTTTGATAAAAGCTTCGATGGAGAAATCAAAAGGTAGAAGAGGCTAGATGGGAATCTGAAAAAGCTATAAAAAGCCAAATACTCATTCTTGTTTCCAATGTTGGATGAAAGTGTTTAAGGTGTGTGTTTCATTTCCCTCTTGTTGCATTTTGAATTTATCCTTCGATTCAACTGTGTTATTTCTATTGTCGTGCTAAAAATATCATAACTTCTCATTCAAGGATAAATAATCCAAATGAGGGGGGGGGGGGGAGTTAGAGAGGGATAATATGAGACCCTTGAAAATTTTGACCAATTTACTTTTGACCCTTCCATTGAGTAAAATTAATTTTTTTACATGAATTATGATGTAACACCCCATATATCCCTAGCATAATCTAAGTCTCAATACATGAGTATTCGTATATGAAATTTTTGAAACACTCATTATTTTTCAGTTTAGAGCCTGCCATTGTGTAGGAAATTCAGTTAGCTTTCCAACAACATAAAATTCACCTAAATCTGATAATCGGGTAAGAAGTTATGAAAATTTTAAGTTTCAGTCATTAAACAATGTTATTTTAACCCTTAGCGCATCACATAGATAGTCCAACTGACAATTATCGATTTCCAGTATGACTCTAAGATCATGGCGCATAGCGGAGCAAGCTAATTTCCCATTTGTCAATTTCCAGTGGGACTTCGCAATCATGGCGTGTTGCGGAGATGGCCAAATTGGCATCCATAGGCTTACCGCGATAGTGGCGCATCGCGGCGTTTGTCCAGGTCCCAGTTTTCCCTTTTCCAGTGGCTTGGCACTACAGTGGTGTGTCGCGCCAAGGCCAAAAATCTGGATGGTCAGCTTTTGGCTTCCATTTTTAAATTCATTTAAGGGTATTTGGGACTTTTCCCACGGCCCTAATCCATCTAAAACACGATATTTAACCTATTAGTGACCTAAGTACTCATCATTAATCAATGCTTCTTCAAAATTGAAGATCTCATTTTCAAGAACAAGAAACCCTAGCTATCAAATTCAAGGTAATTTCTCAAGAATTCTTCATTCATCTCTTCAAATTCATTAACCTATGTATGTTAGATGTTCATCTATGGATACCTTTCATCCATGGAGTCCAAGCAACCCTTTTAAATCATAAAATTGTGATCTTTTCAAGATTTATATTTTAAAGTATGATTTCATCCATGAATCTCCATGTACTATTGATTTTATACCAGGTTACCATAAAATTATTGTTATTATTCAATCTTCCGTATTTTAATATTATTATTTACTGAATTAAACCATGATTTAATGCTATTATGATGAATTCATGCTATTCCCACAAATTTCATGACATTTCTATGATTGATTTAAACCATGAACTACAAGTGTTTGATAAAATGCCTACAAGATTGATTTATTTAATAAGATCCTTCATGTTTTGGTCTTCAAGAATTAGTGTCTTTTCAGTATTATTGTGTTGAGTCTTGGGGGTATTGAATACCCAAAAATCATAACTATTTATTTAGTCTCAGTATTTCAGTTTACAGATTTTACTCAGTCCATGTTATATGCTTGGTCATGATCCTCAATATTTATAGATTTTCATGCATTTTCAGTATTTACAAATTCCATTCTCTCTATTCAGTACTCCATGCTTTACATACGTATCCAGTAAATTATTAGTTTTGTTCATGAAACCATGCATATCAGCCTGCCTTATTTAGCATACAAGTACATTCAAAGTACTGATCGTATACCTTTTCTTTTGTGCTATGATGTATTATATCATAGGTTTTAATGCTTAGTTCTCGGCTAGTAAGTAGAATTATCAGATCCACAGAAGTAACAGTGGTGAGTCCTCATATCCACAGAAGTAACAGTGGTGAGTCCTCATACTTTGAGGACAGGCTTACTTTATTTCATGTCTCAGTTAGTAGTTAGTTGGGGCCTATCCCATCAACTCATATTTAGTTAGTAAGTTTTAGATTCTTTTTAGACATTAGAGTTAGTTATTTAGTATTCAGATATCATAGTTAGTTATCTAGCTTATCATTATTTTATCAGATTTAGTCAGTTATTTCTATAGACTGATATTTCAGTTTTAAATTCTGTTCTTAAAACCTTATGGCATGTTAGTATTCTTCCATATTTATGATCACATTATTCATTGCTCACAGTAGGTACTAGCTCATTAGTTAACTTGTGGTCTCTTGGGACCTTAAGCATCGTGTAACGACTAGGGGGTAGTCTTGGGTCGTTACATATGATAAAGGACGTAACAGTTTTAGAATTTTTAAAAGGGGCTCAAGCTTATTTTAGGACCCTAAGGCAGTGAAAATCCATAATAGTGGCATCCTACGCCACTTAGTCACCGTATGAAGAGAGTGGCACGCTGGCTACCTTCCGCAGTTGTGGAATACCACGGTGCTATGTAATTTTTTTCAAGTTTGTTTTTTCCACTTGGGGGCAATGGAATTTTGGTTCTTTCCCCCTTAAATTACTTAAAAACACTCAAATAACCCCATAGACTTTAGTTATCAAGATCAAACATTTCTCTTCTCTTATTTCTCTCCCAAACCAAGAGAAAATAAGAGTTTTACAAGAAAGCATTACTCCAGACTCCAAACTATGAATTCTTTAAAATTTTTACATTTTTCAGGCATGTTGCTTATTCCCTAACTTATATTTTTCATTGTGATATTAATTTATTCAATATTCATGTGTTTTAAATAATGGGTTTGAAATTAGGTTAAAAGTTTTTGGTTGTTAATATCCACATTACTTTTCCCATGTATTTAACAAATTGTTCATGATTTAATTGATGGCTTTTGAAACTAAATTGGTGCATTGCTATAACAAATAAAACGGGTGACATGACTTTCACTAAATTGATGAATTTTTGACATGGTAATAGCATTAACCTCAATGCATATTGTAATCTTGGTCTTAAATATAGATTTTTACATAATTTAAATTATCTTTTGAAAACAATGTGTTACGTTAAATGATAAATGAATAAAAAGGATTTGGATGCCCTTGGTGGCTTTGGTTTGGTTTTTAAATTGGTAATTCGATGGATTGGTTTTGAATAAACAGAATAGCTTGTAAGTCTATTGTTATGATGATAACAAGTTGGTAATGCCTAATTGAAATGGACTCCATGGTTAATGGTTGGTTTATGTGCACATCATTTTAACTTTAGCTTAGAGGGAATTGCGTAGCTCACCAAAAAGGTATAGTCCCGAGAGGACCAGCACTGGAAACCATGTTTGACGCTATTGGGCATCTATGACCATTCTGTATATTGTACATATTATATTTTAGAGAGCTATCACCTTGGTGTCTTTAGCTATTTCTTGGTACATACGACTAACATAGACTGAGGTCCTTCCGATTGGGGCAGCTCAACCCATATAGCCTGTGGGTGTCTAGAATATTGGTACGAGCTACATAGTGCAGGCTAGTGTTTTAAACTATCATTTTTTATGCCCATTGTCCCTATCTCAGCATCCTATATATATGTATATATATATTTATTGTGCATGTGATTTTTACTAGCTTTTGGTAAATGCATTATTTAATACCTTTCCCTTAAGATGCATGTTAGTGTTTTCCCTACTGATCGTCTATGGATGCTACATCATTTCATGATGTAGGTTCTGAAGATTTTTTGTTGACCTTGAGCAACGTTAGGTAGTTTGGTACTCCTGTGGATCTATTGTGAAGTGGTGAGCCTCCATCGTTCAGAAGGCCCGATCATTTCATTAGGTTTCCTTTATCATTCTTGTATTTATGGATTTGTTTTGCCATAGTCAGGGGCGTGTACGAACTTAGATGGTATTCTTTGTTGAGAGGCTTTTGTGGATAGTATTAGGGCATTATGTTTTCTTTGATTCAACTCTTAGATTTTTATTTGACTTGTCTATCACTCTTATTATTTTGGTTGGCTTCTGCTATTTATTTTTATTGTGCTCTTAAGGTATGTCTAAAAGGGTTGTCTCCAGTCCACGGTGGGATTGAGATTCTTGTCACGGCCAGGCCCGAGTTTCGGTCATTATAGTATTTTATTTAGTTGCTCACGAATTATGTTGTATCATGGGTTAACTTGGGATCACTTGTGGTTCTAAGAACCTTGTGACATCTAGGAGTAGTATCAGAGTGTTATATTAGGCTAACTCATGCTATGATTATTATTAATAGGTAGCACTTGTATGTTGTGTTTATGATAATTCTATGCTTTGATGTATGCTAGTTTCTTTTATCTGCTGAATTGAATAAGCTTAGTAAGATAATTAGTATTGGTGAATTTTTATTGGTGATAAGGCAGTGATGAATGAAGGATGAAGGGTAAATTAACTGAAGTAGTGTGCCCCTTTGAATCATGATTTAAATGTTCTTTCATTATGGGTGTGATAGTAAAACTCTTGTAGGGTGCGAATTAACAACCAATAGAGTAATTATGACCATCGTGGGTGGATGTCTACCCATAATAATCACATTGATATTGTCATATCATGCTATAGGGAAGGGAGACAGGAAAAAGTTCCTCAAGACTACTGGTTGGGGCCGCTGTAGTAGGCACTCGATTTCTATAATGGGACTACTACAACGGGTGAGGTACCGCTATAACGGGAACCCAATTGCTACAGTGGGACCATAGCGATGATATTCCGCTATAGCAGTCATAGGCATAAATCTGAACCTTATTTTTTAGAAAACTTTATTTTTTAAAAATGTGCTGCTAAAGCAAAATTTAGATGCTAATATATTATTCCTTTAAAGTACGGGCCTAAGAACAAGGCCATCATCCGTAGATGCCACTAATAACACAGGAATATATAAAAAGAGTCTTAAATTCATATTGTAAAAAATAAAAAAGATGTATTAAACATGCCCACAAAGGGGAAAAACCAGCGTACTGAATAAGAGGGGGGAGAGAGTCCCAATCTAGGTCTGACTGGTCATGTTCTTATTCTAAGGCTAAATATGTTAGAACCTTCCTTGTCTAGTCCACTAAAAAATAAAAAATTCTATTCATCCAATGTCCTTATTTTGCTTCCAATATCCTTACCTTGGGTGCCTGATGTCACCCAAAACTACACTCCAATGAGAAGTATAATGCGGTCGATTGCAAATATAATAACCCAACTAGGCTAGGGTCAATTCGACGGCAAAAATGTGAATAGTTGCTTGAATTTGATGGAATCCACGAGTAGTATAGGAAAGTAAATGGGGAATTTTTAGTATCACTTAAGTAGTAATCAAATCTTGAGTGCTTTTGAGTTGTAGATAATATGAAACGAACACTAGGCTTGTGTTCCCCTTAGCTTCTCAACTTCGTAAATTTCTCATGATTAACCCAACTATTTTGTGGTTTTGCATGCATAGTCTACAAGATAGGTATTATCAGCTGCCTTGTGGGAGCAAAGATAAATCTCACCCTTTAACGGTTAAGTCTCGGGGCATCGCCTTGTTGCTCCTTGCTACGACCTCAGTTCACTATCAGCTTTTAGGATCTAGTGATTAGATGAGATGGGGAGGACTAAAAGGTGGAATCCCGAATCACTTTCCTAATCTTCTTTTCCCAACTACAAACTCCCTTGTGGGATGGATGTGAATACAGGCTATCTCTAGTTACTGAAACTACTTGAGTTTAGTTATCATGAAGAAGATTAAGATATATGCAAAAACCCTAGAATAGATGAATATCACACTTCCTCTAGGTAGCTAATTTGCCAGGGTTCCTTCAACCCTAGTAAAGGATATTAGCCACTAATGTTTATGCAAGAAACCATGACTATCAATGCAGAACACATAAATTCAATCGCACCAGAATAAAATGAATAAACTCCAAAGTCTTTTATTGGATAAAAACATTAATTCTCAAGAGCAATTGTAAGATTATAGTATTATTATGTAAAAGAGCATAAAAAAACATAAACTAATAAAAGATAAACCCTAGGGTATTTATAGTATCTCAAAATAACATTAAAATCCTAATAAAAATAGGAAAGTTAAAGTTATGTGGGCAGTTGGTACGACTCGGTCTTCACTTGTATCGACATTATATGAGTTGTACCTTGACTTCTCATATATGTTCTAGTGTCTATTCTCCAAAGGCTTCAAATTTTTATTCAGCATATGAATTCATCTTATGAGTCGTACCTGAGTGTACGACTCATGTCTTTCACTCGTATCCACCTGGGACTTTAGTCTTTCCAAGTCTTGAACACTGGTTTGTATATGACTTCTCTATACGAGTTGTAATCATACTTCTGACTCATATACTTTGGGACTTCAATTCTTGAGTAGTATCTGAGATTCTATTATCCTTATGACTTCTCTATACCGCTCATATCTTGGCTTACAACTTTGATACTAGAATCGTAGTTTCCTTATACTTGGTTTTTTAGATTGCCTCTTGGTTCTGTTGAACATACAATTCAGCATACGAGTTGTTTGGATGTTTATAACTCAAAATCTGACTCGTATCCTTATTGGAGTTGGTCTTTTTTAAGTCTTTTTCTTCTCTTTTCATTCCAACACCATTTTAGACCTGTTTTACCTGCAATATACACCAAAATGTGTCATATGTAACAATATATCCTAAGTTTAAGCCTAAATCATGGTTTTAAGCATCGAAAGTGTCATGTTTCAATGCCACATCAACACCCTCAACTTACAAATTTGTATTTCCTCAAGCAAACAAAACCAAATACTACTTTTTAGCAAAGAGACGATCCCTAAACTGGAAGATCTCAAGCAACCCATGGCAGTGATTTTGAACTCGAGTTAAATCTTGTGGTTCCGCTCCTAATTCTAACTTCAAAACTCAAACTGCATATAACAATTTAGCACACATGGAAACATGAGGGAATCCGATGATGGCATTACATTATGAATAGACACTTGGTCATAGACATATATCACATTTATCAAACAATCTAGAAACCTAGCAGCATAATCCATGTGCGCTCACGATAAAAGAAATCCCATTCACTCTACATTTGGATAAACCCATCTATTTAGGGATATAAAAAATGACTCTCTAGCTCATAAATAACTATCACCGGTGAGTATAGAATACCATAGGATTGCCCTTATGCTCTTTGCCTAAGTTATCATACAGTTACGGTAAGATCACTATAGGACTTTATTCAGCTTGTAACATAGGATTGGTATTGATATGATATCTTTTGGTGATTTATTTAGTGACTTGTCCTCCTGGACACTATGCATTTCTTAGGGCCCACTCCTTTTTCTATTCTTCTTTTATTTTCGCCCTTACGTCTCTCTTTTTCTTTTAAGCACATTCTAATTGGGTCAAGTGTGGTTTTCTAGCATTTTATTTTTTGTATTATTTTTCAATTGCTTTTGATTGCACTTTTCATTCTTTTCTTTTCACCACGCCTGCTCAAATTTCAACTATTTCCTTTCTTCATAATTTCTTCATACTCATTTTCTCTCACGCACCCTTATAATAGCCACTCTCAAATTAGGCTATTTGTCTGAGTTGAGTTGCAAGTGTCCAATGGAGGACCAAGGCCAAAAAGGTTCATTGTAAGGTAAACGGGAAGGTGATAAGTTTAACAAGAAAAATTGGTCTATGAAGGCTTAAATATTTGGATTAAAGGGATTTATTCATTTAGTTAGGCCATTTTAGGCTCAAGTGGACTCAACAAACAGGGCTTGTGATCACTTCCTACCTAACTATCCTAGACCTAGGTAAAAGCAACCGGGCAAATTCTAGATGCCACCACACTGAGAACTCGGTAAATTTCACAAGCACTTGCTCAGGGCTACATTGCTAAGGACTAGTTATCTAACTATGTAACTGTTTTTTCCCTAACTGTTCTATCCCTAATCCTAATGCCATTTCAAGATTCGCAACCATTTCACAAGCATACAAATCATATAGAACAATATTAAAATTTTGGATGGACATAATTTTCATTATAATTTCAGCAAAATTTAACATAACTTTTCAAATAAGCATTTCAAATCAGCAGTGTTTCAAAAAACACAAATAAAAATAAAAACAAAATCTTTCATTACAACTGAAATTTTTTCAAAATCCTCAAAAATCTTAATGAAAAATAGCCTACTACTATAGGAACACTAATTTACTCCCTATCTTAGCTGCCTGCATTAAACATGCAAGACTTAACAAACTTTTAATCTTAGCTACTTATACTTTTTAGCTACTCCTAGTTTTTTTGGAAGAAACCCCACCCCCAACTAAAAATCGGTGCACTATCCCTAATTCTGAAAAAATAAATTGAGCAAGGATAAAGGTCATACCTAGTACTCAAGGCGCCTGGTCATTGACATTCGCACGTGGGCCCTCAGATCGGGTCCTACTCTCATCAGCTACTATCTTATCAACCGGGACTAGATCAACAACAACACTCAGGGGCCTAGCATCACCCCCTTCAATATCACTGACTAGTGATCTTAAACCATCAGCTCTAACAGCCATCTCATGGACCCGTGTCTGTCAGTCTAGCTCATTCTAAGTACTCTCATGTCTAGCCTTTTTCTTAGCTGCTCTATCTTCTTTCTTTTTTCTCTTCCTCTCTCTTATTTGTTCTTAGATCTTATCAACTAGTGCATCAACCAGGTCTACAAAAATATTAGGCACATGGACAGTAGGAATTACTATCCCTACAATGGGCTCAGCAACCACCGATCTCTCATAAAGCTTGATGACCATGTTCTTAATCTCTGCAAACTCGAATCTGATATCAAAAACACTGGGTTTCTTCTAACTACCTAACTTTCAACTGAACCTCAACTCAAAATCATCTAGGTACCCTTAGACTCCCCTATCTTGGTCCTCAAATTGCTTGTCAAGCTATTTTTTCACTCCTCCTGCTATCTGACCGACTTTTGCATCAAGTGTGGCTAATTTGGTCATAACCTCGGTCTACACTTCCTGTGAGATCATCATTATACCAGTTGGAATAACCCATGTACTAGGTGGCACAGACTGTACTGGTGGTGGGGCACTAGAAGTGGCCAGTATGTCAGTATAGGAGGACTCTGTTTATGCTCCTGCCTCAATAGCCTCAGCTGTAATAAGAGTATTAGTCTGATCATCCTAATGGAACAATCTTGCAAAAATATCTTATGCCTATCTCACTGGTTGGGTTAAAGGGTTGGCCGCATCCCTAATTAGTCCAATGTCAAATGTCCTCAGGGCCTCAATCATTTCATCTATCCCAGGGAGTTCCATCCTCTCACTGCCAAGCATATCTATGTGATCATATATATTTAGGCTAGTAATTCCTTTTGACCCCTAATTTTCCTATCCCTCACCTCTTGGGATAAAAACTTAGTGATATAAAACTCATATCCAGCCATAAAATCGGTTATCATGGCTACCCGAACCAGGCGAACATCATCACCTGTAGTAAAACATATCCAATATCAGGCTAGTTTCCACCAAGCCTTTACCTCAAAGTTAGGTGTATTCTTTATCTATAGTGAGACCACCCCGGGGCCTCCTAAATCCCAAAACTCATTTATGCCATTTGAAGCAATACACTCTGTAATCCACCTAAAAATTACCATTTTATCTTTAGAACTAAGCATCCTCCAAGTTATCTTCCTTATCTCTTCCATCATATATTCCATCTCTACAATATTGATCGAAGCCTGATATTCTGGTCCATACAAGAATCTCTTAATGGTGTGGGGAGGAATATCAACCTGAACTCCAGGAATTATAACGGAAGTGGTAGGCTCACCAACCTTTTACAACTGGCCCTGTGGATATTGACTTTGTATCTCACCTTTCTATATGCTGCATAAAACTCATAAACAAGGACTTCACTGTATATTTTGGGTGCTCTCAACATCCACTCAAACTTGTATTGTCTAATGCTTTCTTCGAAACCATGTAATTCTGACATCCTAGTAGTAGTCAGTTGTTACTCTGGATATAGTACTCTCTTTATCTTTCCACCATAAAGTTTTAACAACCCACAATTGAATGTCTCCTGCATATCGAGGCACCCCTATTATTGAATAATGAGCATCGAAATAGTAATCAGTGCAAGTGAGGGGTCCGGTCTATCTATGGGTGTGGTGTGTGGGCAGGAGACGTAGTGGGATTCTTTCTCCTCAATCCTTTCAGAGGTTATTCTGATTCTTAGGGAAGAACCTTTGTCCCCTTATCTTTCTCAGTTGCCTTTCCCTTTATGCATCTTTCTTTGTTGTGATTCCTTCATAAACTTCACCACTGCTAAAGAATGATATCTCGTACTCTAAATTACTCAATTCCGCACTAGCAGCTGGTTCTTGTTTATTATTATTCTTAGCAGCTTGTTTGGATAAGGAGATGTTCTTTGGTGGCATGGTTCCTACAAATGTACCCTCATTAGTCACTAATTAAAGAAAAGAAAAGAAAAAATTTAAAACTAAAGTTCAATGTGCTTGTTCTGATTCTATTATGACTGGTGGGTACTGGTCGTACCAACTAGGTACGACTCGTATAACCAAGTCATATATTGTACAGTGCATACTTTTGTTCATTGTTTAGCTTATGATTCCTCAAAACCAGCCGCACTGAAAGACTACGACTCATTACCCATAGTTGTAAGCAGATTAGAAACATTTATTCTAACTTAAATCATCCCAGGTTGGTACGATTAAGAGAGTACGAGTCGTATGGTCTGGGTACGACTCGTATGATCAATTCTTATCTAGTCCTAAACCTTAAATTTGTTAAACTTCTATATTTTCAGTCGGTACGAATGCCATTCCGACTCCCATATCAGTAGGTACGAGTCATAATAGGTCTCGTATACACTGCAACATAGAAGTCCAACTTTAAAGTTTGACTCCAAAGCAATTTTCTAAAATACCCACTACAAGTTTCAGCTATATCCATCATTTTAGTACACACAAACATACCAACCATTTTCCAAAACCTAGTTCTACAACAATTTCTAATTTTCAACAAAAGCACCTAAACTAGGTTGCCAACAATTCAATATTTGAATACTTCTTAATCAAACCAAGTTCATAGTAGAAAACACCATTCATTTCAAATTTAGAAGTAAAGAAAATAAGTTGAAGACTTACTTGGTTCTTGAAGAATCTCAGTTCTCAATTTCAAATTCTATTTCTTCCCAAATTCGAGTTTAAATCAAAAGGAGCGAAAGAGTTGAAGTTGTTGGTATCTCAATCTAGTTGAATACAGGTTGATTTTACAGATTACTACTTAAAATTAGGGTGAAAAATGATATGGGTATGAGTTGGGTTAATCGGGTGCTCGATCGGGTGTCCATTTTTCTTTTTTATTAAAAAGTTGGGTCGGGTCAACCCGCAATCTAACCTGATAAGCATGGGTATGAGTTATATATGTGACTTGTACCCAGGCTTACGGGTCATTTCTTTGAATCGTATAGACCTAGAACTTACCTATATTCTAGACTGGGTATGACTTAAGGTGACGAATAGTATCAATAGGATACGACTCGTTCTAAGAATTGTATCTATTCCAGAAACTTTTACCTAATTCTAATTTTTCCTAGGTCAATACGACTCCTACTAACGAGTCATACCATCTTGATACGACTCATAAAGAGTCTGTATGACAAAAAATTCCATAACACCTTTGGGTATTTTCTGATTTTCTTAGACCTGAACACTAAACAAACATATTACCTTATTATTAAAATAGTACAAAAACATAGGTTGCCTCCTATGCAGAGCTTGATTAAATGTTGCAACATGATGTAATTGCCTTGATTACTTAGTCTTCATCATGTTCAATATCAGCTACCTCATTCATACCTTCTGTATTTCTCAGATAGTGCTTCACTCTCTTCCCATTTTCTTTTAATGGGGGCCCTCCATCCCTCTTCAATTCTAAAGAACCATAGGGATAAACTCTTGTAACTGTGAATGGACCATACCACCTTGACCTTATCTTACCTGGAAACAAATGAAGCTTGGAATAATATAGCAACACCTGGTCACCTTTTTCAAATACACACTTCTCAATCTTTCAATTGTGATACAACTTCATCTTTTCTTTGTAAAGTGCTGAAATTTCATATGCCTGGAGTTGGAATTCATACAACTCATTGATATTGTTCAACCATGACCTGGCTATATCCTTCCATTCTAGATTCAGCTTTTTCAATGCCCATAACGTCTTATGCTCAAGCTCAATTAGTAAGTGGCAAGCCTTGCCATACACCAACTTATAAGGTGAGGCACATGTAGGGGTTTTATAAGCGATGTGGTAAGCCTATAATGAATTATCTAACTTTCTTTCCTAATTAGTCCTATTGGTATTCACAGTCTTTTCCAATATGGAATTGATTTCTCTGTTTCACACTTTAACTAGGCCACTAGTCTACGGATGATAGGGTGTTGCCACCCTATGTTTCACTCTATATTTCTCAAGAAGACTCTTGAGTAGGTAATTGCAAGAATGTGACCCTCCATCACTAATAACAGCCCAAGGCATACCAACTCGAGGAAAGATATTCTTTGTCAAGAATGTAGTGACACTACATGCTTCATTGTTAGGAAGCACAATTTCTTCCACTTACTTTAAGACATAGTCTATAGCCACAAGTATATATTTCATGCAAAATAAACTCATGAAAGGTCGCATGAAATATATGACCCATACATAAAACACTTCTAATTCTAAAATAGGAGTCAAAGAAAATTTATGTCATTTAGAAATAGTACCTTGTCACTAGAATTGATCACAAGCAAAAGCGAAATCATGAGCATCTTTTTATATGGTTCTCCAATATAACCGCATTGCAGGATTTTATAAGCTGTTCGGGCCCCTGCATGATTCACCCCAATTAGTAATGAATGACGATCCTCACGTATTCTCATCATCTCCACCTCAGGTATACACCCACAAATGATTCCATCTGCACAAATTTTAAATAAGTAAGGTTTATCTTAGAAAAATTTCCTTACCTCAAGCATAAACTTCTTCTTTTGCAGTTATGAAAGATCTTCTGCTACTAGATCACTGGATAAGTAATTTGTATAGTCTATAAACCATGGAATTATATTTTAGGAAGCTGCTAATATCTGTTCATCTAGAAAACTGTCATCAATCTCTATCCCATTAGAAACCTTCTGCATAGCTTCCTCCTCCAATCTAGACAAGTGATTTGCAACTTGATTTTTTATGTTTTTTATGACCTTCACCTCAAAGTAAAATTCTTGCAACAAAAACACCCACTAATAAGCCTAGGTTTTGCATATTTTTTAGATATTAGGTACCGCAATGATGCATGATCAGTGTGTATAATCACCTTTGTGCCAATTAAATAAGATCTAATATTTTCAAAAGAAATAACCACTGCCAATAACTCTTGCTTCGTCACGATATAGTTCTTTTGAGAATGATTTAGTGCCTTACTAGCGTAGTAGATAGGTTGAAGGATCTTTTATTTTTGTTTGCCTAGTATAGTCCCTAAATCCAATCCACTAGTGTCACACATAATCTTGAAAGGTGAGGACCAATCAGGAGACACAATGATTAGAGCAGACACCAACTTCCCTTTTAGTCTTTCAAAATCCTTATTACATGCATTATCAAAATTAATCTTTACCTCTTTCTTAAGAAGTTTGCAAAGAGGATTAGCAATCTTTGAGATGTCCTTGATAAATCCCCGATACAAACCTGCATTCCCTAAAAAACTTTGAATTCCCTTCACAAAAATTGGGTAAGGTTATTTTTCAATCACTCTAATCTTTGGTCGATCAACCTCTATGCATCTCTTTGAAATCTTGTGTCCAAGAATAATTCCTTCTTTGACCATAAAATGACACTTTTCCCAATTAAGTACCAAGTGGCATTCTTCACACCTTTGTAGAGCCTTTTCCAAGTACCTCAGACAGTCATCAAAAGAGTCGCCAACAACCCAAAAATTATCCATAGAAACTTCAATGGTATCTTCTACCATATCAAAGAAAATGTACATCATACATCTCTGAAATATGTATGGGTCATTACATAGTCCGAATGACATTCATTTGAATTCAAAGATCCCATAAGGATATGTAAAAGTTATTTTTTCTTGGTCCTCAAGTGCATTAGAGATCTAATTGTAGCCTGAGTACCCATCAAGAAAATAGTACCATCCTCTTCCTACTAACATGTATAATATTTGATCCCTGAAAGGAATAGGATAAGGATCCTCCTGAGTCCATGCATTCAACTTTCTATGATTTTTGCACACTCTCCGTTTAGTGATTGTTCTCATAGGCACTAGCTCTTTCTTCTTGTTAGGAACAATAGTTATTCCACCTTTTTCAAAATACATTGAACTAGATTTACCCACTTGCTGCCAATAATGGAAAATACCACACCAACATCCAACCACTTGATGATCTCTTTCTTTACCACTTCCTGCATAGGAGAATTAAGTCACTGCTGATTTTCAAAAGATAAAACACACTCCTATTCAAGTTATATTTTATGAGTACACAAACCAGGTGGAATAGCCACAATATCTGCAATGGACCATCCAATGTCCCTTTTGAAATTTTGCAATACTGACAATAGTGCTTTTACTACTGACTGTCTCAGATCAGCTACAATAATAATTGATAAAGTGTTGTTGTCCCCCAAAAATTCATATCACAAGTGAGATGGGAGGGCCTTCAACTATAACACAAGTGGTTTCTCAATGGATGGGCGAGCAGATGGAGAGTTTTATTCTTCAAGTCCAAATTAAGCTTCTTTGGTAAAAAATTATAAGAACCACTCCTGTACAGTGCACTTACTAACACTTCATACTCCTCAATATCCTCAGAGTCAAAGTTCATGATTACAGTTGCTAGTGCTTCAACACCTAGTCACTCATCAATAGGAATAACCGCATTAGAACCATCACCCTACAGAGTCATTGCATAAACATCATGGAATGATTATACCTCCTCATCATACACATTAATAATAGATATCACTCATAATTCATCAGGCTGCCTTATAGACTTGCATACATTGAATATTACTTGTTCATCATTCAATCTCAATATTAGATGTCCCAACTCCAAATCAATAAATGTCCTTCCTGTAGCTAGAAATGGTCTTACAAGGATAATAGGGACTTGGAAGTCCACTTCACAATCTAAGTCAACAAAATCAGTAGGAAAAATAAAAGAAGCCACCTTCACCAAACATCAAATAAAATTCCAACTGGTTATTTCACACTTTTGTTTGCCATTATTAGTCTCATGGTGGTGGGGTTTTGAGATTTTGACCTTAATTACTTGAATTTAGCAAATGGCATGAGGTTGATATTAGAACCCAAGTCACACAAAGCACGCACAAAGTTGGAAGATCCTATTGTGTAAGGCATAGTGAATGCACCAGGATCCTTCTTCTTCTCAACCAATGATCTTGTAGCTACAATACTACAATGATGAACATTCTCAACCAACTCATAACTGACTATTGTCTTCTTGGTGATCAGATCCTTCTAAAATTTTGTATATCTAGGCATCTGCTCTAATTTCTCTACCAGTGGTATGTTTATTGATAGTTCCTTTAGCATATAAATTTTTTTTTGGTACTTACCATCTTCTTATTTCTTTTACAACCTTTGTGGATAGAAAGGAAGAAATTTTGTAATGGGTTTCAGCACAGGTGTTATAGCCTTCTCTTCTTCTTCATATGGCTTGCTACTTCTCCCTACTTCAACAAACTCATATACAGTGGGTACAAGTGGATCAATAGTGACCTTACAACTCCAAGTAGTAATGGAATGGCATTGACTATCATTTCTAAGATTTACCACCGTCTTGCATAGAAGAATACCAGGCTATCTCTAATTTACTATGGCTAACATCTAACCAAATTACTGCTCTAACTACTTAATTACTGTAGCATATGACTCAACTTTCTAGTTTAATCTTGATAGATCAGATTTGATATCCTTCAGGCAGTTCTCTTGACTCTCTTGCCCTTGACTAGCTTAGACAAGAGTGCCTCCATTCCAAACTCAGGATATTGACTACCTACTAGAATATTCTTGTCACTCTTCTCCTTATAGTCATCCTTACACTACCAATCACCATCACTATCTCAAATCCTATCGCTGTATCTATCATTATAATAGTTCCGACCTTTATTTCCTTGCCTTTTGGCTAAAAAATCTGCTAATGTATGATCAAGATACTTCACCTCTCTATCAGATTCAATCTTGAAGTATTTTGAATTAAACCTCTATGTCGCCACTGTATTTACTTTCTCAACACTTATTGTAGCAAACTATTTTGTAAGCAAACCAATATCTGTACGAAGCTGGGAAACCTTTTATCCTACCATAACATTACATGATCCAATGGAATGTGTTGCTCTAATAGCATATGTACCACCACCGCATTTTGCATATCTCATGTTCCATCCTCTATTAATCACTTTAATATCCTCCAGCATCTTCTACACAGCATCCCATTGAAGACACATAAATGCTCCTCCTGAAATAGTATTTGCCATAGCTCTCAAACTGTCATTCAGTGATCTATAAAAGATTTTTGATAAGTTAGATCCTCTGATTCTGTGATTTGGTACCATGCTTAGCTTCTTCTTGAATCAAAACCATACCTCATACATAGACTCTACATGTAGTTATCTGAAATTATAAATTTCATCCTTCAATTATAGCATCTGCGAAGGAGGGAAAAATCTAATCAGAAACTGTTTCTTCAACTTGTGCCAAGTAATGATAGATTCTTTTGGAAGTTCCCCTAACCATAGTGACGTTTCTCCTATCAAATAAAATAGGAACAACATCAATCTCAATGCTTCCTGATTAACCCCTAGAATAGTATAAGGTGTGCAGATCCAAAGAAAATTTGCAAGGTCTATATTTGCGTCATCCTTAGCTACACCCAAAAATACACCCTTCATATTTGAAAATCGTATCATATCACTCTTCATATCAAACTTCACATTTGGGGCTAAAGTAGGAGGAACATTGGCTCCAGACTCAGTTGGATCAGCATAACCCAACTCTTAATCCTCCTCCTCATATGGGTTTAGGTATTGATATGCCCAAATAAATAGAGCTCTACCTCTCTGAAATTGATGATCAACAACCTATCCAGGCCTTACTAGTCCACCTTGCTAAGCTAAATCTACCACTGCAACAAGTCTATCATTTTTTACTTCTCTACGCTTTCGCTCCAACAGTTGTTATGTGTGTAAGTCTTTAATATTCTTCAAATATAATGAAATATACCGGAGTGCCGCATTTCAATCCACAGGTAGGGGATCTTAAACCCAATCTTAAACTTGTCCATACATCCTTTATAGAGCTTGAATAATTCCCTCTAGTTCTGGATCAAAAGAGAGTATGGGATTGCCTCTACTCCTAGTACTTGGCATATACAAGCATATTCCAAATCAAAAATAGAAAATAAAACCCGAGAACTTCACAAATTTAGTTCACTACTTAAACTATAATTCCTTATCAACGGTGCCTAAATTTATTGTTGCCTAAAACTAACTCCAATGAGAAGTATAATATGATCGATTGCAAATATAATAACTGAACAAGGTTGGGATTGATACCACAGGGAAAACATGAAAAGTTGCTTGACTTTGATAGAATCCAAGAGCAGTGCAGGAAATTAAATGGGGTAATTTTAGTATTACTCAAGTAGCAACCAAATCTCGAGTGCTTTTGAGTTGTAGACAATATGTGATGAACACTAGTCTTGTGTTCCCCCTTGCTTCTTAACTCCATAAATTTCTCATGATTAACCCAACTATTCTGTTGTTCTACATGAGAAGTGTACAAGGTAGGTATTATCATCCACCTTGTTGGTGTGAAGATAAATCTCACACCTTCTACTAGTTAAGTCTCAGGGCATTGCCTTGTTGATCCTTGCTACGATCTCAGTTCACTATCACCTTTTAGGATCTAGTGATTAGATGAGATGGCGGGGACTAAAATTTGGAAGTGAATCCCAGATCTCTGTCTTAATATTCTTTTCCCAACCACAAACTCCCTTGTGGGGAGGATGTGAATATTGGCTATCTCAAGTTACTGCAGCTACTTAAGGTTAATTATCATGAAGAAGATTAAGATACATTCAAAAACCCTAGAATAAATGAATATCACACTTCCTCTATGTAGCTAATCCACTAGGGTTCCCACAACCCTAGTCAAGGATATTAGCCACTCATGTTTGTGAAAGAAACCATGATTATCAATAAAAAACATATAAATTTAATTGAACAACAATAAGATGAATAAACTCCAAAGTCTTTTATTGAATAAAAACTCAAAATCTCATGAGCAATTGTAAAAGTATTGTAATATTATGTAAAAGAGCATAAAAGAACGTAACCTAGTAAAAGATAATCCCTAGGGTATTTATTTTATCTTAAAATAACAATAAAATTCTAATAAAAATAGGGAAGGTAAAGTTATGTCGGCAGTCGGTAGGACTCGGTCTTCACGTGTGTCAACATCATACGAGTCGTACCTTGCCTTCTCATATCTGTTCTAGTGTTTGTTCTCCCAAGACTTTAACTTTTTGTTCAACATACGACTTACTCTTATGAGTCATACCTGAGTGTACGACTCATTTCTTTCACTCGTATCCACATAGAACTTTAGTCTTTCCAAGTCTTGAACTTTGGCTTGTATACGACTTCCCTATACGAGTCATACTCACACTTTGGAATTGTATACTTTTTAAACATCAGTTCTTGAGTAGTAGTTAAGGTTCTGTTATGCTTACACATTCTCTATACTACTCATATCCTGGCTTATGACTACAGTCGTATCTTCCCCATACTTAGCTTTTTAGATTGGCTCTTGGTTATGTTGTGCATAAGATTTAGCATGTGAGTCGTATTGGATATTTATGACTCAAAATCTAACTCGTATCCTGATCAGAGTTTGTCTTTTTAGGTATTTTTCTTCTCTTTTCATTCCAACACCATTTTAGACCTATTTCACTTGCAATATACACCAAACTGCATCATATATAACAAAACATCATAAGTTCACGCCTAAAATTATGGTTTTAAGCATTGAAAATGACATATTTCCACACCACATTAGTGACTTTTTATTTAAAGTAAATAACTTTATGATGACCTTCACATTCTTTCATACTCGGATAAGAAATTAGTTCTGGCATTGTCTTTTCTTCTTCTCAACCTCCAGATCCGTCTTAGCTATATGTGGAAAGATAAGCAATATCTACATCAGAATTTCCCTCTACAATAGAATAGGTATAAAATTGAGAGGAATGTGCATCCTCATCAACATGTCCTATAATACAATTAGATATGACTCTTGTCATTGGAAAGGCCATGATAGACGTGGGGGAATAGCCCCCACACTTCACCTTTTGAGGCTCTTTTACTCTTTCCTTCAATACTCATTTTTCTAGTTTTTGCTCCTCTCTAAGCACCCTTCACTTTTAATGGGTCAAAAGACATATGCACAATCTTAATATCCCTAGCTCCACAGGTACCTTTGCCCCTGGTACAACTAGGTGATCAAAGAGAGAAACAAGAGGTCCTACGGAAGAAGGACTTCCATTACACCACAATATATTTTATTACATTCAAACATATCTCAAAAAGAATGCAAGATTCTATTGGTACTATTGGGGAAGCCATATTAGTAACGTTTCTTCAGGGATGGACCCTTTGGTAAACTAGGGTCAATCATCTCGAAGCCTTGGTGGTGAAATTTATGCTCTTGATCCCCTTGTTGTACAAGCCTAAGGAACCTTATCTTTCTTTTTATCCACTATAAATAAATTGGCCAACAACTAGTTGTTTTTCTCTTTCTCCATTGATTGGTACTTGACATTTGTGCGGTCAAGTACCCCTAAAACCTTGCTGACCACATTAGACTCTATTAGGACAACTTTAACTCAAGTTTGATATATGGGTTCACCTCATTCAAAGTCATCATATGACGAGTAGTGTATAACTTCGCCACCCACTCCTTGTTGCACTTCCCTATTGGCTACACCAGGTTTTCCCAACTCTTATCTTAAATTTATCTATACGAATTTGGTACCTCCTCCTCTACCCTGTCCATCACAAATCCATGCTCGTGCATGGAAAAATAGTGCTTCCTATATATGGGTTAAAGAATTTCTTATAGGCATAGGAAATGTCATCTTCTCCCACCATAATGCTTATAGTATATAAATTGGAGGTGAGAATCAATAGATAGGTTTCTCATAATGTTTGATAAGGAAATTGGGTGAAAAAACAAAGAACTATAAAAACAGATCTTAGAAATTACAAAATAGTATCCTACCCTTTGTTGTTGTAGTAACCTGGGGTCATCTACACTGAGGCCACTATGGTGAAAAACCACTGCTACAATGGGTATACTTCAATGAAAGTGGCCCTCTATAGTGGGACTTCATCTTCACTAAATGAAACAAACCCTATTCTTGAATTTTTACTTTGTTTGGTCGATTTTAAACATGGATCGGGCATGAGGGAGCTGTGAAGGACTATTCTACACCATTTTTATGAAGTTTAGCACCCAAGACAAGCCTAGAAAAGCTTGAATTTATTCAAAGAACAACCATTTATCTACCACACAACTTCGGGTTCAAAAACCCTATAAACTTTATAGTACTGACACACTGAATACTATACGAGTGTAGAAAATATAGTCGAAACAATCATCCTTCTAAAATACATATGAAATTGGGCAAGCATCAAACCTTTCCCAATTATCCCAAATCTTTCCCATAACCATCAATTTTAATATGTTTTATTAATTTAGAGTAATATACGACCTAATCAAGCAAAGAAGAGAGGGAATTACCTTGGAAACTTGATGAGAAGAGGGAAGATTAGAGAGAAAATGGGAGTAGAGATAGTCTTGTAAGAGTTAAAGTGAGGGGGAATAGAAATATTTCCACTTTTTTAAAAACTATCAAGCACCAATGTAGTAGCCTATTGTCTACTGAAGTAGAATGTTGTAGCAACCAATTATCTACTATAACGAATGCTTGGCCACTGCAGCAATCCAATATAGGACCTTCCAGGCTGTTTTATTTTCTGTAACATTATTTATCATGGCTAATTTCCTACTCTCCAAACTTCATATAGATAATTCTTTCATGTAGACCATTGTCTCATGTGGGGATTTTATTATTATAGAACAATGCCAATTTCCACATGTCAGGATTTGGAAGGCCTTGATAGTGGGCCAGGTAAATGTGAACAAGATGAGACAAGGCATTGAGTAGCTAGAAAATTTCCTTTAAAATGGTTTGAGATATAATTTCCTTTCCTTTATGCCATTTGGGATGAATAGTTGGTAAATTAGCATCTAATGCAATAATCCAACTACTCGTTATTATAAATACCATAATATTTACCTAAATTTAATATGTTACATCATTGTCAAGTCAATGTAGTGATTAGCCATCATTAGGGGCATACAAAAACTCTTAGCTCGAAATTAAAGATGGGTGGGTTGATAGCCTAGGACTATTTCCATGGTCACTAGCTCACTGCTATAGGCCTATTCTGGTGAATTGTGGGCCACTATAGCAAGTCTAAAAAAAGTCCTACCTGGGCTTTTAAATACTTTTTATATATACTTATTTTGTCATGTTTTGCTCCTCCTAAAAATACCCTTGGTCAATTTATAGGACAAAAATTACAAGAACAGTGAGGTAAGGTGTTAGAAGAACGTGTCTAAATACAATTTTTGCAAATTCTCAATCAAAATTTTTAGGATAGAATCAAAGAATGTAGACACAACCACAAAATTGAGGTAGGTTATGATTTTTGAGTAGCAGATTAATATTAGGAAAACATATTCACAATTTAAATTTAACAGGTAAAATTATGCTTAGGCCTATGAGTATGGTGTATGGATGGATAAAATATGGTAAAATATCATGAAAAGAGTTTTTTGTGTGTTAATGTAGGATATGTGGAAATTCTTTATTAAATGTGGTATGTTGTACAAATTTTATTATAAATCGCTCTTGTATAGGTAACTGTATGTATCAATAATGAATCATGGGAGTATATGATCTAAAGAACTAGCCTAGATATATGTTTTTAGTGGCCTAGTAGATTAATGGTGGTTAACAAAGTCTAATAATGATGCGGCTAGGGTGGATAAATACTAAGTATGGGTTAAATGAGATTAAGCGTTAAATTGATCATATGAGTAATTCTAATTAAAGTTGTAGTAATAAACTTGATTTGGATTCCATACCTATTTATAAGAATTGGCCTTCAGCAATACTTGTGGTCCTATGAGTTGGTGAATTTTGGTTATATACATGAACCAGATTTTCACGAAGTATCTAGAAAAAGTGTGTAATTGAATATTGGTGCACTACATTGCTTCCTAGTTTATATTTAATTAACATTCATTCATATTAGTATTTAGAGGGTTAGGTACTGTGCTCGTACATATTACTTATCTATTTATATTTAAAGGGTAAGACATCATGTTGGTGCGGTACATGGACGAAGCTGGTCCGTTATAGGTCATGACTATTAGACAGATATATCCCCTTAGTATGTATGTACCGATGATGAGGTGTTGATGGTTTGATACATTGTTACATGTTCATAAACATTTTATTGTTCATTTGTATCTTATGGAGTTTTCATTAATATTGGAAGTGGAACAAGTCTTCTAAATCTATATTTGATCAAACTTGTCAATGATTTGTGATTTCACCTTCAAAATAAGGGTTTTTGAACTTGAAATTATGGAATTTACTTGTTAAAGTGAGAAATTTATATTTTGATAACTTTTAATTTGATTTCAACTCTATTTTTATGGAATTTTTGATTTAAAATCCTTAAAGTAAGGGTAAGTAAATTTTACATAAAAGTTCTAGTTTTACCAATTTATTTACTTGGTTGATTTTCATATTGAATTTTTGGACTTGGAAAAAAAAATATATCACTATGGGTATCATTAGACTCATATTTATATGAAGATGTTATTTTTCATAAATTATCAACATTCAAAGGTTGCTCGAAAGGGTACAGTTCAATGTTGACATTTTTTGGCATATGGTTCGACTTTAAGGAAATTTATGACTTAATTTTTATCAAATTAGTTGGTTAGGGAGCTTATCATGCAAAGCATGCTATGGACTGGATAAAATATTGAGTATACGTTATTTAGGTTTGTTATTATCATTGAGATTCCCGCGTAAGGGCTTGTATTGATCTTATTATTGATTAGGGTGTTTAACATCATTGTGAGGCCCATGTAAGGGGCTTGTGTTAACCTTTTTAGTTTCTTACGTATTTTTTATTACTATGATTCCTATGTAGGGGCTTGATGGGATTTCATCATTACCTTGAGTTGATTATATCATTGTGTTGCTCGTGTGGGGGTTATATTGTCTTGATAGGAAATTTGAGTTGCTTTTTATCCTTGTGTTACTTATGTTGAGGCTTCTGTCGTATTATACTGAGATTTAGGATGTTTTAGTTCATACATACTATTGTTGAGCTAATTTTTATGCACTATTTATTTTTCCATGAACATGCATATGCATTCATATCATTTTTCATGGAATTGGCATTATTGATACACTTGAATTTTATGTAAAAGAAAATGAACCATTTTATAAAACCTTGACTGAAGACTTTACCAGTGATGTGATATTGTGAAATAATTTGACCTAAGAAAGTGCCAACTAGATTGAATATTGAGATTGTGATTAGTATATGGGTTATGAAGGCCCCATGGGTACTTTCCAGGAAGCTTAGGCTCAAAAGGTTTATACAAGGTGTACTATGGCTATAACATTTATTCCATATAATTGTATTGCATTTCTTTTCATATTCTTTTTGGTTGATATTTTTATTGAGATATCTTCACACATAGGGTATATATATTATGATTGAAAATAAGCATATATTGTGTAATTTTTGTTGCTTGATCTGCTTGGGACTTTTTTGGGTGTAGGTAATTCACTTTGTACACAGTTTTCTTTGCTTGATGGTTGTCTAAGCTAGTTTGATCAACCTATGCTGCCTACGAAGTATAGGTGAATCATAGTAGCTTCTACTTTTATGTACCCTCTTGGTGCAGGTCCCAGTACTATTGAGCCTAGCGATTCTTAAACATGTAGATTAAAGAATTCCCAAGCTATAGTGACCTCCTCAGTTTAGAGTTTTTCTAGGCTTTATCTATCTTAATTTGGTCTTATTTTCTTCAGATAGTTGTTGTTATTTAATTTTAGTAATGTATAGTTGATCTTGTACTTATGGCATCTAAGTTTTGATATTTGTATTTCATTTTGGCTTAGACTTTGTATTAGTGTAATTTAGGATTATTTAGAGATATTATTAGTTTATCATATTCACCTTATATGTTATGTTGAAATATGAATGGTAAAGTTAAGGCTTATCTACCATGATTGGGTTAGGGTAGGTGCCATCAGAATCTTAGGGATTTGGGTTGTGACTAGTTGGTGTCAGAGTAATTGGTTCACTAGTCTCATGAGTATGAGTAAATGTCAAGTTGAGTCCTATGAATCAATACGTTAACATCCATATCTATCTTGGGGAGGGGAGCCTATAGGACATTTTTAGGAAAGTTCTTTATTTTTAATTCCTTATAGTGTGCCATTATTCAAATATAACATTCTAAACCGGTATTTCACTCTTTTTACATCTATGGTGAGAACACAATCAGGTACTTTTATTGGTGTGGAGATTACACCCATTGGAGGGGTCCTAGTCAACGGACGAGGTAGGCTTTTATCCATGATAAAGGCAAATACAGGACTCATGAGCATCTTCGATAAGGGGATATACTAGGGCAACATATCTTAAGCCAGTGATTAGGCTTGTTGTTACGAATTATGAGCTAGAAGGTATGGGACCATCCCACGCCCCTTAAGGATGCATCACTATACTAGTGTTTTAGGATACTACAATTATACTTTTGAGTCATTTGAATTATTTATCTAAGATAGGTACACTACTTGTTACCCAAGTAACTCTCAAACTAGAGAGGGTGCTCAGCCACCCGGACTAGTTCTAGTTTAGGGATTTCAGATGCGCGAGGTGTAGTTAGATATTGTAGTGGTTCCACATATTGATGTTTTACCTATAAAACTGATTGTTACTCTTGTGGATCTCGAGCAAGTGATGTCGGCTAATGATCATAAGAGATTTGGGAGGTTTATAAGATTTGTTCCTCTTACGTCTAGTGCTGCTCTCAAGGAAGATTTTTGTGTATTAATGATTAACTATTAGGAGAGGATAAATAACCTCAGTTTACACTGTACGATGTGCGTTATTTTAACTTTGTTTTGTTGGTGCTTCTAAATAGTGGTATAGGTCTCTCATGGGTTGTAGGATAGTTAGTTTTCATCTTTTGATGTAGGCTGAGTTTTCAAAAATCTTTCTAAAGAGGTATGCACCCTTCAGTTTGAGAGATATAATGAGGTATAAGTTTTATGATTTATAGTAGGGCTTTATGTTGTTGATATGTATGAAGCTCATTTTCATGCCTTGTATAGGCATGTTATCGCTTGTATTTTGATAGAGAGTAAGAGGATCAGAAAGTATGTGAAAGGATTGACTACTACTCCTCTGTTAGCCACTTCTCAACTTGTGACTATAAGTGGTTCTTTCTAAAGAATTATGGATCATGCTATAAGGTTTGAGGCTATTTCAAATAAGTCTCTCATTGGTAGAGGTAATGGGATCCATAAGTAGGATAGTTTCAGTGTTCATTCATTCTGAGTTAGAGGTCTTTGGGTAGAGGTTCTCATAGGCATCATAGTAGGCTAATTTAGGCAGCTGTAGAGGGTTCTAGTAGTGGGTTTTAGGTTATAAGGCTTTGAGTGGTAAAATGTCAAGTCATATAGGTAGATGATTTTGTTCTGATTCTTCTAGCTATAGGGGGTCTAGTTCTTCTACACCATGACAACGTGATTCTACTAGTAGAAGATGTTGGTCATATATAGTGGGGGATTGCCTAAGACATCTGTTTCATTATCTATAGTAGGGTTTATAACTTTAGACTTATCAGGTACCAATACCTCCAGACAGATGGGGTGTGTAGAGAGGGTTCTTACCGTACCCAAGGTGGAGCTTTAGAATATTATGGTGGTGGATGAGGAGTTCTCTAGTTAGAGGTAAACATGGGTGGTGCTATAATTTTCTAGAGAGACCAAAAATAGAGATCTTTGATGTTGTTATAGCAGGTATCATCCCAATTTTTGATTGTCCCTTCAATGTTATTTGATCTAGGGTATGCATTCTCTCATGTGTGTGCATATTTCAGGTACAATATTGATTCTATATGTGAGTCCCTTGTTGAACCCAGTTGTGGTTTTATCCACATGGGTGATTCCTTAGTGATGGATCGGGTGTATTCGATCTTGTGTGGTGACTCTTTTAGTGTATGACATGCGGATAGTTTTGAGTATTCTTGATATGATTAACTTTGATATTCTTTAGGTAGGACTTGTTGTCTTCTTGTTATTCCATTTGGATTGTCTTGTCAAGGCAATTACTGTTGTTATGACTAATGTACTGAGGTTAGAGTGGAAGGGTACTCCTAGTTTGCATCCTTAGTTGTTATATTCCTTTCATCGTGCTTGTAGGAGGGTATTTTACTTGGCTTATGTACATAATACCGGTGTTGATTTGCCTCCATTAGACCCTATGAGAGTCGTAAGGAAGTTGATGGATGCCCTCGTAGTGATTTTTAGATGTTTTTGTTTTTTCACCATTTTACTTTTCCCTGTTGTTGCCTTATTGTATTTGTGAAAGAAGTAGTGGGTGGAGGGGGTCCCTGAAGTATTCAACATAGTTTTGAGTGAGTTTTTGTTTTTAGAACCTTTTATGTGGTTATAGTAGGATTTGATTAATATTTGGTTATTCAAGCATCTTATTGGAATCCTTGCAATTTCATCATGTTCAAAATGTGTTGTACAAGTGGTTTGCACTATTGGTTTGTGTTGGGGGGTCTCAGATAAATTTTGGGTACTTGTTCAAATTTTGGTGTTTTACGTTGTTGAGTCTTAATAGTATCACCTGAATTTAATGAGCTACTTTGGGTACTTATATGTTACCATTACACCATTATAAAAATTTTAGAACCAACACAAAAGGAATCAATAAATTTTAAGTCTGTATGAGAAAGTTATGCATTTTTCAGTTAAGTTATAGTGGCTTCGCAGGTGCTATCGGAAAAGCATCATTTTACCTCAAAAGTAGTCATTTTGCTGGAAAAACGGTCTTTTTGATGCAAAAGTAGTGTTTTTCCACCAAAGGGGTGCCTTTGTGTATAAATACGGGACAAATTTGGGATTCTTCAAATTGTTAAAATTTTGGGCCCTAGGGAGCTCTGATTGAGGTGATTCTTAATGTGTTTTTCTCATATAATTTGTCGGTACATGTTTATAACCTTTATTAATCCATTTTCCAAAAACTTCTATTTTGTGTTTCATCATTTCTATCAAAAGTTGAGTTTTGAAGCACCATTTCCACAATTTTTAGAGCTTTACAGCTCGGATTGAAGTGATCTTAAGTGGGTTTTCAAGATCTAAACCTTAGGTGAGTTTCTAAAACTTGTTTTGATCATTACCCATTGATTAAATTGAAATATCACCTTAAATTATAAAGATTTTTAAAAATTAAGATTTTGAGATTTTTTCAATAAAATAAAATATGGATATTTTGATAATTTCTAACTCGATTTTGATTTTAATGGGATTTTAGATTTGAGACCCTTAGACTATAGGTAAAGTAATTTTCTAAAAAAATAATTTTACCATTTTACTTTTGGGGTTGAGTTTTGAGGTAATTTTGAACATATAAACAAAAATATGTCAATATGGGTATAAGTGGTCTCGTATTTATGTGTATGTAATACCCCGGGAAATTTTTCGTTGAAATTTTGTGCGTAAACGTGTTGGGTTCTATCTTCTAGAAAGAATTATAAATTTTCCATGTGAAATGTCTTAGATTATGACCCACCATTGCGTAGAGTATCGAATAAGCTTTCCAACGATATGTGGATCATCCAAAACGAACACCCGAGCGACGAGTTATGAACATTCCAATCGAACCGTGAATAGTAGTGAACAGTAAAACGTGCAGGAAAAAGTACTGAGGCCTGGCGTATTTTTGCTGCAACTTTAAATGATCATAATTCCTTGTACATAATGATCTGGATGATCTACTATATCAATGGAAATCTCTGCGAGTCCTCTTTCCAATGAAATTGGTTTCATCCAATTTGTCTGTCGGAGCAAAAAGTTATGGTCGATCTACTTCAGCTTATCAAAAGCAAATTTTTGGGTCAACTTTAAATAATCATAACTCCTCTTACACAATGATTTAGGTGATATACTATATATCAACGGAAAGATACGAGAGTCCTCTTTCTAATGAAATTGGCTTCATCCAATTTGGATATCGGAGTAAAATGTTATGGTTGATCTACTTCAGACTATCAGAACAGTCCACCAAAGGACAGATTCGAGAATTATTTGATTTTTAGGGGTGTTTTGGTCATTCCCCCTGACCCAAAATCCATTCAAACCCTATATTAAAGCCTATTAGAAGCATTATATGTTATATTTCATCAAATTCCCTCAAAAAGAAAATCCTAAGCTCCTACATCTAACTTCAATAACCTCCAAAGTTCACCATTAATTCTGCAAATTTAGTCAAGATTCCAAGTTCCTATTTCAAGAACTCCAAGAACCATCATTCAAAGGAATGATTAATATCTTAAAAACGAGTATCGATCTAAAGTTCATCATTCAAGGTATGTGGGGTTTTTCAACAAGAACTCTCTTTCGTTCTTGTGCCCAAAAGTAATTTTCTTTACAAAGGCATGATTTTTATTTGATTTTTTAAGAATTTAAAGAATGAACCCATATCTTATGATGACTATTATGAAATCTTGATGTTTATGATTTTGAAAGATGAATTTATATGTGTGGAGATATAAAGCATGAATCTTGAACAATATTTATCATTATTTTGATATTTGGGTCATGAATCCCCATTGGAAATTGTGTTTTTTTGAGAAAGTGTGTGTTATAAGCACATTGACGTTGAATATTTGAGATATTTTGAATGATTTGACCTTTTGGTCTTAATAGAGTTATTTTGAACTCGAGTGTGAAAGAAATCCACAACGTGGTTGATTTGATAGATGGGAAGCATGATGACTTCCGATGTATATTTATATATTACTGAAATTGTTTTGTTGTGGACTGTCTTTGAAATGATCTAAGCTAAGTCCGGGAGAAATCTTTAGGACCGAGTGGGAGGTATAAAGAGACCTTACTTCCCTAGAACTACGTGTCCCCATAGGAGTGAGCCTGAGGCTGATTTATATAGTGATCACTAGTTTGTGTGGATTTGATATCGAAAGTCCTACTCTGATGGAAAGGATAGAACGGATCTCCCCAATGTGGGTTGTACGTTAGGCTCCATGTAGCTCACATAGTTTATGGCGGTTATAGGATCTCCCAGTGTGTGTGTGTTTCTTTGTGTCTATGGTGAATGGTGAAGTGATTTGAAAGTGGAATTGTGAAATTTATTCTTTCGAAAGATTTAAATGATATTTACATTATGAGAATTGATATTCTTGATGAACTGAAAGTGATTGACAAATTATATGATGACTCACGTGTGTTATTGTACTTATTTCATCCTCTCATGATTATGATGATTTTCTTCAGGCTATGTGAGTCTTTCATACATCCTGCATATTTCTTATAAATATTTATGATGATGATGTTTATAAAACTGCATACACCCCCATATACTCGGTTCCTTTCTATAGTATTGACCCACATCTTCGGATGTGGGATGTATTTTCTTGGTATGTAGGTTCAGGTGCTCAGTTCCAGGCTCGACAGTGATTCTTCGGGCATGTTGTTATACATCCTCTGTTGTGGTGAGTCCTCATGTTCTGAGGAAATAATATCTGATGGTTGTTTCACGGAATTGTTTACATTTGATAACTGAATATGAGCCAGTTGAGGCATGTCTCAGTGTCTCGCTGGTTTTATTGATTTTCTTAGAGGCTTGTTAGACTAGTATAGATGTTGGGAGTTGAATAATAAGTTGTATTCTGTCATCTTTCTGAAATTCTTTTATTCTTAGATGATGATTACTCTGTTGATATTTGAGGGTTATTTATGGAAACCCCGTTGATTTGTGTTAAACTGAATAAAAATGGCTCAAAGGGTTAGCTTAGGGCTACTCGTAGCTTCAAGCACTGCGTGACGCTCTGGGACCCATTTTTTGAGGCGTTACAGTGTATATCTTACAATATAGTGAGCTTGTTCCAAGGCATTTATGTAGAGTAGAGCTTCCCATTTGTTCTTTGGATTGTGATTTTACTTTTTGGGTTTTTCTTAAGGCAAGTTTATTTACCTTAGTTCTTTTTTGATGTGTTTACATGTTATGTGCTAGTTGCTTGTATGTTATAAATAAATGGGTATTTCAGGGTCTTATATATGAGATGGTGAGTATATATTGGGTTACCAATGTTTATTGTTGGGTTAAAAGTAATACAATAAACATGTTGACTATTCTCTCTAGTTGTTGATATGTTTATGGTAAATGGTGTTTATAATTGACTTATTGATCATGAATAATTGATAGTGAGTATCTACTTGATGGTTTGAATTATGTTTAGTTGAATTTGATGGAACAACTAGATTTAGTAACCACTTAACATACAAAGAGATTGCAGTTTGTAAATAAGAAGTTTAAAAGAGGAGTCTTAGCTTCAATACTATGTAATGTGAATGAAACTTTTTCACATGCTTATGGGTGAGTATATTTTACCTTGTGAGTAGTTGAGTGTAATTCTGGCATAATAGCGGAAGGTACGAAACTTATCATGGAAAGCAAGGTATGGGTTGAGTAAATTCTCTTTGTCACAATATTTGGGCTGATTATTAATATTGTGATGGCCATGTGGGGCTTGTGTGAACCTTATTATTGATTATGTTGATTTTTTTTATGATGCCCGAGTGGGGCTTGTGTTAACTTTACTATTCCTTGGTGAGTTTATTATCATTATGATGCTCAAGTGAGGCTTATTGTGACCTTATTATTTATTGAGAGATTATTATAATTTCAATGTTTGTGAGGAGGATGGTGTTGATCTTATTTGAGTATTAATAGTTTCTTATTATTATTAAGACGCCTATGCCGAGGATTGTACATGATTTACTGAGATTTGGGTAATTTAGGTTCATTTATACTATTGTTGAGTTGATTGTTGGACATTGTTGATTTTTCCATGAATCATGCATAGTCAATCATCTGTAATTTCATAGAATTGGTAATACTATAGAACTTGGATTCGTTGTGAAAGAAAAAACCATTTTATGTATTATCTTAGCTAAGGGAAGTGCATGCAAGGTTTGTTAATGAAATTGTGATTAGTATATGGATAATGATTCCCTATGGTTTTTTTTATGGAGATTAGGCTCAGAAGGTTTATATAAGTTGTACTTTAGCCATTGCATTTCATCTCATGCCACCATATTACGTTGCATTGCATTTTCTCTTAAGTGATGTTGTGGACGAGATGTTATTATATATTTTTTATTGATTATGGCTTGATCCATTGAGACCATTGTGTCATTTATATGAATGATATGCAATTCCTCTAGCTTATCCTTAATTATTGGCTTGGCTTGGCATAGCAAGTGTATCTAATATACAGTGTTGGTGAAATTCCCTAATGATGTGACTTATTACTATTATGGTTGATCTTAAACCTATATGTGTCTACCTTAACTAAACTATTTTGGTTATCTTATTAACTATTGTATCTTCTAGGATAGGTTGAGACTTTTCTAAATGTATGTTTATTTAGGGTAATCTTAGAGGTTGGTGTGGTGGTTCTTGCTATCACTTTGGATTAGGATCGATTGTCGAGAATGCATGTTGTATATATGTGTTTCATAATCACCTCTAGATTTCTTTTCTTGTTGCACTGTGTAAGTATTGAGAGCAAGTATCTAAGCATCGATTGTCGATAATGCCTGTTGCGTACATCTATTTCATACTCACCCCTACATTTTTTTATTGCACTATGTGTAAGTATTGAAGGAGTGTCTGAGCATCGATTATGACTCTCAATGTCGTCTTTTACATAGATTGAGGTAGCAGCCAATGGATCTCAGAGCTTACTCAAACCTATCTTTATTTTATCTCTTGCTTCTTCATATTTGTGACAACTTCTTACCATTAGCAGAGTTTGTCTACAATAATATTTACCCTTCCAACCTTCAGATAGTGTCAATTGTGGCTTTATATGGGAGAAGGTGTAAATCCCCCATAGAATGATTTGATTCATTCGAGGTTAGTCTTTGGGATACTGATTTGTTGAGAGACTTAATAGACAAAGCATGACTGATCCAGGATAGGCTTATGGAATCCCAAAGTACATACAAGAGCTACGTTGACTAGAGAGTTCATGATGTGGAATGTATTCAAGGTGAGCAGTTTTTTTAACGTTTCACCCATGAAGGGTGTAAAGAAAGAAAAACTTTTCTCGAGGTTTATTGGTCCTTTCGATATTCTTGAGAGTGTTAGGGAGATAACCTATAGTTTTAGGAGGAGTCTATAGCTATTTTGGATAAGTAAACTAGTAAGTTGAGACCCAAGAATATTTATTTAGTAAAACTTCAATGGAGACATCATCCGATTAATGAGGCTATATCAGAGATTGAGTCCAATATGTGAAGTAGATACCCCTAGATTTTCACCAATATAGATGCTTTCCTACCTTAAGTTCAAGGAAGAAAATGTGTCTTAGTGATGAATAATGTAACAACCCTCATGGTGAGTTTTAAACTTTTTGGGGTTTTGACTATTTTCCCTCCTCCCCCATTGTTACTTTGTAGTATTTTTTATTTATTGGAGTTGGTGGCATGGCGTGGGTTTTATGGTGACGGAGAGTTTTATGTGAGTTTTTTACTATAAAATGTTTTTGGGTTGATATAGTTGACTTTAGCCAACATCCAACATCATGCATCGATTTAAAAATCTATTAGTTTCATTAACTCCAAAATATTGATTTTGAGTTAGTAACATGGTCGGCTCTTGTTTCGAGATCCTATTGTGATTTTGAGTATTTGAGAGATAAACTAGTTTATCTTTCCTAAATTTATTCTTAGGTGAAACTTATTTAAAATGACCTCCATTTGGGATTTGATGGTTTCATTGAGTCCAAAACATCAAATGTCGCCTAGTAGCATTATGGTTTATTTTTGTAGGGTCCTAATCAAATCTTGAGGGTCTGATCGAGACTATTTATCCCTTAGTTCACAACTGATGCAAGGTTTCTCGTGTAGCTCATCCACCTTTGTTATGTTCATGGGAAGGAAATTGTTGTCCGTCATGATCACAATGATGGGAGCGCAATGCAAAGGGGTGAGATGGTTTTGGGTCGATGTTGATGTTTCTTGATTACGACCGATATACCTCGACAGAAGTGAGTATGGGTCAATATCTTTCACAAATGCAAAGTATTGTCGCAAATGTGAGGTACTATTCATAGAACAGTACAAATAGTTTTTGGCTTTAAACACCATTTCTCCATGTATGAGGCTTGGATGAACAATTTTGTGGAATTTCAAAGATATTTTTTCAAGGTTTCTCAATTGGGTAAGCTTTTAAATCTATATTTGATCATTACTCAGCAATTAATTTGGGATTTCACCTTAAAATAATGGTATTTGAACTTGAAATTGTGGTTTTACTTGGTAAAGTGAAAAATTTATATTCTGATGATGTCTAACTCAATTTCAATTCCATCTTCAATGGGATTGTATCTTGACCAAAATTCTTAGGTCAAGATGGCATCTACTATAACCCACCAGTAGGCAAGCAAAACACATTTTCTGGAATGGCTATTAACGGACTACTCAATATATATGAAGAAAGAATACGAAATAGATGAAATAGAAGATCAAATACATAATGAAGCCCCAAAACATGGTGGTATCAGTACAAGAGCTTCTAATAAAATAAGAGTACAAGAATGAATTACCAAGAGAATTACACTGTTACAACTTATCTCCAACTACAATATAAAGACTAGTCTAGTACATAAGAAGGAGGCAAGTAATACTCTAAACATCAGGAACTCACTCTAGTATCTCAACCATGGCTTCTCCGCATGATGCACACATCAACGACGATAACTCGTACTATGATTTGCAAGTTGCAAAAGTGTAGTATGAGTACAAATGAATGGTACTCAAAAGGAAATTGCCAACTGAGATCCAAAGATAAAGCCACTATATATAACATATAAATATAATGGAAACTACACCTAATGCTCAGCAACCATATAAAATTGCCAATGAGATAATAAGGATAACCTATCCTATTCATGTACAAGTGACTAACATAGTAAGTCTAAGAATGTATCAAGGATGAGCTATCCTATTCCATCCATACTTGAAAATCTCAACATTATATCGTATATCCCTAGTCAATATACGAATAAAGGACTAAAGAAGATTATATAGCAATATACAAGGACGAGGAATAAATATACAATATGAACAAATGGAGGAAGGGGTATCCGGTAATACCATAGCTACATATGATATACCTATATATAGATATAAGGTAAACTCAAAGAACAACCTAGACCATCATATCTTAATTTTTAAGAACTTATTATAATCTATCAAGATTTTGTACTAACATACTCAAAAGTTTCTAATCCATTTGTGTCATAATGAATTTATCATGCATAATAATGAAATCATAAGATTGAAGAGGCCAGAATCATACCCCAAATCTCGATACCGAATCAATGATCAATTTTTCGTAAGATAGACACAACAATGATCATAACAATGATAGTGAAAATATCAATACCAGTGTGAGTAATCGGCTATTACGGATAACCAAATACCTAGTCGTGCATACATCTGCCGCCACCGCCCTAGAATAGAATGTTTTAATCAGCATACTACAACACAAGGAATAGTCATCACCTATATCTACGCATCCCTCCCATATAAGTTGATAGACATATGTGGATACTAGTGATAGGCGGTGCGCATGCAAGTATGAATGCAACAGATTCTACAATATCATAATACCATCATCATAACCATCAATGCCATATCCATCCTTATCATAACCATCATCATCATAATCATCATCACCATAACATCCTTATCATAATCATCCTTCAGCCTTGTCGGGTATATATATATGAATGTCATAAATACAACTAACCGAACTCGAATAGATAGATGTACACATAGGCACATAAATATAATCATATTTCGACTTTGCCTAGTGTATCATCATAATCATCCTCTGGCCTTTCTAGTTATCAATATCATCATCACATCATCCTCCGGCCTTGTCGGGTATCAATATATGACAATGACGTCATTCGACCTTGCCGGGTATATAAACATATCATCAGAATCATCAATAATATAAATAACATCAATAATAAAATCTGTCATTGAGTTTTACCTAGAGTTTATATCACAAAAATATATGCATGGACGCAAGCCATGGCTAAAAAGAGTATGAATCCATAAGTCCATTTGCCTGAATTTAACTTTGGGACTAAATCATTATAAAAGTGTAGAAAGGATCAAAATATCTCATGATCGGAGTAAATAGTAATGTCAAATAATGGACCGAAATTGTTCTCGGTCAATTCAATAAAACATCATTCTTAGCCTCTTTTATGTAGGTAAATTATCCATTCAGTTAGACAGTTACTACTATAAAAAATCTATTTTTAAGATGAAAAGTGGGGTTTAACCCTTAATTAGGAAGAATAGTCATAATATCATATTCTAATTAGAATCACATCATTTACCAATATAATTATCATGGATGTACCAAATTTATGCATGTCATCACCAGTATTACAACATTGGGATCATACATTATACCGCACCTTTCTCTATCTAATACCGGAGAGATGTGTATGTAAATATATATATATATATTCATAAACTACAGTCGTATCATTTACAAGGATAATTACTTATCGGATATCTAACCAATATCATAACATGGCCTTTGGTCCAATAATGTGTTCGAAATAATCATAACATTGTAATCATCGCCTTAGGCCCGCATACGTATCCGAGCGTAAAGTAACTATGAGGAATAACATATCTATAGGACTTAAAGCATATTTATAATCGTCTCACACCTAGGAGGCATATTATAAGTAAGGCATCGCACATCTAGGAGATATAACATATCACTAGGCCATATATCATAAATATGAGGAACATCACATCTATAAGGCATCTCACATCTATAGGTCATATGTCATGACTATGAGGGATATCTTCTCTATAGGCCAATTACCATATTTAAGAGGAATATCATCTCTAAAGGCCCAATATCATATCTAGGAGGAAATAACATCTCTAAAGGTCCAATATCATGTCTAAGAGGAAATAACATCTCTAAAGGCCCAATATCATATCTAGTAGGAAATAACATCTCTAAAGGCCCAATATCATATCTAAGAGAAAATAACATCTCTAAAGGCCAAATATCATTTCTAGGAGGAAATAACATATTTAAAGTCCCAATATCATATCTAAGAGGAAATAACATCTCTAAAGGCCCAATACCATATCTAAGAGAAAATAACATCTATAAATGCCCAATATCATATCTAGGAGGAAATAACATATGTAAAGGCCCAATAATATATCTAAGACGAAATAACATCTCTAAAGGCCAAATATCACTTCAATACGGAATATCATGGTCATAAGCCATTAGTCCTAATTTGGGGAAAGTCATCAGAATTTACCAAGTCACGAAGTAAACTTATTGTAAAGGCTCAATAGTCTCAACTATGCCTAGCATCCATAACTAAGACCACAAGGGTTAAAATAATTTTTGTCCTAAGTGGGTCAGACAATACCACTTCTAATCCTCAATTTCCATATTTAGACAATCTACGGTCCAAACTAGGCTAAGATATCAAGTTCAACTTCTAGATGTCAAGTAAGCCATAACCAGTAAGCCATAACGAATCCTAAGATAGGAAGTTCGTCTAGAAACATGGGCATTTAAGTCAACTCTACCCAAATTATGATTTCAAGATCACTAGGATAGCTCAACTAAGGTTAATCATACTAACCATAATTCCAACACTTAAACCACATCCCAAACCTAGCATCATGTCATACCTATTCTACGAATTAGTCAAATCTAGGGAAAAGACAATAAGAGGGTAATAAGCATTCCACCTTATGGGTCTAAAACCCTCATCTAACACCAAGGTAATTAATAATCAAGACTAATTCACTCTACCTATAATCAATCTTAACATTCACATTCATATGCAATAAATATCACATATTATCTACGAAGAATAGTAGACAGAAGCCTGCCTCAAAGCCAAATTGCAAATCCTTATATCATTCACCAACTTTCATCTTCACTTCACAGTTTGAAAATGTCATAACACTGTTAAAATCATAATCTACTCATCAATACGAGAATAATAATAACCATATTTTACCATTGTGTTTTGGATCCAAAAACGACACTAAAAACCCCAAGTGGGTCTCACTTATGAAAAATACATTTTTGAGGCCAACCCAAATGATATCAAGATCATGGAATCAAAACCCTAAAAAATGCATGAAAACCAATAAAACTTTGGGCTAAAATCAACCCCTAAGAGGATTTGGGGTTTTAGGTAAAAAAAAAAAGAAATTCATCAATAAAGTGATGAAATCTTACCTTAATTCAGCTTATAATCACAATAACAGATGTTTAGCAAGCTCCCAAGTCACCCATAAGACTCAATTTTGAGTTATGACACCCATTTAGGGTCTTTAGCTCTCACGAATGAGTGAGAAATGGCCAAAATTAAAACATTGGGATCAATTTATAGCCTCTTCAGATATAGAGGTATCGCTATCACAGTCCTAGATACCGTAATCACACTATTAAGATT
Organism: Capsicum annuum; assembly: GCF_002878395.1. Lineage (NCBI taxonomy): Eukaryota > Viridiplantae > Streptophyta > Magnoliopsida > Solanales > Solanaceae > Capsicum > Capsicum annuum. The sequence goes on from NW_025842141.1 coordinate 712,873, forward strand.
GCAATAGCTCCTTGTGCGATCACACTTGCACCAATACTAGCAAAGTTAAAACTTATTTTCGACCCTTGAAACACATTCGGAATCCATTTTTTGCAAATGAACTATGCAACTCCACTAATTTTAACATTCCTGACACGTTGGTGAAATTAGATTTTCCATACAAGATCGTTTAGACCAATTGTGGGTCCCAAACTCATCTTTCAATTTTTAAACTTTCCGACCAATAGGTCAAAATGATCTCGGGTGATTTGGGATCGAACCAAAGGTCTAACTAGCCTAAAATTGATATTCCAAAGCTGATGACACGGTCAGAATTTTCATCCAAGATTGTTTTATTGAAGTGTTTACCCGGTGGGCATTTAGAACCAGCGAAGACTTCTAAATACTGAATTGGATTTAAAAACCTAATAAACTGCTCGATAATCAAATGGTCAGTACCAGCAAGTCCTAAATAACTTGGGGCAGCTAAAACAACAAAAATAAATGGAATTATGAAAATGACCTAAAGGGTCATTACAATACCCACTACTAATTGAACTTTCATCCTAATAAGTCAACGAATAGAAAGAAACTCAAAAGCTCAAAAGGATGAGGTATTGGGCCGACATGCTTCGAACATGACTTCCCAGATAGCCTCCACGAAGATAAAACTTCCAAGGAATTTTACCACAGGTATCCGTTTTTTAACCAGCACTCTTACTTTGCCTCCACATAGTCCAAAATTAACTTCAACCACTAACTGGCCTCCAACTAAACCAAAAGTCTAATGCACACAAATCTGAACCCCAAAACATTAATACCATCTCGATAACCGCACAAACCAGCAAAGGCTTATCCATTCCCAAGACAACCCAAGATAGGAGACATGCCACCAACTCTAAATCTAAATACAACATTCCTTTACAATTTCACACCTGCTATCCACTCTAAACCATGAGGAAATTCACCTGAGTCTCATCCGTACAATCTTATCACCGAGATCTCAAAGAACTAAAAATAATATGCTGAAAGTCTATATAGAGTACATGAGAATAAGCTTATTATCATAACTTCCAAATCGTTATTCCAAGGAGTCAAGTCAAAAGATTAGCCAATAAGTCTATATCAATTCCAACCACTCAATCGACTTTAGCATTCAAATCTAACATATCCAAGCTAAATCTTATGGAGCCATAATTGACACATAGCTGGAAAACAAAATCACCGCAGGGATAAACCGTCTACTAAAAATACATCAAAAAACTCTATATCGGGTAGAGGGAACAAAATATAGCCACAACACCGAAACTATGCCAAAGGATAAATCACTGGCTAAAAATGCAAATAACCCACTCCATAACTGTTGGAGGGCATGAACTCTCAAGGAAACTCAGAAACTCCCCAAGGCTGCAAACCACCCTAGTAATGGCAAACTCTATCAACACATAGAAATATAACTTTAGCCGAAAACTAAAAAGTCAATTACTCCATCTCGACAAAGAAAATCCATAGGCACAGGAGAAACACTCCTCCAAACCTCATTAGGTTGAATAAACTCTGAGATCGGGATTTCATAAATACACCCAAGTAGGATAACCATATCTTAACAAACCATGAGTTACCCTGTCAATGAAGAAAATACCAATCTTGAAACCAAGGTCAAAGTCATGAGCACCACCAGAAAATCAAAAACTCAAGATAAAGAATTTTCACATTGCCAACTTAAGAAGCAATCACAAGAAAGGCCAGCTGCCTCTAACTTTCAAACTCTACTTTAGACAAAACCATATCCTGATAATAAAGGAGCATCCAATTTCCATACAAATAACAATGACAAAAAATCACAAGTGTATGAACCCAACAAATCTAAGAGATGAATCCTTGACATATCATCCTCAATATTAAAATCACTATCGGGCGATGAAATAGCCACACACAAAGAATGTATCCAAAACTAGTCAAGATAAAAAATGGGCTATATAAAAAAGGATAGTCAATACAAAACCTTCGCAACTTAGGAGGCAAGTCTAAGAATCTCAAACTTAATATTGGGAAATAACAAAATTTCTGACTCTAGAGTCATACAGAATGACAAAAGGTCAACTTACCTTCGATACCATAATACATTCCTGAGTCAATCTAACAAAACTAACTAAGAGGGAAGACAATCAACCTAGCCACACTATGGGAGAGAAATAATCAAATTGGGCTATATATCTACTTAAGCCACCGAATAAGATCACAAAGAATGAAAATCTAACTAGATAACACTAGTCTAATTAGCTACCCAACGAGGATCAATTACATCAAGTAATAATATCAACAATATTAATAACGTCAAGTAATGATAGCAATAGTAACAATAATATCAACAAAAATATAATGAATAGGCATTACCAAAATGAACATCAATATCATGTACCACTCAAGGGCTACAACATGACCAATATCCTAAAACAAATGAGACTCAAACCCAAAAGCTACACACATAGGGGACATATCAGTAAAGATCTACTCCATCGACTAATAAAAAAAATAAACCACAGAGTAAACATACAATCATGAATTTAATAACAAGGCACAAAATGACCAATATGAACTCATCAAGGCATATAATCATCAATGGGTGGAAAAACCCAATACGTATAATGAAAGGTAAATGCGGTAAATAAAAGTACATCTATCATTGTGAAATCCACAATCACATGCTTGACAGGCATAGGGAGAATAAATATGAACGAGTCTACACTCAAAATGACTGACTAAATTATTAAGTGGGGCGCCAAGTACACTAGCTCTAATTGAAGATGCCACAACATCACGAGGTTAATTTGAATAAGTTGGATGCCTAGACATCCCATGTTAGGGATGCTCGCTAGTCCAATAACTAATATCTTTGTAGTAATAACAAACTCCTAAGGATCTAATCCTACGAGCAACATGATCTAAGCACAAATGGTTGTCCAACTAATACTGAGAGTAAACTCTAGTAGAATATCTATCCTTTCTACCATCAAAGCATATCTCAAAAACACTAGGCTAGTGGGGAATACATGCAAACTCTGTCTAATCACTAACTCATATTTGGGGCGCTCTCTAAATTAATGTCTTATCTTGCCATAACCAAAACAAGCGACCAGATAAAATACCTATAGCATTATACTAATGGCATGGATTCTTGTTGCCATCTCTATAATTCCTAGTAAGTTCTCTCTCTATGGCCCTCATATAATCCACAACTTGAGTGAAAGAAGATCCACCTTATTTCAATTGCTCCAATGCCAAATGGAGTGACAATTCTCAATCTCCAATGATTCCATGCACCATATCATACTTTAAAAAATATAGCATAGGAAAAGGCCTGACCCAATTTAGAAACCCAATCTCATACTCAGAAACTGGTCAAAAACCCTGATGAACACCTGTAGACCCAACTTTGGTCTAAGAATTGCTTGATATTTTGAATTTTATCCATGATTGTGAGGGATCTGCAATATGACTTGGATTTCCTATGCTGAAACTTAAAGGATAAAAGTAGTCACGAGCTCAATTAGAGCCTAAGTTGGCCCCAAATTCTTTGGCTGGCACTGAAGCTCTTTGATATCTATCTCTAACTCTCTAGTCCAATGCTGCGTTGAAACTCAGAAATGTGTATCAAAGTCTTATTCATATCTGTCAGAAATATTGCCCATCTTACATCATTCATTAGGGATAGAATAAAGTCAAAGAATGTGTTGGAGGTTTATAGCAATGTTGACACATGATAAGGAGTCAAGAAGTAAATTTTCTAAAATGTCCCTGTAGCCTCCCAGTGATAGGCTATGGACGTCTCTATACGAATCCATAAGAATCTACTAAATACTTATACCTTGTACTAAAAGAATGGCGAAACCTGGCTCTGATACCAATTTATCACGACCCAAAATCTTAGGTCATGATAACATTTTCTATAATGCACCAGTCAACAAGCAAAACTCATAGTCTGTGTAATTCCTCAAGTTTTCATATTATAAACCTCTCAAAAGATATTCTATTAAGTTATCTTTCCAATGCCATAAGTCTTGCCTTGATCTAATATCATGGCAAGAAGTCATATAATTTTCATTTTAAGTGCCAATCAGCTGCCAGTGCTTACGAATTATGTGACGACCGATAGTCAGACACTACAAGTCATCAAGAGTTATCATAGTCACAATAGTTCTTATATAAGAATTCACTCTAGTGGTTGCGAGTCTAGCATACGACACACATCCAGACATTACGAGTTGTTATAAAGACTCGTAGCCTGACCACTAAAGGATCCAATAATCAAGCCTCATGTTTTAGTTGTTTTACATGTGACTTAAACATATATTAAGATCCCAAATAGCTCCTAACTTATGGACAAGTTGAAACATCCCACAACGATTAAATTCATAGGATATACATAACTATAGTCATCTTCAAATGAGCATAAATTTTTTGTTCTATGAAAAATTTATGAGCTAAAAACCCACGAATATATAGATAATTGAATTAGATTTCGAAAGATACAAATTTTTTCTTAATCCGAAATCGGGGTTAAAAGTTATGGCCAAATTACTGAAGCACTGTCGAAGCTATCAGTAGTTACGACTCACTAATACGACTCATAAGCAGACCATACGGGTCATCAAGAGGAGTCATACCCATAATAGTAGGGGTCAAAATTTGGGTTTTTGGTTATGAATAAAGGTATGACCTATACCCAAAACTTACAAGTCTTACCCAAACTCATCGGGATGGCTTCCAGATATTTTTTAGACGATTTCTAAGGGGTTTTTGGTCTTCTTCCACTCTTTTAACCCCAAAAATACATCGTTTTACCATCCAAACAACAATTATCAATCATAAAAACTACCCTAACCTATAATAACTCAGAAATCATCCATCATAGAGCAAAAGAAGTGATTTTTTTCTCCCCAAAACCAATAACGGTTCATCAAATTTAAGTTCAATACCAAGAAATTTATCCAAGGCTTCAAAATTCAGGTATGTGGGGTATTCATCAATGAGTTCCTTCTATCCATTGAGCCCCAAAAATCCCTTTTATGTTCAAGTATAGATTTTAACCTTTTTTTGGTAAGTTATCCATGTAAATAATGAAGTTAATCTATGTCCTTTTAGAAATTTGAACTCAAGCCATGTCAAAATGCCTTACCATGTAAATTACGTTACTTTATGTTTTAAATTTCAATTACCCATGTTATGTTCAAATGATTCCATGCTAAATTATCAAGTTATGAATTAAACTATGAAAATATGTTGTCTTCTCAAGTTTAACACCCATGATCAAATTCATGTTTCTCACTTATTCATTGAAATGTCATATGTTTTGGGTCTTTGAAATATGACTTTATATCACTGTTTTAATATTGTTATTGTATTTTTCTAATTATTCTATACTGGAGGGTTATGAACACCCGATACCTATCAGGTAATACATGTTTTTATTCTCGAATTACAAGTTAGTCAAACCATGATTTTCTTACTATATTTAGAACATTATGTTCATGCTGGGCACTCATAAGTATAGTACCACTTCATGTTATACCCGTAATAAAAATACTAGTTTCATTCATTTATGTGTAGGATTAAGCACTGAGTGAACCTTGGGATGGGTGATCACCCACTAGTTAGGACTGAGTCCTTAAGTTCTTGAACTACGTAACTAGTGTAGGATTATGAGATGTCACCCACTAGTTTAGGACTGACACTATATTAGGAGCCACCCACAAGTTTAGGAGTGACTCCCTAGTCCTTCAGGACATCAGCCTTGTGGATCCATATTTTTAGCCATGTGTTAGTACCCGTGGTAAGGTACTGACACCCTTTCAATCGGGGTTATGGTTGGACCCTAATTTGTTCAGATTGGGGTATGTCAGTACAGGCTTTACTTGGTCTTGCATTCATTCTTCATGCTCAGTATTCATACATGTCCTCAGTACAGCTTTACAGCATATCCAGCATTAAATACAACATTCATATTTCTACTACTTCCTAACTTACAAAATTTTTTTTAGCTCTTGAACTTATAAATTTCAATTTGACTTACTGTTTTCATGTAGAACTATGTTTTAACAACATATTTTAGTAAAAATCTTATATCTTCAGTTATAAAGCATATGTTAAATATTTCCATGATATAGTATATGTCCCTATATATTATGTACATTCCAAAGTACGAACCATATATATGCATTTATGGCTATACTCCTTCATGATATAGGTATCAGATGTAGTCCACACACTAGAGTTAGATAATTCTCATATTTTAGCTAGTAGGTGATGATTTCTCTTATTTCAAGGACTCTAGTCAATTGCAGTTCATGTACTATATTATTATATTCTTATGTATTGATTTGTGGTATTTGTAGACATTTCCCAACCACCTATAGTCAGTATAGTAGAGGCTTTATAAATAGTCATTCAAAGTCATGATATATAATTCAAGATCTTTCTTTCAATTTATTAGGTTGTAAACTTTATCAGAATTACATTCATTCATATTATCTAATCAGTGTGCCTTCTCTCAGAAAATTTAGCTTTTATTTAGACTATAAATAAGTTGCTCAAATAGTATGCTAGTACATGGGTTATCTTGGGATCACTTGTGGTTCTAAGCACCATGTAACATCCAGGGGGTAGTCTTAGGGCGTTATCAACTTGGTATCAGAGCATAAGTTTCAAGTGTCCTAGGTTGTCTATGAAGTCATTTTTAGTAGAGTCCTGCAGAACGTACAAAGATGTCTGTACTTTTCTTTGAGAGGCTACAGGGTATTTAATAAATGTTTCCCTTTTTTTTTATCTCAGATCATGTTGTAGAAGTTTAACAACAGTAAAGTGGGATCTCATTTATCTGGACTTAGTAGATTTTGTATCCATAGGGTTAGTTGTCTAAAAAGTGAACCAGTAGACTTGAAACATTGTATGCAAGAATTTGAGTTTATTGATCTGAAAATTAAGTATGATGATATGTGTATGATATAGAGGTGTCCCCATGGTGATATGGGATTGTATTATTTATAAGTTTTAATAGGTGTGTGTTCTTAGATAGTACCCTTAAGTTGTTAAGTGTGAATAAGGCTATATAGTATATGATGTTCATACCAGCTAAGTTATGGGTTATAGGATGATAATGTTAAATATGTTGGTTTAATAGTAATTCTCATAGTTTTGAGAAATAAAAGTAAGTTTAAAGGTGTGATATTAGTAGGCTACGAAGGAAAAAAGGCAGATTATGTGTTTAGTGGGGCAAGCATGTTTTCAAGAAAGGTGTAAGTATGTGATGATGATTGCTAAAGATAAAGAAAGATAAGGATAGTATATATTAAGGGAGTGTTCAATGATGAAGTTAGTATAGTTTGTGTCTTGTTTGGGAATATCCATGTTAAGTGTTAGAATTAAGTTTGAAGCTTGGATAAGTTGAAAGAAGAGTTAAAATTCTAGATGGTGTGAACTCGGAGTATGGTTATAATCATGAAGATTATTAGTTACTAAGTGTTCAAGTTACTATAGGATTATTAGTGGTGATATAGAAAGTTAAGAGTTGTATCTCAGAATTGGCTAGTGATTGTGAGGCCCCAATTCTTTACAGTTAAGAGTTGTATCTCAGAAGAAAGTACTAGCAACGGGTTTTACTCTTTCAGGTGTAGTCTTTCAAGCTGAGTTTATTATTTATATGTATTGTTATATCTCGCACTCTAGGGTAAAGTGGTTGCAGTTCAATTTAGATTTTACTATAGGGGTCCACGTGCTTAAAATGATGGCTTAAATCTAAGGGGAGATGATATAATAAGGAATCAAGTCAGGCTCTTAGATTCTAGTAATGATGTCGTGTATTATAGAACATCGGTAAGGGAGGAAGATGCCCGACCCATTCTTATCTCAGTGTAAATTTTTGTACTTCTGTCATCATGAAATCTACTTATGCCTTACACATTATCTCTATACCATAACTCATATTCATGCACTTCATAGAGAATCATTTGTGCTCCTAGTTTCGAGTACAAGGAGCTCTAATTCACTCAGTAGTACAAGTCATATTCCATGAATTTATGAACTCCAAACTCAGGTCTTGCAACTCATGACCCAAGTACTCATGCTTTACATTATGATAAGTTTCCATGACTCATGGTACACCCTTAATGACCAGTGAAATTCAAAATATGGTATGTATGTGCTCATTTTTTATCTCCTTAATGAATCCATGCCTTTGATACTCTTTTTTTTAGGCGTCCGTTAATTGTCAAGACTATGTATAAGTATCCTTTCATGATTTAAGTCCTCATGTGCTAACTTTTTTGTGGCCTCTCATTATGTAAAGATAGTGGTGATGAATATAAATAAACAATGATATTTATGGGAGAGAGTAAATATTCCTTAGCAAGGAAAGGATTATTGTTTACTACTTGTTTTATCAAAGGCTATAGGTGTGAAGGAAAAGTGATGCAAAAATTTTAGTATATGTCATGGTTATTTGAGAATTCTATGTGTGTCTTTATGAGATAATTCATGGAAGTTTTTACTGTCAAAAATATTAGAGAATATGAGAAAATTTCCTAGGAGGATTGGTTGACTAGAAGTTCATATGTGGTTATAATGATAGGCTTGAATGTTACGTTGGAGTATAAGTGGATGAATTCATTGTGCGCTAATGAATTCATACTAAGAAGTTGATAATAGTTGTTGAAGTGGTCATGAGTATTAATCTTGAGATGAGAGCTCTGAAAATACATAGGATATTGAATTCATAGTTTAGACTAGTACTATGGTGTTATGTGTAGTACCTTGTAATTTGGAGTTAGGCTTGAACATGGTGAAAGTATGTAGCTCAACTCAGACTTTGGACGGAACAATTATATGTACACATGCGAGTATGTGAGAAGTGTGGCTAAGATTGAAATGAGTAGCTACATTGCCTTAGGCCTAGTAATTCTATCCTAGTTTATGTTTTCAAGGGCTATGTTCCATGTTACAGAAGTCGTAGCCATATTGAGATTCCTTGTTCAGATATCTCACTCAGATCATGCCCAAGAATTCTTTGATCCCCAATGTTATTTGAACTTCTTAGGACAGTGTTGAATAAATATTCTAGTTGAGTATAAACTTTTAGTATGATTCATTTTGTATAGCCAGTAATTCAGTTTAGCAATCCGACAACATAAGCTCCTATAGTTTTTCATCTTTCCATCTAGTCTTACTATCCGAAGTTTTATGAATATGCCTATTCTATGAGGTAATTTATTCACATTTATGCAAATTGTGAAGTCAGTTAAGTCCATACTTCTATTCTAAATCAGTCTTAACCATAAAGATACGTAGATTCAAAAATTGGTATTATGTTAGTTATCCAACTTTAGAGTTTGACCAAACAGTATTAGTGGGTTCCCAAATTTTCAAGCTATCATAGCATGTATTCATGAATTAGTCTCATTCTATGCCTCATGAATCAGTTTCAGATTAAGATATTAAATCATGATTCAACTCATAAATGTTCAACACATCATTCAGTCTTTCTTTATCATTTCAGCAAAGTCAGTATCATTTGAGGACAAATGATCTAAAGGGGGAGATATTATAATACCTCGAGTTTTCATGTTCTAAATCTCTCAAAAGATAGCCCATGAAGTGAAATTTCCAACACTGCAAGTACTACCTTGATCTGATATCATGGCAAGAAGTCATACAATTTTCCCTTCAAGTGTCAATCAGCTGCCAGTGCTTACGACTCACATGACAACCCGTAATCAGACCATACAAGCTATTAAGAGTAATTATAGTCACTACAGTTCTCATCCAAGAATCTATCCCAGTGGTTATGAGTCTAGCATACGACTTGTATTCAGACATTATGAGTCACTATGAAGACTCGTAGCTTGAGTACTAAAGGACCCAAGAATCAAGACTCATTTTTTGGTAGTTTTACAAGTGACTTAGACATTTATTAAGACCCCAAATAGCTCCTAACTTATAGACAAATCAAAACATCCAATAGCGATTAAATTCTCGAGATGTATATGACTATAGTCATCTTCAAACGATAATAACTTTTGTTCTATGAAAAATTTATGAGCTAAAGACCCACCAACAAATCGATAATTGAATTATATTTCCAACTATACCAATTTTGTCTTAATACAATATCGGGGTGAAAATTTATGTCCAAATCACTGAAGCATTTTCAAAGCTAGCAGTGGTTATGACTCACTGATACGACTCATAAGTAGACCATTCGAGTCGTTAGGAGGAGCCGTACCCACAATTTTAGGGATGACTTAAGGTATGACTCATACCCATAACTTATGAGTCGCACCCAAACTCACCGGGACGGCTTCCAAACACTTTCCAGTGATTTCTACGGGGGTTATTTGGTCCTTTTCCACTCTTTTAACCCAAAAACTACATCGTTTCACCCTCTAAATAGAAGTTATCAAGCATAATATCTACCCTAATATATCATAACTCAAAAATCGTCCATCAAAGATCAAACGGGGCAATTTGTTTCTCACCAAACCAACTAGGGTCCATCAAATTCAAGTTTAATACCAAGAAATTTATCCAATGCTTCAACATTCAAGTATGTGGGGTATTAATCAATGGGTTACTTTCACCCATTGAGTCCTAAAAATCCCTCTTTTGTTCAAGTATGGATTTTAACCTTCTTTTGGGAAATTATCCATGTAAATCCTGAATTTAATCTAAGTCTTCTTGGAAATTTGAACTCAAGTCATGTCAACATGCCTTCTCATGTAAATTAGGTTACTTTATCATTTAAATTTCAATTACTCATGTCATGTTCAATTGACTTCATACTAAATTATCATGTTATGGATTAAACCATGAAAATGTATTGTCCTCTCAAGTTTAACACATTTCCATGATCAAATTCATCTTTCTCACTCATTCATTGAAATTTCTTATGTTTTGGATCTTTGAACTATGATTTTATATCACTATTTTAAATATTATTATCGTACATTTGTAATCATTCTATGCTGGTGGGTTATGAACACTCGATACCTATCTATACGCATGTCTTTATTCTCGAGTTACAAGTTAGTCAGATCATGATTTTCTTACTACATTTAGAACATTATGTTCATATTGCGCACTCATCAATACAATACCACATCATGTTAGACCCATAATAATAATACCAGTGTCATTCTGTTAGGAGTAAGATTTAGCATCTAATGAACCTAGGGATGGGGGATCACCTTCCAGTTAGGACTGAGTCCTTAGTAGCAGTCCCTAAGTTCCAAAACTACATATCCAGAGTAGGATTATGAGATGTCACCCGCCAGTTAAGGACTGACACTCTCTTAGGAATCACCCGCTAGTTTAGGATTAACTCCCTAGTCCTTCAGGACATCAACCTTGTAGATCCACATCGTCAGCCATATGTTAGTACCCATGTCAAGGTACTGAAACCATTTCAACTAGGGTTACAGGTTGGACCCCGATTTGCTCAGATTATGTCATGTCATTTACATAGTAGCTTCCACGGTTTTAGTTAGTACTCCTTCTATATCATTTCAGGTTTATTTGACCAAGTAATCACATTTTCATTTATTTAACCAGTCAACTTTTCGGATTATTTGGTTATTCAGATCATGTCAATACAAGCTTTACTTGGTCTTCCATTCATTCTTCATGGCCATGTTTTCATGCTCAGTATTCATACATGATCTTCAGTACAACTTTACAACATATCTAGATTTACATACATCATTCATTTTTCTACCACTTCCCAACTTACAAAATTGTTTTCAGCTCATGAACTTATAAATTTCACTATGACATGCTTTTCACGTAGAACTATGTTTTAACTGCATATTTTAGTAAATAGCTTATGTCTTCAGTTGTCAATAATGTTTTAAATATTTTCATAATTTAGTGCATGTCCCTATATACTCAGTACATTCCAAAGTATTGACCACATATATGTATTTGTGGCTACATTCCATCATGATGTAGGTACTAGATGTAGTCCACACACCAAAGTTACATAATTCTCAGTTTTTAGCCATTAAGTGATGAGTTCTCTTATTTTAGGGAATTTAATCAGTTGTAGTTCATGTACTGTATCATTATTATTCTTATGTATTGCTTTGTGGTAGTTCGAGGCATGCCCTAGAAACCTACAGTCTTTATAGTAGAGGCTTCATAAACAGTCAGTCAGAGTCATGAGATGTAATTCAAGTTCTTTCTTTAGATTTATCAACTTGTAAACTTTATCAGTCTTACATTCATTCGGATTATCTCATGAGTATGCTTTCACTCAGCAAATTTAGATTTTAGTTACATTATAAATCAGTTGCTCAAACAGTATGCTAGTACGTGGGTTAGCATGGGATCACTTGTGGTTCTAAGCACCATGTAACATCTAGGGGGTAGTCTCGGGGTATTGCAGTCTAAACGGCTAGTAACAAACTACTCAATATACAGAAAATATGGATATGAAATAGATGAAATAGAAGATCAAATACATAATGAAGTTCTAAAACTTGGTGGTATCAGTACATGAAATTATAATAGAACAAGAGTACAAGAATGAAATATCAAAAGAATTACGCTATTACAACTTATCTTTGAATACAACATGAAGACTACTCTAGTACATAAGAGAGAGGAAAGTAATACTCCAAACGTCAAGAGCTCACTCCTGTACAATGTACTATCAATGGCGATAATTCATGCTATGAGCTGTAGGATGCAAAAGCATAGTATGAGTACCGAATGAATTGTACTCAGTAGGAAACTATTTACTGAGATCCAAATAAAAAGTAGATATGTATAACATATAAACAAAATAGAAACTACACACAATACTCAGCAAGCACATAAAATAGCCAATGAGATAATAAGGATAACCTATCCTATTTATGTCCAAGGTACTAACCTAGTAAGGCTAAGAAAGTATAAAGGATGAACTATCCTATTCCACCCATACTCAAAATCTCAACACTATATTGTATATCCCTAGCTAATATAAGAATAAAGGATGAAAGAAGATTATAGAGCAATATACAAGGCTAAGGAATCAATATACAATATGAACAAATGGAGAGAGGGATATACAGTAATACCATAGCTATATATAGCTAGATATGCATATATATAGATAAAAGGTCAACTCAAAGCACACCCTAGACCATCATAACTTTATTTTTAAGTCCTCATGATAATCCTATATAGATTTAGTGCTAATATACTAAGGGTTTCAAATCCATTTTCTCATCATGAATTTATTATGCATAATAATGAAATCATGAGATAAAAGAGGCTAGAATTATACCTCAAATCTTGATACGGAATGAATGACCAATCTGTCATAAGATAGCTATAACAATGATAATAATTATATCAATAACAAAATAAAACTAGATATTCTAGAAATCTATATACCTAGTCGAGCCTTTTTATGCCCCCACCGCCCTAGGCTCAAAAGCTTCAATCAGTAGACAATAACACAAGGAATAGTCATCACCGTTATCTATGCATCCCTCCGATATGAGTTGATTAACATAGGCGCATAATGGTGATAGGTGATGTACATGCAAGTATGAATGCAATAGAATCCATAATATCACAATACTATCATTATAACCATCACTGTCATATCTATCCTTATCATAACCATCACTATTATAATCATCATCATCATAACCATCCTCATCAGAATCATCCTCCAGTATTGTCGAGTGTATATATAAAATGTCATACATAAGGTTAGGTAGACTCAAACTATAGATGTACACATAGGCACATAAATATGATTATTCTCTACCTTTGTTCGGTTTATAATCATAATCATCCTCCAACCTTGTTAGGTATAAATATCATCATCATATCATTCTCCAGCCTTACGTGGTATCAACATATGACCACAGCATCCTCTAGCCTTGCCAGGCATATAAGCATATCAGAATCATAAATACATATATATATATAACATTAATAATAAAATCTTTTATCGGGTTTTACCCAGAGTTTATATTATAAAAATAAATGCACGGACAAAAGTTGTGGATAAAAAGAGTATAAATTCGTAAGTCCCTTGTACGAAGTAAACTTTGGGACTAAATTATTATAAAAGTGCAGAAAGGTTCAAAATATCTCATGACAGGTGTAAATATTAGTGTCAAATCAAGGACCAGAATTGGTCTTGATCAATTCTATAAAACATCATTATTAGACTCTTTTATGTATTAAAATTATCTATTAAGTTAGGCAATTATTATTGAAAAGAAATCTATTATTAACCCTTAATTAGGAAGAATAGTCATAATATTATATTCAAAATAGAATCACATCATTTTTTGATATAATGATCATGAATGTACCAAATCTATGCATGCCATAAACAGTATTCAAACATTGGAATCATAAGCATTATACCACATCTTTCACCATTCCATACTGGAGAGATATGCATATAAACATCTATCTATATATATATATATTTATATATATATATATATATATATATATATATATATATATTCATAAACTACAATAGTATCCTTTACAAGGATAATTACTTCTTGAATATCCAACTAACATCATAGCACGACTGTAGGCCCTATAATGTTTCTAAAATAATCATAACATTGTAATCACGGTCTTTGGCCCATATACGTATCCAAAACTCATATCAATGGTCATGTTAGTAAGCCATTTTGTATTTACAAGTCATAGACCAAATATGAGGCATAACTTATTTATAGGTGTAAAGCATATTTGTAATCATTTCACACCTAGGAGGTATATTATAAGTGAGGCATCTCACATCTAGGAGATGCAATATATCACTAGGCCATAAATCATAACTATGAGATCATCACATCTATAAGGCATCTCACATATAGGCCATATATCATGAATATGACGGATGTCATCTCTATAGGAAAATTACCATATTTAAGAGAAATATCGTCTCTAAAGGCCCAATATCATAACTAGAAGGAAATAACATCTCAAAAGGCTCGATATTATGTCTTTGAGGAAATAGCATCTTTAAAGGCCCAATATCATATCTAGGAGTAAATAATATCTCCAAAATGCCCAATATCATGTCTAAGAGAAAATAACATCTCTAAAGTCCCAATATCATATCTAGGAAGAAGTAACATCTCTAAAGGCCCAATATTATATCTAAGAGGAAATAACTTCTCTAAAGGCCCTATATATATCTAGGAGGAAATAACATCTCTAAAGGCCTAATATTACTTCTATATGGAATATCATGGTCATAAGACATTAATCAGAATCTGGGGAAAGTCATTAGAATTTACCAAGCCATGAAGTAAACTTATTCTAAAGGCTCAATAGTCTCAACTAGGCCTAGCATCCGCAACTAAGTCCACAAAGGATAACGCAAGTCTTGGCCTAAGTGGGCTGCACAATATCAATTCTAATCCTCAATTTCCATATCTAGGTAATCTACGCCCAAAACTAGGATAAGGTATCTAGTTCAACTTCTAGATTTCAAGTAAGCCATAACTAATCCTAAGATGGGAACTTCGTAAAAAAACATAGGCATTTGAGTCAACTATACCCAAATTATAGTTTCAAGATCACTAGACTAACCTAACTAAGATTAATCATACTAACCATGATTCCAACACTTAAACCACTTCCCAAACCTAGTATCATATCATACACATTCTACAAATTATTCTAATCTAGAGAGAAGGCAATGAGATTATACAAGGTGTTAAGAATTCTATCTTACGGGTTTAAAACCCTCATTTAATCCCAAAGAAATTAATAATAAAGACTAATTCATTCTACCCGTAATCAATCTTAACATTCATATTCACACGCAATATATATCACACATCATTTATGTAGAAGAGTATATAGAAGCCTACTTTAAAGTTGGACTGCAAATCCATACATCATTCACCAACGTATATCTTCACTTTACAATACCAAAATATTTTCACACTATAAAAATTGCAATCTACACATCAATATGAGAATAACAATATCCATATTGCACTATTGTACTTCGGATCCAAAAACGACATCAAAAACCCCAAGTGGGTTCCACTTATGTAAAATACATTTTTGAGGCCAACCCAACATAATATCAAGCTCATGGATTCAAAACCATCAAAAATGGATGAAAATCAAAAAAACTTTGGGCAAAATTAAGCCCTAAGAGGATTTGGTGTTTTGGGTCAAAAACTAAGAAATTCATCAATAAAGTGATAAAATCTTACCTTAATTCGATTGATAGCCAAAATAATAGATGTTTAGCAAGCTCCCAAGTCACCCACAAGACTCAACTTTGAGTTATCACACCTATTTAAGGTCTTTCGCTCTCAAGAATGAATAAGAAAGGGCAAAAATCGAGACATTGAGGTCCATTTATAGCCCCTTAAGGTATAGATGTATTGCAATCGCAACCCTAGCAACATAATCTCACTATTTTAATTGCAATAGGTCCTAGTTCAATCGCAATTGCACCATCACCAATAAATTAAAAACTTATTTTTAATCACTGAAACACATTTGGACTCTGATTTTTGCAAATGAAATATGTAACCCCACTAAATTCGACGTTCTGGAATCATTGGTGAAGTTAGAATTTTCATCTAAGGATTTTATACCAAATGTGGGCCCCATACTCATATCCAAAGATTTTCCAACTTTTTGACCAATATGTCAAAATAAGCTTGGTGCATTAGCACCTGAACGAAAGGTCTACCTAGCCTAAAATAAATATTCCAAAGTTTTTGGTATAGTTGGAATTTGCATTCAAGATCATTTTACTAAATTATTTTTCCGGTGGCCGTTTGGAATCAACAAAGACTTTTAAATAGGGAATTGACTCTAAAAACCAAATGAACTGCTCAATAATTAAACAGTCATCCCCAGAAAGTCGTAAATGACTTGAGGCAGCTATGGAGAAGCTCAAATGGAAAAATAATTGGAATTATGAAAAATGACTAAGGGTCATTATATATTGTGGATACAAACTCCTTAAAGTATAGATTAGGTGATTTTATACAAAATCCTAGTTTTACCCTTTTATTCTTGGGGTTGATTTTCGAGCTATGTTTTTGGAATCAAAATAAAAATATATCAATATGGATATTATTGGACTCATATTGGTGTGTATAAGTTATTTTTAATAGATTGGAATCATTTTGAGTCTTCTTGAAAGAGGAGGGTTCAGTGTTGAATATTTTTTATCTCACATTTTGGCTTTGACATAGGTTAGGACTTAGCTTTGTTTACACATAGGTTAGGACTTAGCTTTCTTTACACATAGTTGGGTAGGGAATTTATCTTGTAAAGCATGCTATGTGTTATGTGAAATCTCTATGTCTACACTTTTTGAGTTAAATTATTATTATTAGGAAGCCCATGTGAGGGCTTGTATTTGTCCTATCATTAATTAGGGGAATTATCATCACTGTGATACCCATGTGGGGACTTGTGTTGACCTTGTTACTTTTTTGAGTTGATTCTATTATTGTGTTACCCATGTAGCATTTATATTGTCTTTAGTTGGGGATTTGAGTGGTTTTTATCCCTTTTTTGCCATGTGTGGGTTTATATTCTATTTTTGTAATACCCTATACTTTTCCTATCTCAGTATAACTCCTGGAATGTCAAGGTTCAAATTCAATAATGAATAACTCTTGACACATGTAGAATTTTCAAGCTCTAGACCTACCAATGTGTAGATAATTGACTCAGCTTTCAATGATAAAAATTTCACCAAAATCCTATACTTGGTTAAGAAGTTACGGTGATTTTAGTGAAAATATTAGATCACCATGATAAGCACTGCATTGAAGTGAATGAATGATTCATAATAGTCAAATTCTAGTGAAGCACCATGATTGGCCCGCACTACGGTGAAACTTTAGTTCTCGTTAGTCCCATTCTAGTAGCTCACAGAGATTAGATTATATCACACCAAAATTTTTAATTGGACAGACACCATGTCGTGGTGAAGTGCAAATTGGCACTTGTCCTTTTTTAGTGACACAACATGATTATGTCATATCGCGCTAAGGGCCAAAATAGCGATCCTCTTTTTCCAGTAAGCCACAGCAATAGCGATGCATCGTGGTAGGAGGAAAAATCGAGATTTCCAGTTTTGAGTAAAATTTTAAAAGGGCAATTTAGTCTTTTCCCAAGCCCCCATATCATGAATAACAATGGATTAAACCTATTCTACGCCTATTATTCTAAATTTTCATCAACTTTCTCTTAAAGAAACCTTAGAACATCATACCTTCATCCCTAAGAAATCCAAATTGCACCATTCTTTTTCTAATATAGCTCAAAATTAATGATTGCCAATTCAAGAACTTCAAGAATCTATCTTTAAGAGCACAAATATGATCTTAAAGTTCTAGTTTCTTCATCTAATCATTAATTAAGGTATGTGGGATTTTTCAACAAGGATAATACTTTCATCCTTGTGCCCAAAACTAGTTTTAAAATTAATTTTTATACGAAATTACAAGAATTTCAGTTGGAGATTTATACCCACCTATCACTAATTGAAGATTATAAGATTTCAAGTAATGTAGATGTTGAATTGCATGTCTTCTTTCATATTTTTATGCGTATTGTATTAATTTCCAATTTTTGAATTGAATTAACAATATTTTAAATTATCAAGCATGAACATTATGATGTTTTGATATGGAGTTGAAGCATGGGTTATTAAGCCCTAGTTTGTATGTTGATATTTCAAGAATGACTATGCTTTAAGCATCCTACGATTAGTTATTTTCAGATTTTGATAAATATTTGATCTTTTTATCTTTGCTTTGATATGGAATCCACTTTACAGCTTCATTTACAGAATAGATTGACAGATACACAATTAGTTTTCATCATAAACCTCTATTCTAGTATTTAGCACCGAGTTGGTATGTTCATATAACCCAGAACTACGAGCCAACATAGGTATAGATTATCAAATTATTCCCATTTCTATGTGAGTGTCAGTTACATATGTGACCACTTAGATTAAGTTATACTCCATGGGAAGAGTATGACATCACTCCCCAACATAAGGTTTTCCCATAAGAGAACTAGATGTTGGATAGTATGATAGCTCACATAGTGTATTTCAGTTAGAAGAACCCCCCTAAAGCTTACAAAAAAGAGTAGAGAATAACAAAAAATCTTATAGAAATTAAGTGTAAAGGCTCACAAATTTTATCTAGATATTGCTTTATATGAGGCATTAGTTACAGATGTCAGTTTTTAGACTTCAAATATAAAAGTGAGTCCTTTGTACACTTACACAACATGATTTAAATATAGAATACATGTATAGCTTTTAGAAACTAAATATTTTGACTCACTAGATCTATGAAACATGTTTTGATATTCATGATTATGATTTTCATTTTTCAGATATTCCAACTTCTGTGAGTCATCTACATTTGGCATGCATTCTTTTACAAATTTATAATAATATTAAGATATTGATTTACTTGTGCATTCACCCCCTATATACTTGGTACAATCTAGAAGTACTGATCCACATATACGTCTATATGCCATATTATCTCATAATGTAGGTTCAGGTGCTCAGTTTCAGCAGCATGAATGATATCGAGCATCTCCATCTACATCTCAATAGTTGGTGAGTCCTCATAGTTCAGGGACATATTCATTTAGTTATTCAACTTATTAGTATAGATAATTCAGTATTTTCAGAAAGTTCAAGTCAGCTGGGGGTTTGTCCTATTGACTCCCTAGTATTAGTAGTAGAGGCTTGTCAGACTGCTAGCTATGATTTAGATTTTCAGTATTGATTAATCAGACTCTTGAGTTTAGTATTTTCAGATACTATAATCAGATAGTTTCATCTTAGCTCATATAGAATTCTGTATTTTAGCTTAATTATATATCTATACTTCCCTATTATAAGTGTCAAATTTAGTAAATGGCTTACAGGGTTAGCGTAAGGCTACTCATAGTCTTGAGCACTGCGTGACATCTCGGGACTAGCTTTTGAGGCATTACATACTTGGTATCAAAGCCTAAGGTTATAAGAGTCCTAGGGAGTTAGACAAGCCATGTTACGTAGAGTCTTGATCATGGGTGTGAAGCGTGCCATATTTATGAGCAAGAGGCTATGGGACATTTTTAGGAAATTATCTCATGCTTTCATGATCAATCATTCTTACAGTATCTCTATTTGATTTTAACTTATGCTCTTACGTGACACTTAAACATGCCTTCTTGTCGAGCTAATTCCTACAGAAATGATAACTAGTTTCCCCAACCTGCGGACCCTTTGAATGAGAATTTATCCCATGATAATTTTTGGGCTTCTTTTCAGTCATTGGCCTAAGATATGATTGGCAATGTTTAGGGAAACCATCAGGACATAGTCCTACTTTAGCAGAATGGTGATTCAGCAACAGCCAGAATCTAGGACTTTATGAGAATGAATCCGCCAGAGTTCTTTGGGTCAAAAGTAGGTGAGGACCAACAAATTTATTTAGATAAGGTGAAAAAGATTACCCAAATTATGCATGTTTCTAGATAGGAGAGTGTAGAGTTGGCATCCTATAGATTGAAGGATGTAGCATATGATTGGGTGGTTAGGTGAAAGAATGGTAGAGGTGACAATACAACTCCTATGAGTTAGCAGGTATTTTAGGATACATTTCTAGACAGGTTCTTTCTGCATGAAATTAGAGAAGCTAAGGTATAAAAATATGTGAACCTAAGGCAAGGATCGATGACAGTGAAAGAGTACTGTCTTAATTTCAGCCAATTCTCTAAGTATGCCCTGATACAATGGATGACCCTAGGGCTAGTATGAGTAAGTTTGTTACTAGAGTATCTAATTTGGTAGTCATAGAGTGTAGGACTGCCATGCTTATTGGGGACATGGATCTTGATAGGTTGATGATTCATGCTCAACAAATTAAGGCAGAAAAGTTGAAAGGGAAAGAGAGAGGAAATAAGAAGGCTAGAACTAGGTAGTTTAAGTATGGCCAAACTAGGTTTGGAGTATGCGAGCACAATCTTCATCTAGTTCTTCCACTCTAGAGCTAGGTAAGAGTAGTAGGGTAAGAATTCTATGTCGAAATCTCATAATAGTGTGAGAGGAAAGCCCAGTTATCCTCCATGTGTTAAGTTTGGAAAGAATAATCTTTGTGAGTGCTTATTGGGATAGAAAGGTTGTTATGTTTATGGTAAATTGGGATGTAGAATCAAATATTATTAGCATTCTAAGCTGAGAAACATGGATGCTAGCTTCCAGACTCAGGCTACTAGCGAACCAACCCCTCTAGGTCGCCCAGTCCCTCCTCAGGGTGCATCATCCAGTACCGATGATGGTCAGCGCCAAAATTAGTTTTATACTTTACCATCCCTTCACGAGTAGGAGAATTCACCAGATGTTGTTACTGGTATGCTTCGTGTCTTTCATCTTGATGTTTATGTATTGTTAGACCCTAGTTTAACTTTCTTTTATGTGACCCCACTAGTTGTAGTAAATTTTGAAATAGGTCCTGAAATGATCCCTAAGACATTCTTGGTTTCTAGCACAGTGGGTAAGTCAGTTATTGCCAAACAGATCTATTGAAAGTGTCCTATCACTATCCTTCATAAAATCATATTAGTGGATTTAATAGAATTAGATATGGTCGACTTTGACCTTATTCTTGGCATGGATTGGCTCCATTCTTGCTATGAATCTATAGATTTTTGCACCTGAGAGGTGAAGTTTCAGTTACTAGATGAGCCAGTATTTAAGTGGGAAGGTAATTTAGTAACTCGTAAAAGTTATTTTATATCCTATCTTAAGACCAAAAATTTGATCACAAAAGAGTGCATCTATCATTTAGTTCCAGTCAAAGACACTAAGTCTGAGACTCCAACAGTTCAGTCAGTGAGTTTCCTGATATTTTTCCTGAAGATTTGCCAGGGGTACCTCCCTATAGGGAAATAGAATTCAGTATTGACCTTCTTCCAAATATTCAGCCCATCTCTATTCCTCCTTATCGTATGGCTTCAGCCGAGCATAAAGAGTTAAAAAAGCAGCTTAAATATCTATTAGATATTGGCTTCATAAGGCCCAGTGTCTCTCCATGAGGTGTTCTTATCCTATTTGTGGAAAAGAAAGATGGTTTTTTGCGAATATCATTGACTATCGTTAGTTGAATAAAGTCACAGTCAAAAACAAATATCCTCTTTCTATGATTGATGGCTTATTCAACCAACTCCAAGGTGCAAGTTATTTCTCCAACATAGACCATAGATCTAGCTATCATCAGCTTAGAGTAAGGGAATGTGATATTCCTATCACAGCTTTCAGAACCAGTTATGGTCATTTTGAGTTTCTAGTCATGTCCTTCAGACTAACAAATACCCTAGCGGCTTTTATGGATATGATGAACAAAGTGTTTAAATAGTATTTGGACATGTTTTCCATAGTCTTTATCGATGATATACTTGTCTATTCTCATAGTGAGGATGATTATGCATACCACCTTAGAATATTATTTCAAACTCTAAGGGATCAACAGTTGTTTACAAAATTCAGCAAATGTGAATTTTAGCTAAGATTAGTAGCTTTCCTCTATCATATTATTTCCATTGATGGCATTAGAGTTGATCCTCAAAAGGCAGAAGCAGCAAAAAACTGGCCTAAACCTATCTCTCAATCAGACATTCAAAGTTTCTTGGGCTTAGCTGGCTATTATAGATTGTTTGTTGAGGTTTTTTCTTCTATTGCATCCTCTATGTCTTGATTAACTTAGAAGAAGGTTAAGTTTCAGTGGTCAGATTCCTGTGAGAAGAGTTTTCAGGAGTTGAAGACTCGACTCAGCTCAACCCAGTTTTAGTCCTACCTGATGGTATAGATGGTTTCATTGTATATTATGATGCTTCTAGAATCGATCTGGGTTATGTTTTGATGCAGAGAGCTAAGGTTATACCCTATGCCTCTAGAAATATTAAGCCTCACTAAATGAACTACCCTAACCATGATCTTGAGTTAGCTATTGTTGTGTTTACAGTATGTGTTTACTCAAAGAGATTTAAATCTTCATCAGAGAAGGTGGTTAGAATTTTTGAAGGATTATGATATTAGAGTGTTGTATCATCCGAGAAAGGCCAACATAGTGACAGACACACTTAGTAGATTGTCTATGGGTATTATTTGTCATGTGGAGAATGATAAGAGAGATTTAGTTTGGGAAGTTCACCGATTATCTAGATTAGGTGTGAGGTTGGTTGACTCATCTCAAGGAAATATTTGTGTTCAGAGTAGTTCAAAATATTCTCTAGTTTCTGAAGTGAAAGAAAAACAAGATAGGGATCCTAGTTTGGTGAAACTGAAGGGGTCAGTTAAATACCAAAAGGTAGAGGTTTTATGCTAAGAGAGAGATGGTGTTTTGAGATACCAGAATAGATTATGTGTGCCATGTGTTAACTATTTGAGGTAATGGATTATGGCAGATGCGCTTGGTGTGCGTTACTCTATTCATCTAGGAGCTACCAAGATGTACTGCAATCTGCAAAAAGTCTATTGGTGGAGTGGTATGAAGAAATATATCAACAAATTTGTATTAAAGTGTACAACTTGTCAACAAGTTAAGGTATAGAACAAAAGACCTGGTGGCATGTTGCAGGAGTTTGGTATTCCCACTTGGAAGTGGGAAGAGGTAAATATAGACTTTGTGAATGAATTATCCTATTCGTATATTAGCATGATTCAATTTGGGTTATAGTAGACAGATTGACTAAATTATCTCATTTCTTGCTAGTTCACACGTTCTATATAACTAAAGATTAGGCTAAATTGTATATAAGAGAGTTGGTTATATTCCATGGAGTTCCTTTATCAATCATCTCTAATAGGGGTACTTAGTTTACCTCTCAGTTTTGGAAAACATTTTAGAAGGATCTTGGTACCCAAGTTCATCGCAGTATAGCTTTTCATCCGTAGATAGATGGTCAGGCAGAGAGGACCATTTAGACCTTAGAGTATATATTGAGGGCTTATGTTCTTGACTGCAAAGGCAGTTGGGATGACCACTTTCCTTTCATCGAGTTTGCCTACTATAACATTTACGATTCGATTATTCAGATGGCCTCATTTGAAGCACTTTATGGGCGGAGATGTAGATCACTAGTCGGTTGGTTTAAAGTGGGTAATGTTGCTTTGATTGGACCAGATATGGTGTTTGAAGCCATAGAGAAAGTTCAGTTGATTCGAGAGAGATTGAAAGCAGCTCAAAGTTGTCAGAAATCTTATGCAGATGTAAGAAGGAGAGATCTTAAGTTTGAAGTAGATGATTTTGTGTATTTGAAGGTTTCACCGATGAAGGAGGTGAAGAGATTTGGCAAAAAGGGGAAGCTTAGTCTCTGATATGTAGACCCCTACCGGATTTTGAGTTATGTTGGAAAGGTAGCGTATAAGCTTGAGCTACCCGCAGACTTGTCATCAGTTCATGCAATGTTCCATATGTCCTTATTGAAAAAGTGCATGGATGATTCATCTATTGTAGTCCATCTAGAAAGAACCGATATTTAGAATTTCCTTTCATACGAAGAACATCAAGTAGAGATTCTTGATCATTAGATCCGTAGACAAAGGAACAAAGAAGTTTCCTTGGCCAAAGTTCTATGGTGAAATCAGTTTGTTGAGGGTGCTACTTGGGAAGCAGAAGAAGACATGCATACCAAGTATCCTCATCTCTTCTCCATGAACTCCAATTTAGCCGAAGGTAATAGTCTTCCTTAATTCAGTTCTTTTCCAGTCTCAGATTCAGCCATATAGTTATCTTCATGTAAATTCAGGCATTCGCAGATTAGTTTAGTTGCTCAACATATTTTAGATTCATTCATGCATCTTGTTTTAGTTGTGCATGCCATCATATACCCTCACTACCTCAGTATGTTTAGTTTTACTAGTCTTATTCAAGGGCAAATGTTCCCAAGGGGAGATAATGTAATACCCCATATGTTTCCTAGCTTATTTTAACTCCTAAAATGTCAAGGGTCAACTTAAAAAATGAATAACTCTTGATACATATAGAATTTTCAAGCTCTAGACCTACCAATGTGTAGATAATTGACTCAGCTTTCCAACAATACCAATTTTGCCTAAATCTGATACTTGGTTAAGAAGTTATGGAGATTTTAGAAAAAGTAGGAGATCACCGTAATAAGCATTGTATCGCGGTGAAGCACAAATTTACAATTGTTTGATTGTAGTGAAGCACCACAATTGTCCTGTATCACGGTGAAGCTCCAATTTCCATTCATCCCATTCTAGTAGCCCACCGTGATTAGCCTGTATCACGCCAAAATTCTCAATTGGATAGACACCGCATTGAGGTGAAGTGCGAAATGGAACTCATCCTTTTTTAGTGACATAACGCGATTACACTGTATCACGCCAAAGGCGGAAATGGCGATTGTCCATTTTCCAGTTAGCCACTGCGATAGCAGTGCATCACGGTGGGAGGCAAAATTGGGATTTCTAGTTCCGAGTAAAATTTTAAAATGGCAATTTAGTCTTTTCCCAAGCCCCTAAATCATGAATAACAGAGGATTAAACCTATTCTAAACCTATTACGCTCATTTTTCATCAACTTTCTCTTGATGAAACCCTAGAACATAAGACCTTCATCCCCAAGAAATCCAAATTCCACCATTCTTTTTCCAAGATAGCTCAAAATTAAAGATTCCCAATTCAAGAACTTCAAGAATCTGTCTTCAAGAGCACAAATAGGAACTCAAAGTTTAAGTTTCTTCATCTAATCATCAATTAAGGTATGTGGGATTTTTCAACAAAAATAATTCTTTCATCCTTGTGCCCAAAACTAGTTTTAAAGTTGACTTTTATATGAAATTACATGATTTTAAGTTTAGGGTTTATACCCACTTATCACTAATTGAAGATTATGAGATTTCAAGTAATGCAGATGTTGAATTGCATTTTTTCTTTCGTATTTTTATGCGTATTGTAGTAATTTTCAGATTTTGAATTGAATTACCAATATTTACATTATCAAGCATGAACATTATGATGTTTTGACATAAATTTGAATTATGGGTTACTAAGCCCTAGTTTGTATGTTCATATTTCAAGAATGATTACGCTTTAAGCATCCCTTGATTAGTTATTTTTGGATTTTGATAACGATTTGATCTTAGCTTCGGTATAGAATCCACTTTACAGCTTCAGTTACAGAATTGATTAATGATACACAATTGGTTTTCATCATAAACCTTTATCCTTGTTTTAAAGTAGATTTCCAACAAAATGAGCATACATATTAAAGGGAGTAGTATTTAGCACCGAGTTGGGTATGTTCACATATAACGACCCGAGACTACCCCCTAGTCTTCACATGGTTCTCGGAAGCACAAGTGATCCCAAGTTAACCCATGAACTAGCATACTGTTAAGAAATAGAATTATGACTTAATAAATAACTGTTTTGTTGTGCTGAAACATAATCATACTAAAAATCTAAAATAGATATAATACTGATAAAGCTTTACAATCTGATAAATCTGAAGAATGAAACAAGAATTACATGACTGACTTTGATTGCATCTATAAAGCCTCAACTATATTGATTATAGATAGCTGGAACATGCCTCCAACTACCAGTAATCAATGCACATGAAAATAAATGAACTGTATATGAACTAAAACTCTCTTGAGTTCCCGAAGTAGGAAAACTGATAAACTGCTGGCTGGAATCTACAACTATCTGATCGTGATATGTGGGCTACAACTTGCACCTAGATTATTAAACAATGTATCCATACAGACTTATATATGGATTAGTACTTCTGGAATGTACTTAGTATGTAGGGGTGAATTTAATTAGTAAAATTGATTTCACACGTAATCGTAAAACATGCATGCTAAGTGTAAGTAGACTCACCAATAAGTTGGAATAAGCTGAAAAATTAAATATCTTAAAGCATGAATGCCAAACATTCTCTGATAAGATAGTGAATCTCTACACTTAGTTTCTGTAAACTTTACTTTAATTATATAAGTATAACTAAAACTGGGATATGATTAAACATGGATACTTTATGAATACTAGGTCTGAAACTATGTGATGGAGACTGACATAAATTGGGGATCTAAATATACAATCATACTGATCATGAATGCATAAACAAACTAACTTATTTGATTAATTGAATGACGAATAGCTGAATATTGGCATGCAAGACTGAACTGTACTTAGTCTAAATAGCTGGACTAAAACTGTAGAGTATTATACATATGGGGTAAGGACTGACTGAGTAACATTAGGTAACTGAGCATGAATTCATAGGAAAAAAAATTTATTATTTGACAATGCAAGACCAAGCGTATAAGATGATTCTAAAATAGTCTGTAAACTGAGGTATTAAAATACTGATAACTGAATAATTGATAATTGTATGCTATGGTCAAGGAAACGTAAAACTAAATTAAGTTACTGATCTGATTACTGGACTGATACTGTAACTAAGATGGTAACTAAGACTGTAACTGTAAATAAGACTGTAACTAAGACGATAAATGTAACTAAATACGGAGTTTTGATAATTAAGTAACTGATAGTCCTAATTCTATAGAAATAAACTGAGTTCTATACTAAGCTGGGTGACTGTTTCTGAAAGTCCTGATTTTGTAGAACTGAACAGAGTTCCATACTGAGTCTGAAGATGAAACTATAACTGTGGGAGTGTTCATCTAACTGACATACCCCGATTATAAACTAAGTTGGGGTCTAACCTGTGACCTCAGTAGGAAGGGTGTTAGCACCTTGCTAAGGGATACTAACAATGGCTGTGAGTTAACCCTATCTGGAAGAAAGATATTTCGTCTATCCTCACTAGCAGGAAAAATCGTATGAGATGTATCAACCCTTATCTAGAAGGAAAACATCTCAATCTACCCTGGCTACATAGTTCTACAACACAGGGATTGCTAATAAGGGTTAAACCCTTCACTGACAGGAATGCCCCCATCCTTGGGTTCGCTCGGTGCTGATTCCTACTCCAAAATGAATAGACATTCAAATTATTTCTAGACTGTACTAGGCTTGACTAAACTATTACTGATCATGCTAACTGACTGAACTGGACTGAGTTTACTGAGTTTTGTTAACTGACCGAATACAATTGTTTGTGATATTACTAAGACTATTTTTTAGCTACTATAATTCAAGGTAAACAACTAGATTTTGTGTATTGAATACCCTTAGGACTAGATAGCACTAAAATAAAAACATGGCATGATAATAATAGCATAACGACAACAGCTTGTTAACAACACTTTCATTTAGACATTTTGTCAAACACCTGAGAGACATGAACATGGACATGAATGGGACCATATGATAACATGTAATGATCATGAACTTAAACATGGGAATATCTTAAACATGGGAGCATAGCATGATTACATAACTAAGATCATGAATTGGGGAATTCACATGTAATTTTCTTGAAATAGGACATGAGTGTTTCATCAAAACATGTAAAGTTCATAGCTTGAACGTAAGAATGTCTTAGATGTGAGGGAACAATAGAGTTACATGGAAAAATTCATAACTTGGGGATTCATCTTGAAATTGACTTAACATGATATGGGAATTTCATCAAGCATGTAGAAGGCATGAATTTAAAACATGGGAATATTGCTAGACATCATGAATTTAGGATCTATCATGGAATTTATTTGAATAAAGAATGGCAAATTCTAATTTATAGCATGAGGAATTTAAAATCTTGCATGGAATCATACATGGGATGAATTAAATTTAAAACACCATGAAAACATGAAATTCAATCTCTCTTAAAAATACAAAATACCATAATAATGGAAAATTCATTCTTTATTTAAGTAAAAAGGGTTTTTGGGTTCCATAGATGAAAGAAGACCCATGGATGAACTCCCACATACCTTAAAGCTTTAATATTGAAGAAAAAACAAAATCTTGAAAGCTTTCTTGAATTGGAGAACTTGAAATCTAGATTTTTCTTGAAGAGGATTTGGTAGAGTTCTTAGTGTTCTTGAGGGGGCTAGGGATTTCTTTGGAGAGAAAAGGATGAAAAATGATGTAAATGAATGTAACGTTTCGCTCGGGTATCGGATTTAGACAAACTTAGTATGGTTAGAAAACTAATTCAATTATCTACAATTAAGTGGGCCGTAAGATGCAAAATTCCACTTACATAAAAAGTTATACACATTCAAAGTAGATCCTTGTAGAATTTAATACCAAACATTGGACGAATCAAGGGATCTTGGCTCAACTTGGCTCTAAATTATTTCTATGAAAATTTCTAACCTCATGAGAATTTCACGCACTAGTATAAAGATCATAAAACTTATATTTTCATAGGAATCATTTAGATTATATCTTATACATAATGGAACAATGGTTCATAGACTAGCACAAAAATGTGGGATATTACATTATCTCCCCTTTGGGAACATGCATCCTCGAATGAGACTGGTTAGACTGAGAGTATTGTATGAAGGTAATAAGATCATATTCTAAACATGCATAACTTGGAACATGATTGCATAACTAATTTTGAAACATAATACATGAACTGAATATCATGAACTGAATTAATTTCTTGAATACATGCAATGACATGAGAATGACCATAAGGATGATATAGAAATGAGAAAGTCAACTAACAAGTAACCATTACTTCAAGATGGATCCTATTTTGTGAAGAAAAATGAAAGGTTTAGGACATGAATACTCAGGGTATTACATCTCCCCCTTGGGATACTTCATCCCCCGAATGATAATAGCTTGGCTGAAATACTAGGGAAAGACTGAGATGAAGCATGGAACATATACAAATGAAATCATGGCTGAACATCTAGAATCTGAATTTGATTCCTGAGACATGAACTGAACTGAATTTTACGACTTGCGTGATCGTGAATGAATTACCTCATGAATAGGAAAGATGGGAAACCATTGGAACTTTTCTGGATGACTGCAAGACTGTATTGTTGGCTATACAGATTGAATTATACTAAAATCTTACGCTCACCTATACATTCAAATTGTACACCAACATGATATTCAAGCCTATCTTCATCATCACACATAAACTTATAGGAATATAACTACAAAAACATCTTTATCATCTTCTCTAAACCTCTATCCTTGAAAGTTTCATGCACTAGCCTAAAAAAACACACATAGAATTTCAACTAATCATGACATAAGGAGAGGTCACTAAAAGTTAGAACATGAAGACCTGAAGCATTAAAGAATAACTTTGACACTTAACTGAGGCCTGAAAAATAAAGTATCAATGACTTGAATTCATCAGAGAGGTCAGAACTGAGGACATAAACTAAATTTCGCTGATCATTAGAGGTGTAGCATAAGCACCTGGAACTGAACATGTTGTAAGGCATGGGGACATGATTTATGAGCTGCATGACCTAAGTTTGGAATTCTTGATTTCATGGAACATGATTCATGCTGCTATATGAAATGGAATACCTCATACTAGAAGCTGAAAGCATACATAATTTTTCTATAAAGTGCATGAATATGAGTTATGATGATGGAGCTGACTTGTAAGACATGTGTAGATGTCATGATGACTAAAAACAACACTGAAATAAGAATTGGTTTGGAATTATCCCACCAACATATTTTCTACACATACTGGCACTACTACTGTAATCTGAGAGCCTGACTTGGTCACTTGTTCTATCATTTCCCCCTTAGACTAAAGCTATCATCTTAAGTCTATGACCACTTTACTAAACTCGAAACTGAACTGCAATCACTTTACTCTAGAATCTAAGGTATAATAATACACATGAATGATAAACTCATCCTAAAATACTGCACCTGAAAGTACAAAACCCACTTCTAATACTATCTCCTAGGATACAACATTTAACTTTCTTTAGTTTCTGCAATTATCATCATACTTAATTTCAAATAAATAAATTTAAAATCTTGCATACACTGTTAAAGCCTACTGATTCACCTTTTGTACAACTGTCCCCATGAATACATAATCTGCTCAATCTATGTAATGTTATCCTAACTCTACTACTGCTAAACTTCTGGGTTCATGATTTTAACTCTAGATTATATAAAATTATTAGGAGCAATATGAAAGCACATTTGACTTTGTCTTTGTGCACAATTTCATAAAAAAGAATGAAATATTTCAAAATTTAGGGCATAAGGAAACTGATGGGATACTTTCTGAGCCAACATGCAATCCCATAACTATTTGTGGGGACTGGCTGAGGAAACACTATTTGTAAGGACTTAAGCTTCACTATTTTGGTTGCCTCAGAACTAGTAATGAGGTAGCATGAATAGAGCAAGATAAGGATTTCCATAAATTTCTTAGACAATACTTCTACTGAATGATCTGAGACTAGAAAGAAGGGGAAACATTTCCTAAATGCCTTGTATCCTCTCAAAGAAAAGTATAGATAACTTTGTACTATTCTGCAAGACTCTACTAGACACGGCTTCATAGACACCCTAGGACACTTGAACTCTATGCTCTGATACCAAGTTTGTAATGAACCTAGACCCCCTAGTCATCACATAGTGCTTAGAACCACAAATGATCCAAAGTTAACCCATGAACTGGGATACTGTTAAGAAAACAAATTATAATATAACAAATAGTTATTCAGCTGTGTGAAAACATAATCATACTGAAAATCTAAAATAATTACAAGACTGGTAAAGCTTTACAATATGATAAATCTGAAGAATGAAAGTAGAATTACATGACTGACTCTGACTGACATCTATAAAGCCTCTACCATACTGACTATAGATAGCTGGGACATGCCTCCAACAACCACTAATCAATGCACATAAAAGTAAATCAACTATACATGAACTAAAACTGTCTGGAGTTCTCGAAGTAGGAGAACTCATCACCTGCTTGTTGGAACCTACAACTGTCAGATAATGATGTACGGGCTATAACTGGTATCTACATTATGAAAAAATATAACCACACAGACGTATATATGGATCAGTTCTTTTAGAATGTACTAAGTATGCAGGGGTGAATGCAATAAGTAAAACTGATTTTATACGTAATCGTAAAACATGCATGCTAATTGTAAGTAGACTCGCCAATAGGCTGGAATAAACTAAAAATTGAAATATATTAAAGTATGAGCGACAAACATTCTCTGATAAGATGGTGAATCTCTACACTTAGTTTCTGTAAACTTTACTTTAATTATATAAGTATAACTAAAGCTGGGATATAATAAAACATGGATACTTATGGATATTGGGTCTGAAACTACGTGATGCAGACTGACATAAATTAAGGATCTGAATATATAATCATACTGAGCATGAATGCATACACATACTAACTTACCTGATTAACTAAATGACTAATAGATGAATACTGGGCATGCAAGTTTGAGCTATACTTAGTCAGAATAACTAGACTGATACTATAGAGTATTATACATATGAAGTAAGGACTGACTGAGTAACATGAGGTAACTGAGCATGAATTTATGAAAAAAAAATAGTATTATTTGAGAATGCAAGACCAAGCGTATAACATGATTCTAAAAAGTCTATAAACTGAGGTACTGAAAAACAGATAACTGAATAACTAATAACTGTCCACTATTGTCAAAAAAACCTAAAACTAAACTGAGTTACTTGACTGAGACTATAACTAAGGAGGTAACTGACACTCTAATTGAGACTGTAACTAAGTTTGTAACTATGATTGTAACTAAAACTAAATAATGAGTTTTGATAACTGAGTAACTTATAGTTGTGATTACTGATTATTGAGTTACTGATAACTGGGTGTTGTTTCTGTTAGTCCTAATTGTAGAACTAAACTGAGTTCTATACTGAGCTGGGTGACTATTTGTGATAGTCCTGATTTTGTAGAATTGTACAGAGTTTCATACTGAGTCTTAAGTTAAAACTGTAATAGTAGGAGTGTTCATATAACTGACATACCCTGATTATAAACTAAGTTGGGGTCCAACCTGTGACCCCAGTTAGAAGGGTGTTAGAGCCTTGCCAAGGGATACTAACAATGGTTGTAAGTTAACCCTATCTGGTGGAAAGATATTTTATCAACCCTCACTGGCAGGAAAACTCGTATGATATGTATCAACCCTTATCTGGCAAGAAGATATCTCAACCTACATTATATATGTAGTTCTATAATATAGGGATTGCTACTAAAGGTCAAACCATTCACTGACAGGAATGCCCCCATCCTTGGGTTTGCTCGGTGCTGATTCCTACTCCCAACCAAAT
Source organism: Capsicum annuum (assembly GCF_002878395.1). Classification (NCBI taxonomy): domain Eukaryota; kingdom Viridiplantae; phylum Streptophyta; class Magnoliopsida; order Solanales; family Solanaceae; genus Capsicum; species Capsicum annuum. The sequence continues at coordinate 746,180 of NW_025842141.1, forward strand.
AGACACTGAACTAATTTCTAGATTGTACTATGCTTGAGTAACTATTACTTATCATGTTAATTGACTGAACTAGACTGAGTTCACTGAGTTCTATTAATTGACTGAATACAACTCTTTGTGACATTACTGAGACTATTCTGTAGCAACTGTAATTCAAGGTAAACAACTAGATTTCGAGAATTGAATACCCAAGGACTCGATAGCATTGAAAGTAAAACATGGCATAATAATAATAGCATAACAATAGTAGTTTGTTAACAACTCTTGTATTTAGACATTTTGTCAAATGCTTGAGAGGCATGAACTTGTACATGAATGGGACCACATGATAACATGTCATGATCATGAACTTGAACATGGGAATATCTTAAACATAGGATCATACTGTGATTACATAACTAAGATCATGAATTAGGGAATTCATATGTAATTCGCTTGAAATAGGACATGAGCATTTCATCAAAACATATAAAGTTCATAGCTTGAACGTAATAATGTCTTAAACATAAGAGAACAACAGAGTTACATGGCGAAATCCATAACTTAGGGATTCATCTTGAAATTAACTTAAGATGATATGGGAATTTCATTAGGCATGTGGAAGGCATGAATTCAAAACATAGGAATAGTGCTAAACATAATGAATTTAGGATCTATCATGGAATTTACTTGAACAAGGCATGAGAAATTCAAATTTATAGCATGAGTAATTTAAAATGTTGCATTGAATCATACATGGGCTGAATTAAATTAAAAACACCATGAAAGCATGAAGTTTAATCTCTCTTGAACATACAAAATACCATAATAATGAAAAATTAATTATTTAAGTAAAAAGGGTTTTTAGGCATCATGGGTGAAATAGGACCCATGGATGAACTCCCACATACCTTAAAGATCTAATATTGAAAAAGAAACACTATCTTGAAATCTTTATTAAATTGGGAAACTTGAAATCTTGATTTTTTTGAAGAGGATTTGATGGAGTTCTTGGTGTTCTTGAGGGGGCTAGGGTTTTCTTTGGAGAGAAAAGGATAAAAATTGATGTAAATAGTGCTTTTGGGGATTTAATTATCTATTATGGACGAGTTAGGGTGAAGGGAAGGACCTTTTTTCCCTTACAAACGCGAAAACAGTACCTAGGAAATAGGTGCAGGCAATAGAGCGCACGTCGCGGGCATATCTCCTTAGCTTACTCCTCTCACGAAAATGGTTGTCACTTTTCGTTCGGGTATCAGATTTAGGCAAAATAGGTATCGTTGGAAAACTAATTCAATTATATACAATGTGGTGGGTCTGGAGATAAAAAATTCCACATATATAAAAATTTATATAAGTTCAAACTATACTCTTGTAAAATCTAATACCAAACTTTGGACGAATCAAAGGCTCTTAGCTCAACTTGGCTCTAAATGATTTCTATGAACATATTTAACCTCATGAACATTTCACACACTAGCGTAAAGGTCATGAAACTTATATTTTCATGGGAATCATTTAGATTATCGCTTATACAGGAAGTAACGACGGTTCATAGAATAGCCCAAAAATGTTGGGTATTATATTATCTCCCCCTTGGGAACATTCGTCCTCGAATGAGACTGGTTAGACTGAGAGTACTATATGAAAATATCTAAGATCGTATTCTTAACATGCATGACCTTAAACATGATTGCATAATTGATTATGAAACATGATACATGAACTAAATATCATGAACTGAATTGATTTCTTGAATACATGTAATGACATGAGAATGACTATAAGGCTGAGTAAGAAATGAGAGAGTCAACTAACGAGTAACCATTACTTCAAGATGGATCCTATTTCATGAAAAAAATGAAAGTTATGTGTCCATGCTTCTAACTTTAGATCATATACTATCATAGGATTCTGAGGAGGAACTTGAATGCACATTTGAATTTAGCTTAGTTCACGATTTCATAAACATGAATGAAATATTTCAAAATTTAGGACATAAAGGCACTGATAGGATACTTTCTAAGCCAACATACAATCCCATTACTGTTTATTAGGACTGGCTATGAAAACAATGTCTGTAAGGACTTAAGCTTCACTATTTCTATTGCCTTAAAACTAGGGTTGAGTTAGAATAAATAGAGCCAGATGAGGATCTACATAAATTTCTTAGAAAATACTTCTACTGCATGATCTGAGACTTGAAAGAAGGGAAAACATTTCCTAAATACCCTGTATCCTCATGTAGAAAAGTACAAGCGTCTCCATACTATTCCTCAAGAATCTACTAGACACGGCTTCATAGACACCCTAGTAAACTTGAACTCTGTGCTCTGATACCAAGTTTGTAACGACTAGAGACTATCCTAGTCATCACACGGTGCTTGGAACCATAAGTGATCTAAAGCTAACCTATGAACTGGCATACTATTAAACAACCAAATTATAACATAATAAATAGTTATTCTGCAGTGCAAAAACATAATCATATTGAAAATATAAAATAAATAAAATACTGATGAAGCTTTATAATCTGATAAATCTGAGCAATGAAGCTAGAATTACATGACTGACTCTGATTGACATCCATGAAACCTCTACTATACTAACTATAGATAGCTGGGACATATCTCCAGCTATCACTAATCAATACACATTAAAGTAAATGAACAGTACATGAACTAAAATTGTCTGGAGTTCCCAAAGTTAGAGAACTTATTACCTGCTGGCTGGAATCTAAAACTGTCTGATAGTGATATACGGGTTACAACTCATACCTACATTATGAAACAATGTATCCACACAAACGTATATGTGGATCAGTACATTGCAAGGGTGAATGCAATAAGTAAAACTAATTTCATACGTAATTGTAAAACATGCATGCTAAGTGTAAGTAGACTCACCAATAGGCTGGAATAAACTGAAAACAGAAATATGTTAAAGCATGAGTGAAAAACATTCTCTAATAAGATGGTGAATCACTACACTTAGTTTCTGTAAACTTTACTTTAATCATATGAGTATAATTGATGCTGGGATATGATAAAACATAGATACTGTATGAATACTAGGTCTGAATTTACGTGATGGAAACTAACATAAATTGAGGATCTGAATATACAATCACACTAAGCACGAATACATAAACATACTAAATAATCTGATTAACTGAATGACTGATAGCTAAATACTGGGCATGTAAGAGTAAACTATAGTTAGTCTGAATAACTGAACTGAAACTGTAAAGTATTATGCATATGAGGTAAAGAATAACTGAGTAACATAAGGTAATTGAGCATGAATTCATATAAAAAAATATATTATTTGAGATTGCAAGACTAAGCATATAACATAATTCTAAAACAGTCTATAAACTTAGGTACTAAAATACTAATAATTAAATAACTGATAACTATCCGCTATGGTCAAGCAAAGCTAGAACTAAACTTAGTTACTGATCTAATTACTAGACTGAGACTGAGACTGATATTGTAACTAAGTTGGTTACTGACATTGTAACCAAGAATATAACTAAGACTGGAACTGGAACTGCAAAATGAGTTTTGATAACTGATAGCGATGATTACTGATAACTGAGTTATTGATAACTGGGTGACTATTTCTGATAGTTCTGATTATGTTGAACGAAACTGAGTTCTATACTGAGTTGGGTGATTGTTTCTAACAGTCTTGATTTTGTAGAATAGAATAGAGTTCCATGCTGAGTTTGAAGCTAAAACTGTAACTATGGGAGTATTCATCTAACCGACATACCCTAATTAGAAATTGAGTTGGCTTCAAATTGTGACCCCAGTTCAAAGGGTATTAGCACCTTGCCAAGGGATACTAATAATGGATGTGAGTTAACTCTATCTAGCTGGAAGATAATTTGTCAACCCTCACTTGTAAGAAAACTCGTACGAGATGTATCAACCCTTATCTCGGAAGAAAATATCTCAACCTATGATAGCTACGTAGTTTTTTAACACAAGGATTGCTACTAAGGTTCAAACCCTTCACTGACATGAATGCCCCCATCCCTGTGTTCGCTCGGTGCTGATTCCTACTACCAATGGAATAGATCCCGAACTAATTTCTATACTGTACTAGGGTTGACTGAACTATTACTGATCATGCTAACTGATTGAACTGGACTGAGTTTACTAAGTTCTGTTAATTTCTAGAATACAATTGTTCGTGACATTACTGAGACTATTCTATAGCTACTGTAATTCTAGGTAAACATCTAGATTTCATGTATTGAATATCCCCAGAACTCAATAGCATTGTAAGTAAGGCATGGCATGATAATAATTGCATAATAATAGTAGGTTGTTAATAACGCTTTCATTTAGACATTTTGTAAAACACTTAAGAGGCATGAACATGTTCATGAATGGACCACATGATAACATGCCATGATCATGAACTTGAACATGGGAATATCTTAAACATGGGAGCATAGCATGATTATATAACTAAGATAATGAATTGGGGAATTCACATGTAATTCTTTTGAAAGAGGACATGAGCGTTTCATCAAAACATGTACAGTTAATAGCTTGAATGTAAGAATGTCTTAAACATGAGGGAACAATAGAGTTACATGGTAAAATTCATTACTTGGGGATTCATCTTGAAATTGACTTAACATGATATGGGAATTTTATCAAGCATGCGGAAGGCATGAATTTTAAACAGGGGAATATTGCTAAACATTATGAATTTAGGATCTATCATGGAATTTACTTGAACAAAGCATGGGAAATTCAAATTCATAGCATGAGGAATTTAAAATCTTGCATGAAATTAGACATGGGCTGAATTAAATTAAAATACCATGAAAACATGAAATTCAGTTTCTATTGAACAAACAAAATACCATAATAATGGAAACTTTATTCTTTATTTAAGTAAAATAATGTAAATAATACTTTTGGGGACTTAATTATCTGTTATAGAAGAGTTAGGGTGAAGGAAAGGAACCTTTTGCCCTTAAAAACACAAAAATAAATCCTAGTAAATAGGTGCGGGTGATGGAGTGCGCTTCGCGGGCATATCACCTCGGCTTACTGCCTCTGTCGAAAATGGTTGTAACTTTTTGCTCGGGTATCGGATTTAGGAAAAATTGGTATCATAGGAAAGTTAATTCAATTATCTATAGTTTGAAGGGTATTTAGCTGCAAAATTCTATGTATATAAAAACTTATACACGTTCAAAGTAGACCCTTGTACAATCGAATACCAAACTTTGGACGAATCAAAGGATCTTAGCTCAACTTGGCTTTAAATGATTTCTATGAACATTTTTTACCTCATTAGGATTTCACACACTAGAATAAAGATCATGAAACTTATATTTTCATGGGAATCATTTAGATTATAGCTTATAAATATAGGAACGATAGTTAATAGACTAGCCCAAAAATGCGGCGTATTACATCACATGCCCTACAACTACGAGCCAACGTAGATATAAATTATCAGATTAATCCCATTTCTATATGTATGATAGTTATAGATGTGATCACTTATATTAGGTTATACTCCTTGACAATAGAATGACACTTTTCCCCAATAAGTGGTTTTCCCATAAGGGAACTAGACGTTGGACACTATGATAGCTCATATAGTGTATGTCGGCTAGAAAAAACCTCTCTATAGCTTACAAAAAAGAGTAAAGAATAACAAAAAAGCTTTTAGAAACTAAGTGTAAAGGCTCACAAATTTTATTCAGATATTACTTTATATGAGGCATTACTTATAGATGTCAGCTTTCAAATTTCAAATATAAAAGTGAGTCATTTCTACACTTAGAAAACATGATTTAAAGATAGAATACAAGTATAACTTTTAGAAACTAAGTGTTATGACTCACTAGATCTATGCAACATGTTTTTTAATTCATGATTATGATTTTTAGTTTATAGATATTCCAGCTTATATGAGTCATCTACATTTAGCATGCATTCTTTTACAAATTTATAATAATATTAAGATATTGGTTTACTATGCATTTACCCCTATATACTCACTACAATCCAGAAGTACTGATCCATATATACGTCTATGTACTACATTGTCACATAATATAGGTTTGGGTGCTCAATTTCAGCAGCATGAGTGATTTCGAGCATCTCCATCTACATCCCGATAGTTGGTGAGTCCTCATTATTCGGGGACTTAGTCCTTTATTTTTTTTAGCATATTAGAATAGATCATTTATTATTTTCAGAAATTTTGAGTCAGCTGGAGGGTTTGTCCCAGTGACTCCCTAGCATTAGTAGTAGAGGCTTGTCAGACTTCTAGATATGATTCAGATTTCCAATATTTATTGATCAGACTCTTGAGTTTATTATTTTTAGATATTATAATTAGATAGTTTCACCTTAGCTCATACAGAATTCGACATTTTATCTTGATTATATATCTATAATTCCCTATTATGAGCTTCAACTTTTGTAGATGGCTTATAGGGTTAGCTTAAGGCTACTCGCAGTCTTGAGCACTGCGTGACATCTCAGAACCCACTTTCGGAGAGTTATAGTTTTATAGACATTTGGGAGGTTGTGGTTCATACATACTATTTTTGAGTTGATTTTTATGCATTATTGATTTTGCCGTAGACATGCATATGCATTCATCTCTTATTTCAAGGAATTGGTATTACTGATAAACTTGGATTCTTTATGAAAGAAAATGAACCATTTTATGTAAGATTGATTAAAGACTTTACCAACAAGTGATCTGATATTGTGAAATGATTTGACCAAGGAAATTTTTCACGATCCAACCGGTCATTATTCGTACCCACCCTAACCAATGGCATGAGAACTATACTAATATCACCCATACTCTTTTAGGTGTTACTCTCTCATTCACATAATATAACTTCCAAAGTATTAATTTGATTCATAAAGGTTTTCATTTAAACAAACATCTTAGTCAATGACATCATCATCCATAAGGTGAATAGAGTGCGAAAACCTCTATTTGTTACAATTTTTGGAACCTGTAGCCACGTACAAGAACATCTAAGTCTGAAAAAAATCAAGAAATACTCCAAAACATAATTAAGAGAAATCATCTTATATTTGAAAGCAAGGGACATCTACATCGTAAGAAAATCTAAAGGTTGCCTAAACATGGCACTCACTCTTAAAAATCAGATCTAAACTGGTAACTATAACCGAGGTCATATGTCAACTGCTAGAAGATATGTTGCACTCAATAAAAACAAGAGTATAAGTAGTACTAGTACATCAACAAGTACTGGTAAGAATCATCGGTCGACTAACTTAACAATACACAGTTAAGTAAGTCAAACAAGTATTAAAGTTATCATAACAAAACTCATAACTAATGAAATCAAGAAGACACTAGTCATGGATCACCATATAATTACAATTCACAAATGCACTTTCAAGGGAGCCATATTTAATCATGTTTGTCAACCATTTATCATCACATACATTCATCAAAATAGAACTCAATCCATATGAATGAGTGCATATATGCAAGATGTGTGCATCATCTCTTCCCCATCTCATTCTCATCATCATAACATAATGTGCAGGCGTGGTAACTAATCCATTATCACAATATACCATATTCATAATGGCATGGTACCCGACCCGTCATCACAAATCATCAACACAATGCAAATGAAATGTAATAAAGTCATTAAATCACAAGTCATTCTAGAAGGCAATCACAGATGTCAAGTTCACAAAAATGCACAAAGCTAATAAAACCTAAGTGTTACCGCAAACCATAGCCTACCTCAATTCCTTTTCTCAAAGTCACCTTAAAGTCACAGTTTTCCCCATTTTAACTATTAGGGATAAAAAATTACTGATTTTAGGCATACACTTATCCTATTTTATTATCTTAGGGTTTCTATTTCTTAACCTTATTGATTTTACTTGAATTAGCATAAACAACTATAATTCTATTACCGTTAGTGTTTTCTAACACCCTAGGATCATTATTTACTAAAATTATACACATTCCCATCACTTTACATTAATTTCTACAACTAGGGTTAAACCTCAAAATACACCATTAATTCATTAATTCCTATACTCGTTGACTATCTAATTATCATATTGATCCCCACTATTACCAACCATATTAACACTATATTTCTTTTGACCATTATATCATCAAAAATAAGCCAACTAGACTAGCCTTGAATTCCTCAAAATTTTACTAAGGGGAGTTTGGGAGGAAATTTCTACCTCCTATTTCTGCATAATGATATTTTGGATTGCTACATAATGCCAATTTACCAGTCATTCATCCCCAAATGACAATAAACCTAAAACATAATAACTGGAATAGAATGTACCTGAGTCAATGAAAAGGTATGGATACCACTTACGCATGTCCACTTCTGTCTCCTATATAACCTCTTCTATGACATAGTTTCTCCACTAAAACTTTACATAAAAAATAACTCATCTCCTCAACTTCCTCACATCTTTAGCTAGAATAGAAATCGACTCCTTTTCATAGGATAGTTCCTTACCAAAGAGTTTTGGGTCTCAATAAATAATATAGTCACCATATCTATTGTACTTATTTAACATTGATATATGGAATGCGGGGTGAAACCCAGACATAATATGGGGTAAGGCCAACTTTTGTAATACCAATCCCACTTCCTTCAACACTGCAAAGGGCCCTATGTACCTTGGGCTCAACTTACCTTATTTTTGAATTGCATCACACCCTTCATTAACGATATCTTTTAGAGTGCTTTCTCCCCCTTCTCGAAAGTCGTGTCTCTCACATTTTTGACATATTCTTTTTGTTAGCTTTGAGCCGCTATTAGCTTCTCCTATATGAATCTCCCTATTTCTATACTGAGCATGTCAAGGCCCCAAGGTCTCACCACTAATAAATCAAACCATCCCATTGGGGACCTATATCATATATGCCTTAAAAGAGGCCTTGTCAATACTAGAATGGTAGCATTATTGTAGAAAAATTAACGCAGTGGTAATTATTGGTCTCACTGACCCCTGAAATCCATAACACAAGCCCAAATATATAATGACTTGATTTTTGGCAATTTTTGTGAATTATTCATTTCAAAGTTATTTGACCATTTTACCTCCCCCAAAGGCTGTATTGTGGTATTTTTTGGTGTGGGGATCATTATCATGGATCCCAATGCATTTTAGTGTGATTTATACAAGTTTATAGTTTTTATAGGTCAAAAAGGTTTATTAGTTGACTTAAGTCAATATTCCTTTATTTGTACATCAAATGTCAAAACTAACTACGCTAGCAGATCCGAAACATTGATTTTAGGTTTGTAACATGATTGGCGTGTAATAATTCTCAACTTACACCATTATTTTGATGTAAGGTGATCATCAACAATATATACCCAACAAGAGTCGTGGTCGAATCCACAAAGAGTGTGAACTAGTTTTCGATACCTATGTGGGTTGAGAGTTAACTAGGTGTTAACTATAATGTAAAACTAAAACAAAACATATAAGTGAATTAGGGGGGATTGAATGTTGAAATTTGCTTAAAACAATCAACAAAGCATACTAATACAAGATCAAACTATTGTAAGTTTATCAAATTACAAAAGATATTGGGGTTATGTTCTCCTAAGTAGTGTTTATGCATTGGTAATAAAGAGTTAGTCCAATTTTGACCAAGGGTTCTCGGTAGGCTAGATTTAGGGTCTTAGTGTCAACCTTTCGTTAGAACACTAAATTTCACTCAAGAATTCTTTCAAATACCTCATCAAAATGCCAAACTTACTAATCTAATACCTCAACCTAGCATCCTTATTTCTAAGATTATACTATTGAAGCTATCTAATTCGCATAATATCCTTATTTCTAAGATAATGATAAGGAAGAAGCTAAATTAAATTATTGTTCACAATTACTCTTCACCAACACCCCTCTTTCAAGAAAGATGTAGGATCCAAAATAATTTGACCCATAATTATAAATTCACGCATGGATAATGAGGAAAATACAAAACAATTAACCAATTTGTTAGACTAACAATCAACACCTAAGTGTTATACAAAACCTAACCAAACATAACCCAAGATATGAATTTATCTACTCATGAAATTAAAGAAACAGAATATACCCAAATTGGCTTTAACTTCAGCCATTGAAGAGTAAAACAAGAATAAATCTAATCTTCAAATTCAATTCACAACTAAAATATTTCTTGCAATTTAAACCACAAATTTTTTATCAGCTCCCAAAAACTCAAAAATTAGATGATAGAAAAATCTCTCTCGTAAAATAGTTTTGCCATTTTTTGATTTTGGGATCTAGCTCCGTGAAATTCTATTTCTTCCCCCTGTAACTTTCCTGCTCTACTGCGATCGCCATCTCTTGACCGCGTTCATGACTAATGTGATCATGGTTGTCCTCTCGTGATCTCCCTCCAGTTAACTTATTGACTTGTCACAGTTGTGAACCCTAGGCCGTGATCGTAGTACCTGAGGGTCAACTCCTAGGCCTGAATTTCAGCTTTGGTCCCTTTTGCTCTTATTTATATCTTCCAATTTTGTATCATCTTATTTTCATCAGGTTTTTTACATGATCACCAATAATGGAAATTAGTGCATTTCAATGATAATTATCCTCATATACCTAATTATTCCATCATAGTGTGCTAAAATTTGGATGTAAATGAGTGGAAAATTTACCACTCATCAACACCCCAACTTAAAACTTTTATTTTCCTCAAGAAACATTACTCCACACTCTAAGAGACTACTCAATTATAAGACCACTCTTACAACCAAATGATCACAATGATTCCAAACTCGATTAGCACAACCAATTAGCCCTTAAGCATGGGAAAAACTATTCGTGCGAATCCCCTCAAAATCAATCACACTTTTAAGGATGCAAAAGACTTTTAAGAATAATTAAGTAACAACTAATAACTATCTAGAAGTGACTCTCAATCAATAGTGACTCACTACACTACTTTGCTTCATTTTTTAAATATGACAACCTCACCAACCTCAATTAGTTTACATGCCTCCTCATGAAGGAAAGTCCCAACACAGTAAATTTAAACCATGCATCAAGGGACAAATGTGCAAGGACTCATGCTCATAAAGAATCCCTTAATATAAACAAGTATCATGCCATATGCTTGCCGTTATTTTCAATCGCCAATAACTCAACGATACTTAGTTAGATATCTCGAGGGACTTTTTCAAGATTGTAATGAAGGCTCGGGGAAGGGTAGGATAAACCTTTGGGATAAAAGTGACTACACCTTCCTTGAACTCCACATAAGACACTATTAAGGAAAAATTTGGGCCATGGTCAACTTCATTCATTCTTAATTCACTCATGTGTCTTCCTTTACCACATTGACTCACCCACTAATCGAAAACATGTTCTTTTTATTTCTTTCCTTTGCACAGTTATGCTTTTCTTTCCCTTGTTGAACCTTTTCTTATTCTCAATTTGTTCTCATTCTAAAATTTTAGGCACTCTCTTATAATACCATGTACCAAGATCACCTCTTTCAAGATTTACCACCACCAACTTAGGCTTTTAGCCTTAAGTTGCATTTTTAAATTCAAGGGCGGTAGGGTTCACATGAGGGATAAAATTCAAATAGATTAATGCTTGTAATGTGGTTGCCGAAGAAAGGTCCAAAGGCTAAAAAGGGGACACTAGCGATTCCATTCTAGCATGAGTAGGTTTTTTTCAAGCTAAAATGGTTTTCCATGATTAAAAAAAGGCCAAAGATCATTCCTCTAACCATGTGTAATTAAGATTAGCTTTGAAAGACCAATGAGGCAAGTTTTATAGGATATAAGTGAGCATGAGAATAAATCAACTAAACTCATTGCACATGGCATGCAAACATTTCATGAAGGATAAATCGCATTTCCTACTAAAGAAAAAAGGAATTATCTACAAATCACTACTTACTAAAGAATTTGGAGTCACAAAAAGAGGGTAAAGCGTTGTTCCAAGATTATTCACGTCCATGCCCTTGATTTATATAAAAAAATTTGGATGGAGGGGGGACGTCCATTTCGTCTTTCACCATGATATAGCTACTGTTAGCACCAAATTAAGCCATTATCTCACTTTTCATCTCCCGTAAGGCAAACTGCATGGTTAATCCAACTTTACCATAGGAGGAATAGTAATCCAAAATCTATAATTCCATGGGTACTCAGACTTCCCCTACATCTATGGCTCAAATCCCTAACACAATGATTTTTCCTTAAGAATGTTGTCACTCAATCTATCATAGGGAACAGTTCATCCAATACCATTATTAAGAAAATTAAAATCTAGAAATGAAAAAAATTAATTCACAAAATCTGCATGCTCAGTTGAACTAAATTCACATATTTTAACCAAAATTTGAATATTGCAAATCAATGTGCACACTCACAAGGGAAACACCCCCCCCCCCCAACTAAAGGATTTACAGTGTCCTCACTAAAAGGCATAAGAAGGGTAAAAGGGCTCATTGAAACTGCATCGTGAACTAATGTGAAAGTTGGACACGCTGTCGAAATCGCGACATAATTAGTGAAATCAAAGTACCATGAATGCAATCCTTGGGTTGCGATCACGATACCATAACTACAGTCCTTGGATTTCAATTGCGATACTTGAGTCATTCTGCTCCCTATTTTGCCTTATTATTTTCCATGGCTTCCATACTTCTAAACTCAATTGTCCAATAGTTTTGGCTTTTAATCTGCTTAAAACGCCTATAAAACATCAAAACTATATGAATTAACCAAAAATACATGGCCCAAACTAGAAAATGATGGGTTGCCTTCTATCCAGCGCCTGATTTACCATCATGGCATGATGTTTTTTTATCAACATTGAGGGTCCATAAACCGCAATAACTCAATCTTGGCCGCCTTGAGTACACCTACATTGTAGCGCTTCAACCTTTTCCCACTTACTATAAATCTCTTTTTCTCAGGTTCCTCTAACTCGATAGCACCACTAGGGTAAACATTTGTAATCACAAAGGGACCTGAGAACTTGGTTCAAAGCTTACCCACAAAAAGCTACAAGTGAGAGTTGTAGAGGAGTACACCATCGCCCATATGAAACTCCCGCTTTAGGATCTTAGTATCCTGCCACTTCTTCATTTTTTCCTTATATAAAGAGAAAGTTTCATAAGCCTTGAGTCAAAAATACTCCAACTCATGAAGTTAGTGAACCTTGACTTAGATACCTTTTCCCAATCCATATTTAATTTCTTCAACGCCCACAAAGGATTATGCTTAAGTTCAACAGGTAAGTGACATGCCTTTACAAACACCAATTGGTATGGGGACATACCAATTGGGGTTTTGTAGGCTGTCCTATATGCCCAAAGTGCATCATCAAGTTGTCATCCCTAATTTGTTCGGCCAATATTCATGGTTTTCTCAAGGATAGATTTGATTCCCAATTGGACAACTTAACTTGGCCACTCAATTGGGGTGATATAGGGTAGCAAACTTGTGTTTCTCCTTATATTTGTCAAAGAGAGCACCAAAAACCCGATTGCAAAAATATGAGCATCCATTGCTTATAATGGCTCGCGGTGTTTTGAACCTTATAAAAATGTATTTCTTCAAGAAGTAGGTAATGATTTTTCTCTCGTTGTTACGAAGAGTATGGCCTCTACACCTTTGGATACATAATCAACCACTACAGAGATGTATTTATTACCAAAAGATCTTACAAATGGGTACATGAAATTAATGCCCCATATGTCGAATAGTTCGACTTCGAGATTGGGTTTAAGAGGCATATCATGACTTCTTGAAATGCCACCTTGAAATTGACATTGATGATATGCTTTGACCATTTCAATGGCATATCTTTTAATGGTGGGTTAATAATAACCATATTGAAGAAATTTTGCAGTGGTTAGAATCACCAAAGTGACCACCTAAAAGAGAGGAGTGACACACTTCAAGGATATCTTTCATTTCCACTTCCATAACACAATGAAAAATCATACCATACGCACATTCCCAAAATAGAAAGGGCTCATCCAGAAAATACTTATTTACATTGAATAAAAACAACTTTCTTTGATGATAACTAAGATCCTTAGAAGTACACCACTTACTACCTAATTACAAAAATTTGTATACCAAGGTGCAACATTTCTTGAGATTTACATGACTAGCTCATCAGTAAAGGTGTCATTGATCTCAATCTCACCCCACTTCTTATGAGTATTTTCAAGGTAGGAAAGTGATTGATTACTTGGTTTTCACAACCCTTCGGATCCTTCACCTTAAAATCAAAATCTTTGAAAAGAAATATCCACATAATAAAGCACTATTTAGAGTCTTTCTTCATCATGAGGTATCCAAGGGTGGCATGGTTCATATGCACAATAAATTTTGTTCCCAACAAGTATGCTCTAAATTTTTCAAAAGTATAGACCATCGCAAGAAAATTTTTCTTTGTAACCATATAGTTACGTTGGGCATCATTCAATGATTTGCTTGCATAGTAGATGGGATGAAACAATGTCTTATTTAGTTGTCTTAAAACTACACCAAGAGCAACACCACTTGCATCATACATTATTTTAAAGGGTGAAGACCAATTTGGGTCAACAGTAATAGGAGCCACAACAAAAAGTTCTTTGAGATAATTAAATGCCTTCAAACACTCATCATCAAACTCAAATTTACTCTTTTTCTAGGAGTTTGCACAAGGGATGTGCAATATTTGTGAAATCTTTGATGAATCTTTAATAGAAACCTGTATGACCAAGGAAGCTTCTCATACCCTTCATAGAGAGGGGAGGAGGAAACTTAGAAATTACCTCAACTTTTACTTAATCCATTTGAATACCATCCACCAAGATTTCATGACCAAGCATACTTCCCTCCATAACCATAAAGTGGTATTTTTCCCAATTCGAGATTAGATTAGTCTCCACACACCTTTTAAGAACTTTGCTTAAGTGAGCAAGGCATGACTCAAATGAATCACCTACTATGGAGGAGTCATCCATGAATACCTCCATTGAACCCTCTACCATATCCACAAAATTAGCTAGCAAGCATTGTTGGAACATTGTCGGAGCATTATATAACCCAAAAGTCATGCTCTTGAAAGAAAATATTCCATAGGTTCAAGTGAAAGTTGTGTTTTGTTGGTCTTCTGGGGCAATGAAAATTTGATTATACCTTGAATAACCATCAAGAAAGCAATACTACCACACCAGGCTATCCTATCTAACATTTGATCGATAAAGTTCATGGAGAATTGGTCCTTCCCAGTCCATAAGTTCAAATTGCGGTAGTCCATACATACCCTCCATCCTGTGACTAGATAGATGGGGAAAAGGTCATTATTATCACTAGGAACTACCGTTATTCCACCCTTTTTTGGGACACATTACATAAGACTCACCCACATACTATTTAAAATTAGGCAAATAACACCTACATCAAGCCACTTTATGATTTCCCTCTTTACCACTTCTTAAATTGGTGGGTTGAGTCTCCTTTGGTGTTTCACACTTAGGACATGATCAACTTCCAACTTGATTTTGTGGGAATAAATTTTGGGTGCTATGCCTATAATATCCGCTATAGTCCATCCGAAGGCATGGATGTACTTCTTCACAATATCTTTCAAGGCTTTCACTTGGCAAGGCTCAAGATCACCCATGATAATAATTAGCAATGTGTTATGATCTCCCAAGAATACATACCGAATGTGAGAAGGAAATAGTTTTAACTCAAGTTGGGGAGGTTCAATGATGGATGGCTTGGAGGGTAAACTTTCACAATTCTTCAAGTCAAGGTCCAATTTGTCTAAATTCTTGGTGTAATATCCAAAACCCGTCAATGAAAAAACTACCTCATCATACCCTTCAATCTCTCTACTTTTAGAGTATAAGACCCTGCAAAATCCTAGTCGTTTGAGTCATTTAAAGTATGCCCAAAAGAGGTTCCAGACTTGGACAATTTCAACTAAGTGTTAGGACTTATCATTTCTAAAGCCCTCAAATTTTGAGGACCTTACCGACCTCATAAAGTTAGTTTTTAAGTTGATTTATAATTGAGGAAGTCAATAGTACATCTTAGGTGAGTTTTGGAATTTTTGGACAAGCGTAAGGGCATGTTTAAAACTCCAAAATAGGGGATCAGGGCGATTAGCCTGTGATACCCTGCCAAGTTCAGTGCTGGGGGGAGGCTGCGATGTAGACCATAGAGCCCATCACAGAGCAGTGCTCTAAATCTGCGGTGCCCTAGTAAGTCTGGTCTGGGTAATTTCTATAGTTTTGTTCTATATTTTAAGGGCAAATGGGTCATTGTCCCTTCACACAATAGGTCCATAACACAGGATTAAAGGTCCAAATAGCATAATTTTTCATCCTTTTCACAAAATTCTCTAAGGAACAAGCCCTAGTTTCATCAAGCTCAAGAATCAAGTCTGAAGAACTCACCACAATCTCTATGAAATTAACAATCAAGGTATGTTAGGTGTTCTACCAAGGATTTCCTTACATCCTCGGAGTTCAAGAACCTTTTTTAAAACTACAAGTTGATTGCTTTCATGAATTTCATGTTGAATTTGATTGTATTCATGATTATGATGTTAACTGGATTTCTAATCCATGATTTATTATAAGTTTCATGTGAAGTAATTAATATGTGTGTAGTGTTATGTGGATATAAGTTTAAACCCCCTTGAATTTGTGAGTTAGGATTGTGATCATGATGCTTGCATGTTGATTATTATTATAGGCATAAAGCATGCTCCCCAAGTGTTTTATTAAGTGTTCATGTGAGTTGGAGGGTGAAATCATGACATAATAGTATGCGCACAAGCTCATGCCTCTCAAGTGTTTGATAAAATGTCTAAATAAAAGTATTGTTAACAAGAAACTATTGTTATACTGTTATGATCATGCCATGTTTTACTTTCAATGTTATCGAGTCCTGAGGGTATTCAATACCAGAAAATCTAATTGTTTCCTTAGAATTTTAGTAGCTATAGAAAAGTCTCAAAAATGTCATGAACAGTAATACTCAGTCAGTTACAAAACTTAGTGAACTTAGTCTAGTTCAGTTAGACATCACAAATAGTAACAGTTTAGTGAAGCCTAGAATAGTCTAGAAATCAGTTTAGTGTCTATTCAGTTGGGAGTAGGATTCAGCACTGAGCGAACCCAGGGATGGGGGCATTTATTCCAATAGAGGGTTTAACCCTTAGTAGCAATCCCTGCATTAGAGAACTACATAGCCAGCGTAGGTTGAGATATCTTCCTACCAGACAAGGGTTGATACATCTCATATGTGTCTTCCTATCACATATGGTTAACTCACAGCCATTGTTAGTATCCCTTGGCAAGGTGCTAACACCCTTTCAACTGGGATCACAGGTTAGACCCCAACTCAATTTATAATCAGGGTATGTCAGTTTGATAAACAATCCCACTATTTTAGTTTTAGTTTCAGATTTAGTATAAAACCTCAATTAAGTTTTCAGAATCGGGACTGTTAGACACAGTCACCCAGCTCAGTATGGAACTAAGTTCATTTCTACAAAATCAGGAATGTTAGAAACAATCATTATTTATTAGTGATCTTAGTTACAGTAAAGTAGATTTACATGCAGCATTGCATACTTAGTATTTATAGCAGTTTCAGATATACATGTACCCTTATTTAGTTAGATTCATGTTACTCAGTCAATTATTGTTCATGCATATGAAACTTTGCATATTACAATACCTCACTTAGCATATCAGTAAATTCAAAGTACTGACACATACTCTTTCTTTTGTACTATGATGTCTTATATCATAGGTTCAGACGCATGGGCTCCTGACCGTACTTAACAGCCCAGACTTACAACAATAAATTTAATGGTGAGTCCTCATAGTTTGAGGACAATGTTACTATTTCATTATTTTATTATTCAATATATTTAGTAGTCAGAGTTAGTTGGGGACTTGTCCCATCAACTCCATATTCAGATAGTTAGAGGCTTTCAGACTGGACTATTTTAGATAGATGATCTGTTTTTAGTATTTAGTTATTAGTATTTGATTTCAGTTATGAACCTTATGGTAGATTCGGCCTAATTTCTGCATTATTATAGTGTTATTATTCAGTTATTGTAGCAGGTAATAGTTATGGGTTACCTTGTGGTCTTTCCAGGACCGTAAACACCGTGTGACATCTAGAGTACAAACTCAGGCGTTACACGAAGTTCCACAATATACCCACTAAAGGGTCATTCACAAGATCTACATCAATTGTGTTCATCACTTTATCATCAATGATATTAATCACCGAGATCACTATAAGTCCATAGGTTGCTTCATGGCTTTGTATACATTGAAGGTGACCTCCTTGTTATTTACCCAAAATATCATCTCACCACACTCCACATCGACTAATGTCCTTCCAATGGATAGAAAAGTTCTACCAAGAATGATAGGAACTTCATGATCAATAGTATAATTGAGAACAACAAAGTCAACAAGAAAGATATATTGAGCAACTTTCACCAATAGATCATATAACACCCTAATGGGTTTTGTGATTGAGCGATCATCCATCAATCGACTCATGGTTGTAGGCTTAGAGGTACCTAAACCCAACTTGAAAAACATAACAAATGACATCAAGTTGATTCTTGCCCCAAGGTCATACAAGGTTTTAGTGAATTTGAACATCCTGATGGTGCATGGGATGATGAATGCCCTTGAGTCTTCTTTATTCAATGCAATTATGCTTAACATGATAGCACTACAATTATGAGTCACCTCTGTTGTTTCTCACTCCACAACTTTCATTTTAGATATCAAGTTTTTCATGAATTTGGCATACCCCGACATTTCTTGTAAAGCTTCTATCAATGGAATATTGATGGATAGATTGCTATATTTCATAGTAAAATTGTTGAACTTGGAATTATCATCTCTCTTCTTGATCTTTTATGGGAATTTGGGAGGAATTTTAATTGGTGGTAATGGGGCAATTTGATGTTTGTTAACTTTCAGATCATCACCTTTAACCACTCTAGAAGGTAGTTCTCTCACACTTTTCTCTTCTTTAACCTTTGATGGTTTACTAATTTCATTATTGGTATTAGGAGCCTCATCGTTTGAATTATCCAACAGCTTCCTTTTCACATTTAATTTCCCATCACTTGTCTTAACATTGGAACTTTCACTAAAAAATCAGACTCTTTTGCTGATGATAGCCTTGATGTGAGCATTAGCATTTGGATTGACTGCCACATCACTTGGTAGACCTTCTTTAGGTCTAACATTGATTTGCCATTATTTGGTCCACTTGTACATTAAATTGATTAATGGAGGTCGAATGGGAAGTCATAGTTTGGTGTAATCTAGATAAATCTCTTCTTATTTCCCTTACCATTTTGTTGGTCCCTATTACTCCCATTAATATTCGGGACAAAATATCCTCATTTATGCACCTTGCTTGATCATTCTGACCCTATTCCCAACTTGCCTTAGATAGGCAAGGCAGGAAACCCCTAAATGATTTGACAAACATCTTACTTTTTTATGAATATCCTCCTTTTCCATATCTTTATAATCCCTAGTATTCTTGGAAGATATGACATTGACTACCTCAAGAGAAGTCCCCATCACATGATTAGTAAGAATCTCAATTTGTATCCTCACCTTGATCATATTTACATTTTTTCCTTCATCTCTTCTCCTTTGTTCTTGGCCAAGATACATAGGTATCCCCATGGCTGCCTCGGTGTCTCTAATGTGCCAACCTCTAGCTAGCTTTGTCACTTGGTTTAACATATCTGATGCTATTCCATTAGGCAACTTGACAAGAGACCTTCCAGATGCGTTGTGAACCACATCTCTAGTCAATTGATCTAAGGCCCGATAAAATATTTGGAGAAGCATATTCTCCGTCACTCATGATTTGGGAATTGTATAATTTTATCATTGAACCTTTGCTACACTTAGTATAAAGGCTCACCACTAAGTTGACAAAAATTTGTGATTTCATCTCTGAGTTGTAACATTTTTTATGGAGGGAAATATCTATCCAAAAAGTCCTCTGTAAGTTTAACCCAAGATGTAATAGACCCGATAGGTAGAGATATAAACTAAAAAACAATTTCACCTATTAAAAAGAATAGGAAAAGACTCAACCAAATAGACTTTTAAGTAATATTAGAAATATCAAACGGGGGACATACCTCAATGATGTTTTTCAAATATATCGCATCTTTCTGTTCTTGCCCCCCGAATAGACCTTTTATTTGTAACATGTGGAGCATTACATTAGTGACATGGAATATACTATTTCTCTTAGACGGCGGGATGCGGATGGCACTAGCACACCACGCATCATAAAGATAATCTATTTATCCTTTATGCCTATGAAAAGAGCCATCATTTCTCCCAAGTTGGCTCATTGCAATGCAAATGCTATTAAAGTCACCTAATTGAAGAACAAAAACAACAACTAAAGTAAATAAACACTACGACTAACCCAAAGTTACTAACAACACAAAAATAGTGAAACTAAGCTTCACTCCCCGACAACAACGCCATTTTTGATAATGCTCAACATAAACTATTATTTTGATGCAAGGTGGTCGTCGTCAATATATACCCAATAAGACTTGGGGTCGCATCCACAAGGATTGTTAATGAGTTTTCATTACCTATGTGTATTGAGAGTTACTATGTGTTAACTTGTAATGCAAAACGAAAATAAATCATAGAAGTAAATTTTGGGGGTGAATGTTGAAATTTGTTTAAAATGATCACTAAAGCACACCAATCTGAGATCAAACAATTGTAAGTTTATCAGATTAAGAGATATATTAGGGTTATGTTCTCCTAAGTAGTGTTTATACATGGGTAATCAAGAGTTAGTCCAATTTTTTCCTTCTTCCGAAACCTATAACTGTCTGATATGCTTTCCTTTCTTGTCGAACCTTTTCACTCCTTTAATAGGCGAGATTTTTAAGTACACATAATAACCAATCTCAAACTCGAGATCTTTTCTTTGCACATCAGGATACGATTTTTGGCAGCTCTGAGCTGACTTAAGCCTTTCCCTAATCAACTAAACTTTTTTTAAGGTATCAAATACCAAGTTAGGCCCTACCACCACAGCCTCACCCACTTCAAATCAACCAATAGGAGATCTATATCTCCTCCCATAAAGAACCTCAAATGGAGCCATCTGAATACTGGAATGATAGCTATTATTATACGCGAACTCAATCAAGGGCAAGTTTTCATCCCAACTACCCTTAAAGTCAATGGCATACGCTCTTAAAAAATCTTATAAAGTCTGAATGGTCCTTTCTTCTTGACCATATTTCTAACGGTGGAAGGCTGTACTGAGGTGGACTTGGGTACCAAGACCCTTTTGAAAGGCTTTCTAAAATTGAGAGGTGAACTGTGTACCTCTATCTGAAATGATGGACAACAAAATTTTGTGAAATCTGACCAACTCTCTAACATAGAGCTTCGATAATCCTCAACTGAATAAGAGGTATGAACTTATAAGAAATGAGTTGATTTGATCATCCTATCCACGATGATCCAAATTAAATCATGCTGGCGATGAGTAAGGGGAAAACTCATCACAAAATCCATGTTCACCTCTCTTCACCTCTAAATGGGAATACTGAACTCCTGCATAGACCTACTAGGCTTCTAATCCTTGATCTTAAACTACTGACATGTTGAGCACTTAGCCACAAACTCTGCAACGACTATTTTTATCCAACTCCACCAATAGACTACTTGCAAGTCACAGTACATCTTGGTGGCCCCTGGGTGAATCAAGTAGTACGCATTATGCACTTCTGCAAGATTCACTATCTCACACCATCCATACATGGCAGACATAGTCTACCCTAGAAATGAAATACACCATCTCCTCCTTGGGAGAAAACCTCTACTTTATGATCTCTGACTGACTCTTTTAGTTTTAATAAACTAGGATCCCTGTCCTACTTTTCTTTTACTTTGGAAAAAAAAGATGATTTCAAATTATTCTGCACCCATATGCTACCCTCTACTAAATCGACTAAGTAGACACCTAGTCGGGCAAGCTGATGAACTTCCTGATCTAAATTACTCTTACTATCCTTCATGTGAGCAACACTACCCATAGATATCCTACTGAGAGTATCAGGCACTATATTGGCCTTCCCTAGAAGATATAGATCACTCATGTCATAGTCTTTTAACAACTCTAACCACCGTCTTTGATGCAAATTCAATCTTTTTGAGAAAACACATACTACAAGATTTTGTTAGCTATGAATACATCAACTAGCACCCTATACAAATAGTTTATCCAAATCTTTAAGGAAAACACTACAGCTGCTAACTCAAGATCATG
Organism: Capsicum annuum; assembly: GCF_002878395.1. Classification (NCBI taxonomy): domain Eukaryota; kingdom Viridiplantae; phylum Streptophyta; class Magnoliopsida; order Solanales; family Solanaceae; genus Capsicum; species Capsicum annuum. The sequence continues at coordinate 768,558 of NW_025842141.1, forward strand.
GGTAGGGTAATTCTTTTTATGGGGCTTAAGCTGTCTAGAGGCATAGGTTATGACCTTACCTATCTAAATCAAAACACACCCCAAACCAACTCTAGAAGTATCACAATATATCACAAACCCATCTGAACCATTTGGTAAAGTAAAAACTAGGGCTGTAGTGAGTCGAGTCTTCAACTGTTGAAAACTCTTCTCACAAGAATCTGACCACTAGAACTTAACTTTCTTCTGAGTCAATCTAGACATGGGTAATGCAATAGATGAAAACCCTTTCACAAATCATTGGTAATAGCTAGTCAAATGTAAGAAACTCTTGATATATGATAGAGAGGTGGGTCTGGGCTAGTTTCTCACTACTTTGACCTTTTGAGGGTCAACTCTAATGTCATCACTAGAAATGATATGACCAAGGAAATCTACTGACATTAGCCAAAATTTTCATTTACTGAATTTGGCGAATAACTAATTGGCTTTGAGGGTCTGCAACACTATTCTGAGATAGTCGGTATAATCATGCGGGAGTAGACAAGAATTTCATCAATGAAGACTGTGACAAACATGTCCAAGTACTGCTTTAACACATGGTTCATCAAGTCTATAAAAGATGTTGGGGAATTGATAATACCAAATGACATGACTAGAATTTGAAGTGACCATACCGAGTTCTAAAAGCTATTTTCGAAATCTCATATTATTTGACTCTGAGCTGATGATAGCCTGATCTGAGATCTATCTTAGAAAAGTAATTGGTACCGAAAAGTTGTTCAAACAAATCATCAATTTGGGGAAGTGGATACTTGTTCTTGACCATGACTTTAGTTAAGTGATGGTAGTCAATACACATTCTGAGAGAACCATATTTCTTACACATGAATAGAACAGGTTCACCTCAAGGGGATATGCTGGGTCTAATGAATCCCTTATCTAGGAGGTCCTTCAACTTTCTTTTTACTCGTTGAGTTCTGCTAGAGCCATTCTGTATGGTCGGATAGAGATAGGATGAGTATCAGGAAGAAAGGTCTATTCCAAAATCAATTTCTCGCTCTGAAGAAACTCTAACAAGATCTTTGGAAACACATCTGCAAATTTATATACTACTGGAACTGACTTAATACTGGGAGTCTCGAAACTAGAATCCTTAACTATAACAAAATGATAGACACACCCCTTAGATATCATTTTTCTCTCCCTTAGGTATGAAATAAGTTGACCCCTAAGTGCTGAAGTACTAACACTCCATTCTAGGACAAGTTCATTCGGGAATTGAAAATAGAAAATTCTATTTCTGGAGTTAACTAAAGCATAGCGTGAATGAAGCCAACCCATAAAAATAATAATGTCAAAATTTTTCATCTCTAAATCTACTAATTTTGCTAAAGAAACCTTTTGAGACACCACCCTCTGACTTAGGCTGAGTGAAGTTGAAGCTACCTATTCTAGCTCTTTTATTTTCCCTTTCTTTCTCCTTATTCTTAGAGACTTCTATCTACTAAGCATGGACCATAATACTAGATATATCTATCTCTTTAATCAACATTGTTGTTCTATACTCCTTGACCACACTGTTAGACATACCAGACACAAAATTACTCATCTTAAATTTGCTATCTGCTACCACATGAGGGGCATATCTGGCTAACTGAGTAAACTTGAGAGAATACTCTTTCACTATCACGTTGCCCTATTTTAGATTAATAAACTCCAAAACCATAGCTTCCCTTAACTTCTATGGGAAGAACCTATCAAGGAAAGCAGTAGAAAACTCCTTCCATTCTACGGGCCCTGCATCTGCTCCCCTATCTGCCTTCCATTGCTTAAACCATGTATGAGCCATATACTACAATTGATATGTAGCTAACTCAGCACTCTCATTGGATGTAACCCCATGATATCTGTGATTTTCTATATAATGTCAAGGAATTCCTGTGGGCCCTCCTCAAACTTAGACCCTGTAAATGATAGAGGATTCATTTGGGTGAAGTCCTGAATTCTAGCTGTAGCATTACTAGCCACGGGGATGGCCTGAACAACACCTGGAATTCATTATAGGCTACCACTGAATGAGTTAGAGTGGTGAAAGATGCTCTAAATTCTCTATGGAAGACATGCTTGTCTAGGGGATTTGCCTAAATGGGTGAAGGTACTGGCTGATTTCCAGTTCTTTTTTTGTTGGTTCCTTTGGGAGGCATATTATGTAAATGGAAGAAAACATCGGTTAAGACAAAGATTTTAATTTGAGATCATGCTCACTCACTCGATATGAATACTGAAAGAATTGTTGCTAAAATGCCTCATAGCCTCTTGTCTATAAGGGTAGCGTGCTACACACCCATGCACAAGACTCTAAAATATATGACTTTTAGACTCCCTATAACTCTATTGAACTAAATGCTCTGATACTAAGTTTGTAAAGCCCTGCGTCTGTACCCTAGATGCTATACGATGTATACAATTCCGAAGGACCACAAGCTTACCCATTACTAGTACCTTCTATAATCACTGAATAATAGAACTATAATAATGTATAAATTAGGATGAATCAACCATAAGGTTAATAACTAAAATCAAATACTGATAAATAAATACTAAAAACTAATCTGTCTAAAATAATCTAGTCTAAAAGCCTATAACTGTCTAAATATGGATTTGATGGGACACATCCCCAACTAACTCCAACTACTGAATATACTGAATACTAAAATAATGAAATGATAACTCTGTCATCATACTATGAGGACTTACCACTAAATATGCTACTGAAAGTCTGGGCTACTAAGTATGGTCCGGAGCCTGTGCGTCTGAACCTATGATATAAGACATCATAGTGTAAAAGAAAGAGTATGCATCAGTACTTTGAATATATTGATATGCTATGTTGTGATTTTGGGATCCAGCTTCATGAAATTCTATTTCTTCCCCATGTAACTTTTCTTCTCTACCGTGATCTCTATCTCTTATCTGCATACGCGATAAATACAATCGTGGTAGTCCTCTCACGATCGCCCTTCGGTTGACTTATTGACTGGTTACAATTACAAATCTCAAGTCATGATTTCAATACTTGAGGGTTGACTATTGAGCCTAAATTTGAGCTTTGGTCCTTTTTTCTCTCATTTTATCTTTTTTAGTTTTGTATCAACTTGTTTTCATCAGGTTTCTTGTAAGATCACAAACTCTAGAAATTACCACATTTCTATAGATAATTAGCATTATATCCACAAATCTTCAATCATAGTGTTCTAAAATTTTGATTTAAATGAGTGGCAAATTTTCCACTCATCGGCATGGTTTTATGGCTTTTATATCTCATTTTGACCTCTTTTAAAGAGTTGAGAAATAAGGTTTTGGGGGTTAGTTTTTTGAAAATTATGCTTTTTCTTAAATATGATATAGCCATTGAGTCTGAAGCGTCGAATTTAGTGAGGTTTCATAGTTCATTTGCATTCTCAAAATTCTACATAAATCTCGATCTATGTAATATTATGGCTTTTGAAGGCTTCAACAGCCTTATTATGGAATTTAGTAGTTATATTTTGATCCGTGTGATGGATGGATAAACGGATTGCGCCAATAGATCTCAAACATCAATTTTATGGTGGTAAAATGTTTGGTCTTTTTCTGTGGCTTTTAAATCTCATTTTGACCCTCAATTTGAAAAATTATGGTTTTAGGTTTTGGGAGTCAACTTTGTTAAAATGATATCTTTTCAAAAATCCGATATCTTCATTGAGTTTGGAGCATCTATTTTAGTGTGGTTGCATAGTTTGTTTGCATATATCAGATTTTGAATGAGTCCCAAAGCCCTAGCGGAAACTTGGAAAGTTTCCAAAGTTTTAGCTGTCATCTAGTGCCTCTGAAATCACACCCCCTAGGCTTGCAATTTCACCTCAGTGTGAAGAGGGGGTATTGCAATCGCACAAGAGTGTGTTGCAATTGTACTACCTGGTTCCAACACCAGATAGTGCAATTGTGGTCTTCATGTTGCAATTGCAATATAAGAACCTATAATGGGTATAAATAGACCCCTTAGGTTGTGAATTGTCCATTTCTCACTCATTATTGAAATCCAAAAACCCTAAATAGTATGAAATCTTAAAAGTGAAGCTTGTGGGTGCTGGGGAAGCCGATTAATATTTATTTCTTGATTCATTTACAGATTTGAGGTTAGAATTCACCCTTTTCTTAATTGAATTCCTTGATTGATTGTTCAAAACCCCAAGACCTTAGTAATTGATTTAGATTCCTATATTTACTAGTTTTTACCTAATTTCATCTTCAAAAGAACTCCGATTCTTGATTTGGTAACTAATTTCAAAGGATTTACTCGGTAAACTATAAAAATGGGTTTTCTTCGATTTGAACCTCATTTTTAACTCGATTTGACATGTATTTTCAATTGTAGGTTCCATAAGATACCAAGAACATGTTTTTAAAATAAATTTACAATTTTCCTTCTTTTTCGAAAACCCATTTTGGGAGTTTGTTTTGACCCCAAACTAATAGTAAGCAATATGGGTATCACTGGCTTTGTTTTAATGAATAGATTATATATTTCTTAATTTTAGTTGATTTTGGACCATTCGTGAGGAGTAGGGCTTCAGGATTAAAGTGATGCAGACCAATTTCAATAGTTGAGGTATGTTATGGATTAATTCTTTCATACTGGGTTGATAGTAAATGATGGTACAAAATGCATCTTAAGGGTGGGAAATAATCATGAAAAATGTGTATCTATGTGTTGTTCTTGTGTGGGACATATATGAGATATAATTATTAAAATTGTGATATTATGTGATATGTGTGACTATGTGGGGTCTTATATTATGTTGATAGCCTTGGATACATGTGAATAATCATATTGTGCTTTCAAAAATGCCTATTATGGTACATTTGGTGTATTGCGATATTTATTCATACATGTTGTCATATGAAACATGTGGGAATTCATGGATGAACAAAAATAATGAGTGAATATTGGCTTACATAGTTGTGGAAATATATCATTGTGGTTGGTTGTGGAAATACATTATGAGGTTGAACGTGTAAATACTAATTGTGATTGGTTGTTAGCATTACATGCTCATAGCATACTCATGAATGAAAAAAATAGTACCACCATGGCAACACCTGAAAAACACTGGCAACACCTTTTATAAAACCCTCCTAAGGGATGTATCGGGGAGGAGATATTGTGAAACCTATAAAACCATATTTGAGGGATGTTCCAGGGAGGAGATATAGATATATGGATTGTATATGGTTTGATGAACCCCTCATGCGTCCCATATCGAGATGTTTGCCTCTGTTGGTGTATACGCAGGTTATACGATGACCTCGTGCTTCATCATTGTCATCATCATATACATTGTACTTGATTTGATGTGTTTATATTATGTTTTTTTTTCATATTGACTTGCTATCTATCTAATCATCTTACGTTTCATTAGGTGTATTTGATGAGCTTGTAAAAATATATCTCCCTTGTTTTTCTTATATTTGATATAATGTATACTTGTGTTCTATCTTGGTATGTTGTTGCAATATATGTGCTATATTAAAATTGTTAGTGCAAGCGTTATGGGCTACCATTGTGGGATATTTTTTGAGTGTGGGTGATGTGTCCTTAGATGTGTATTTTGTATTCTTTATTTTCTACTTTGTTCGATCATCCTATGATACCTACTAAGTATAAATGGACCATACTTATTCGTACTTCACCCTTATAGTGTAGATTTAGGTTTGGGTGTGACTCAGATAGGTTGATTTTAGGTTCCTTCAGACTACTCAAGGTAGCAGACGAACATTCATGCATCCAAAGTTCACCTCTATCTTTCTATAATAGTTATGTCTTTATTACTATTTGGATATCGATATAGTTCCTTGAGGCTATTTTTCAACGTATTTTACTCATGGATTATATTAGTAGTTCTGGCACTAATGACACATTGTTTTAGGTATGTATGGTATTTTGATATTTTCTTTCTGCAATTGTTATAATTATTTGTATGGTTTATCTTCATTCTAGAAACCTTACCTTGTGGTTATTTTTGTCTTTTCCCCCTTTTCGTATTAGTTTGGTTGATAGGCTTACTTGTCAAGGTTCACCGCGACAAGTGTCATCATGAACCTTATTTTTGGGTTGTGACAATATGCTTCAAATCTCTATTTTAATGATTTTTCTACAAATCTCGTTAAAAATTAATTTAAACTTGGATTTAAAAGTGGACTTTGGGGATTTTGGCGTGGAAGGCCTAAATAAGTATATCTTCAAATTAAACCCCAATTTTAACCAGTTTTCACTTGGATTTTCTCCTATGAGTTTCTTTGATCATGGGGAATATATTTTTGGACTAAAATCTTGGTTTCACCCTTCTTTTTAAAAAATCCATTTTGGAGGTTCGTTTTGATCCCGATTCACAAATAGTTAATATGGGTATCATTAATTTCCTTTTTATGCGTGAATTTTATATTTGTATATTTAAGTTGATTTTGGATTTGTTCGGGAGAAGAAAGCTTTGTGGTAGTCTTTTAGATCAGTTATTTGCATTGAGGTAGGTTATGGGTTGTATTATGGAAAATATAAAAGTATATTATGGTTATGGGTTGTATCATGGAAAATGTGATAATGTAAATTTTGTGCCCGTGTGGGGCTCATGTGATTGATATTTGGCGGTTTTGAGACATTATTTTCTATGTGTGACTGATGTGTGAGCAGATGCTAACACATTTGAGTCTTTTAATCGAGAATAATTGCAAAGTCTTAAGCAACTTTTGTCATTTTTGATTGTTTTATATTTGATTTTGCAGTGGAAGTTAAGAGTCAAGAGAACCAACAATGATGGAAGTAAAAGAGTGGCTGACGACATTCCTGATAAGTCGTCAGCACTCTGATAGGTTATCAGCTTCATCGTCAGGCTTAGACAGAGATTGGACTTCAGTTGGAATTCTTGATGATATTTGTGATAGGCCGTCAGAAGTGTAATGAGATGTCATAGACGCCGTCAGTCTTAGAAGAATATAAGAGCTAAGGTGGAGAAGTGACGACATTGTCTGATATGTCATCACAGTTTTGATAAGCCGTCAGGATTCACCACCAGCCTTAAGCAGAAATTGTCAAAATTGAAGAAGAGCTGACGACATTCGTGATAAGTTGTTAGCCTCCTGATAAGGCTTCACGCATGCCATCACCTAATCCAAGAAGAACACTGAACTCTGTGATTTTTTTCAATAATTAGGCTGAATTATTTAAAGAATAGTTTAGGGTTTTCTAAGGAGGATTCCAAACCTATTTTTGGAACATACATATTTTGTTATTTTTCTCTCTAGTTTCTTGGCTTGAACAAAACAATTAACTTTGAAGAGATTATCATCAATATTTTGGGATTTTACTATGATCTAATCTAAAAAACACTCATTGATATTCATCTTGCTATAAGTTCAACTTTCAAATTAGGAATTCAACTTGTTGTATCTATTATTACATTAAGAGTGGCTAAATCCCTTTAACACTAATTATGGGATCTATGGGTTAGGTCTTGGTAAGTTTCTAAGTGTTCAAGATTCTAATGGTAATAGGACTCCTTGATAATTCTGAGGTTTTAATAATTGTCTATTGGTTGCAAATGAGAGATAGCACCTACTTTGATTTGTTTGAGATAAGAAATCAACTAAAGTAGGAAGTGAATTATTGACAGGGACTTGGAAGCTACCAACCTTCCGTTTAATAATTGATGTTGTAACAAGGTTAATTAACATAAGGTGAAGTCTGGTCAGTGAATGTAAATTCCCTAAGTCTGAGAGGATTAGGTAATTAAATGCTTAAGTAGGTCGAGAGATATTTAGGCATAGCTTCGATAAAGACAATCTGTTGTTCCTACCTATCGTGAGAATCTTGAATCACTATTAGCAGCTGTCAAGTACCAAAACCCATAGTGAACATAATTCTGGTTTTCCATGAATTCTTGATCACAAATACTGAAACTAAAGTGACCAAAAATTATTTGCCAAATTCTTATAACCCCCAATTTACTGAAAACTACTAACAATTAGTTGATTAACTCGTATATAATTTAGATTCACACAATATTCCCTATGGGATTCAACCCTAACCTAGTTGGGTTATATATTGACAACGATTGCTTAAATTCTCACAGATGGACTTGCTAACCAAGAACTTGCATCAAGCAAGACTGAGAAGGTGAAAGTTGTAGGATATCAAGAGAGAGTTGATGTTAATCCAGAAGAAGAGGCAAATTATGTTAATAATCAGGGGATTCCAAGGTAATAGCCAAGGGAATCAAGTTCGGAGTTATTATGATAAACCTGGTTGTAAAGAAAGGGAGCAAGGAAATTGGAGGAGCAATAATGATAGGAGCAGGCTATTTGTCCCTCCTGGAAATTGTGAGGCTACTACAACAAGTTCTAAAAGATTTCCATAGAGAAAATAATGGCTAAATTGTTAAAGGGAGTGGATGATACCAACTCAGGAGTAACTACCATGAAGACTGATCTGTCATCTATAAGTCAGTTGGTAAACTCGCACTGCTTTTTGATCAAGTAGTTGGAACAGTAAATGAGCCAACACCCCACAGTGCTGAATCAGAGGAAGAGTAGAATATTACCTAGTGATAGAGTCCAAAATCCACAGAATGATGACTCATGTATACAGATTACCACTATAAGTGGTAAGATATTACCTAGCCCTTCAGCGGGAAAAAATGTAGTTGATGAGGTAGTTGGTGATAAACCGAAAGAAGGTGGTCGTCCAGTGGTGTCTGAGAAGCTGGATGGTTCTGATAATGCTCCAGAAAAAGGGAAAGAAAAGGAGAAGAAGGTAGTGGTGAAAACTCTCCCAAGACCACCACTTCTCTTTCATCAATAATTGCAGAAAAAAGTTGATGATACACAATTTAGCAAGTTCATGATGATGCTAAAAAAGTTAACAATAAATGTGCCTTTGGTGGAGGTACTTAAGAAAATGCCGGGATACGCTATGTTTATGAAATACCTTTTCACGAATAAACAGAAGGTTATTCATGAGCCGGAGGACAATCTCCATCATTGTGGTGCTATCTCCACAAGGTCCTTAGTGTAGAAAAGACTAACCCAGGAGCATTTACCATCCCATAAACTATTGGGTCCCTGAATTTTACAAAAGCTCTATACGATTTAGGAGCCAGTATAAACCTAATGACACTTGCTGTGTACAAGAAGTTGGGTTTGGGGGATCCTACACCAACAAAAATGTAGTTGGTGATGGCGGATAGGTCTGTAAAGCAGCCAGTGGGCATATTACATGATGTATTAGTAAAAGTGGCTGACTTTATACTGCCTGCTAATTTTGCAATCCTAGACTATGAGGTGGACGTCGAAGTGCCCATCATCCAAGGTAGACCATTCTTTACAACTGGGAAAGTGATAGTGGACATGGAGTTGAATGAGCTGAAGTTCAAGTTTAATGACAAAGAAGCAAGATTCAAAATACACTCCTCCATGAACCAACAAAAGGAGATAAGTGTTTTATCAATCGCGGATGTGTTCTATGAAGATGGTAAAGAGATATCAATAGGTTGTCCTGACGAAGTCTGAGTAGTTAAGATAAACAAGTCGTGCTACGACATTAAATCAAGCACTATTGGGAGGCAACCCAACATTTTTATGTTCCACCAAAGTATTTATTTTTGTAGTTAGGTTCTAGTTCAAAGAAGTTGGAATTGATGTATCAAGCTAAGTATTCCTGACGACATATTTGACGTACTGTCATAATTGTGATAAGCCATTAGATTTGTCATCAGATAAATCAAACCTGAGGCATGTTCTGTTAAGGCTGACGACATTCGTCATATGCTATCACAAGTGTGATAAGCTATCAGTCTTTGTCTTCAGAAAGCCTAAAAGAGTAGCTGAAATCTTGGGCCAAATTAAAAAGATCCGATTTGGCCCACAACTTTATTTTTCCACCTTCTCGCATATTTCCTTTCTTTTTTTTTTAAGTTTTATTTACTTTCATATTTAGTTTACTTTCTTCCCTTTCTAAAGTATTTCTAAGTAAAATAAAAGAAAACTTCCTTCGTTGTAAGTGTGGGTTGAAGTCAAAATCAAGAGTTCTTGTTTCATCTACTTCCTCTTACTTATGTAACCAAGTTGAAGGCACTTATCAGGTATGCTCAAAACCTAACTCTTCTCTTCAGTTGGTAAGTAATAAACTGATATGAACTAAGGTTCCCAAGAAGATTGAGTCAAGTTTAGCTTGCCAATGTGTGAAAATAAGGAACTAGGGTTTGCTATGCAAACTTGGAACTTAAAGCTCAGCTAAAATATGCAAATCGATAGGATTTTAAGAAGAAATTGGATTAAAAATCAAGTTAAAGTCGAGTTGGGGTTGTATCCTGAGCTGACGACATGGTTGATAAGTTATCACATTTGTGATGGCTTATCAGACACGTTGTCAAAAGTTGATAAAATTTTGTGGTTTCTATTTAGAGCTAACGACATTCATTATAAGCTATCATAACTGTGATGGCTTATCCGACATGTCGTCACACCTTTGACCTAAAGCATTAATAAACCCTTTCAAGGGGTGTGGAACTTCAATGACTGATGTGATTGTGTAAATACTCTGGAGTGTGGACTAATGGTTTTCTTTTTGCTACAGGTCTTATAATGGCACCCAAAGGAAACAACCCAAAATCTACAAAGAAAGGGACCAAAAGAAGTGCACCTCAGAGACTCTTCGATGAGGTCTCCGATTATGAGGAGGAGGATCCACTACTCAAGAAGCAAAAGAAAAAGAAAATCTCAAAAAATTCTTCACCACCTCCACTAGTTGAGGTGGAGGAGAGTGAAGAGAATAAAACTGAGCTAACAACTTCTGAACATACAGCTTCTGAGAAGACGACCTCTGTGTAACAAGAGTCTGAACATGCTGAATCTGAAGAGCATGATTTAGATCATCCTGATTCCAAGGAACATAAGTCTGAGCAACATAAATCTAAGGGACCATCATCTGAGTCCCCCTTCTGCTGAGCAACAAGATGATGAAGAATCTTTGATTCGGGGAACTATGGTTAAATGCAAGAACCCTTCGGTTTGAGACAGTGCTAGGGGGCGAATTCCCAAGGCATAAATAATCTTCTATAATAGGCTTTGTAGAACAAAACGAAGGCCCATTAAAAGGACAATCTTTGAAGAAAAGAAGATTATCACTACTGGGCTGAACAGATATCCTGAAGTGGAGTAGAAATTTTGAGACTACGACTTGGGATGGACCGTGAAAGGAGGAAGCTCATTTTTCCCTAAACTAGTTAGGGAGTTCTATGCGAACTATCAGGATCGATTGGAAAACATGTGTAAAGAAGGGGATAAATCATTAGATCAACCCCTTTTGGATAGAGTTCTAGTACGGGGTGTGATGGTGGATCTCCCAAAAACAATAATCAACAAATTTCTTTATGGCCCCGGATCACTCCTCAGACCACTTCACCTACTTTCTATGCTCGGTTGAAGCATCATGAGAATTAACGGTTGCCAAGAAGACCCATAATCCCATCTGATATGATGAAAATCAGTAGAGACTAACACTTGGCAGAGGAGCTGGTGTTGAAACAGACCCACCAGTTATCGATACAAGCTCAGCACCTAATGTAGTAGTTCAGGATTCTAAGGCTGCAACATCGACCTTCTCAGTAATAGAGGATTCAATGCCTAGAAATAAAATAAATCCTTTAGCTATTGTGTCTACCACAGAATTTTCCTTCAACCCTTTGAATTTCAGGAGAGTGGCAAAACAAGCCAAGTGGTACGAGGCTCATCTGCAAATTTTTACCAAGAAATTTAACTCTGCGGTGTACAAGAGGATTAAAGTAGCACTAAAGCCCTTCCGAGCCTTGGCAGATTGAATTGATGAATTAGAAAATCATTTTAATACACTGGTAAGAGAAATGTCGGGCTCAGGCCTTGCACAATTTAGAACAGCCCTGGACAAGGTGAAGCTAGATGTTGGGGCATTACAATTACACCAACTTATGGTGTCAGTAGATTTGGCTGTTGATGAGTCTGAGGATAAAATTCCATTGCTTGATCTTACGGGGGAACTAATAATGAAAAATAAGAAGAAGGGTGAGAGGAAAGGTAACGGTAAAAGCAAAAGGCCTATTAGTGATAGAGAAAGAAAAGCAGAGAAGAGGGCAAGAAAGAAAGTTGAAAAAGATGAGATGAGGAAGGCGATGATCAAGTCACCAGATGGCAATAAAAAATAGGAGGAGGCCATGCGAGCTAGAGTTGTGGGTGCCTCAACTAGTAGACCTCTAACAACTGCTAAACCAGATGTGTCTGAATGGGAAGGCAGGGACACCCGATGAAGAGAAGGCAGCTGAGGATGCAGCAGCAGGGTTAGGGACCCATGATCCCCTTGCTTGATCTAATCCATCTATACCCTAACCCTTAATTTAGTTTTTCTTTGATTTTAAGTTGAAGGTGTAGGGTGATTGTTGGTGTAATATTTTGTAGTTGACTAGGAGAAATACAAGTACCCGAGGAAGTTAACATGGTTTTGTTATTTTGTGAACACCTCTCAAGTGGTCTAATTCTTTAACTGTGTGATTTTCATCTAATTGTGACCACTTTGCATCTTTGTATGGTATTAGTTCTAGTGACTCGATAACCATTGCTAAATAATTGCATGAACCAGATAAGTAGTAATTTGTGATATACTTGTATGCCATGTGCGTGTGAGATTCTACTTAGTTTTCTTTGTATGTTGAATTCAGAACTTACCCGATTAGTCTTACCTAAGTTGAAGGATAGGGGTTAGGAAAGGATCATAGACCGCTTTGATATTAGCCCACTTTAGCCTAAATGACCTTCCCTATATGCATAATATCCCTTGATCCCTATTTTGAGCCTGAATAGCCTATTTCTTTTTATGATACCTATCACCGTCCTATTTTTATATCATAATGAACCTATTTTGGACCTGGTCCTCCTTGGACACTGTGCAACTTGACTTAGGCAAATGGCCTAAGTTTAGGGTAGCTAGCATAGGGGTGCGTAATGTAAAATAAGTATGAAGAAAGGTAGAGTAAAAAAAAGAATAAAAAGCTAGGTGCGGTGGAAAAGAGCAAGAAAAGAAAAGTTGTAAAAAAAAAGTGATTGTAGAAATGAATCGTACCCATCCTGAATAAGTTTGATCAAGAAAAGAGAAGAATAGAAAAAGGTAAATGAGTAAGACCCCAAAAGCTAGTGTAGTGTCAAGGAGGCTTATTCACTTTAAATATCATCGAGTATCATACCATCCCCTAGCCTATATTACAAGCCAAAGAGAAGACCTATAGTGATCCTAGCTGACCTATCTGAAGATCTTGGTAATGAAAATAATTGCAAGACTATGGTATTCAGCATACATTGATTAGAACTTAATTCAGAGAGTAAGTGTCTTGTGACTGTCCCCATGGTTACATATGTGATGTCTAATATAAGTGCAATGGGATTTCTTTGTGGTGAGGGCACACTAGTTATGTTGCTAGTTGCTAACTTGTTTGGATAGTGTAAGCTTGATACATACATGGTTATTGTTGCTGATTTGATGCCATATCTTCATTCCTGTGTGTCATATTGTTGCTCTTTAATAACATACACTGTTTTTTTGTAAATTGATTGGTCTTAGAGATGGTGAAGATGTTTTTAGATAATATGGATGGTTGACTACTGAATGTACTTTGTATTCTCTTGGTTGTATTTTAGTTACTTGAGGACAAGAAATTGTTTTATGTTGAGTGTGTTGATGTGTAAGCAGATGCTAACACATTTGAGGCTTTTAACTGAGAATAACTGCAAAGTCTTAAGCAACATTGGTTATTTTTTATTGTTTTATATTTGATTTTGCAGTGGAAGTAAATAGGCAAGAGAACCAACAATGATGGAAGTAAAAGAGTGGTTGATGACATTCCTGATAAGTCGTCAGTACTCTGATAGGTTATCAACTTCATCGTCAGCCTTAGACAGAGATTCGACTTCAGTTGGAATTCCTGACGACATTTTTTATAGGCCGTCAGAAGTGCGATAAGTCATCATAGACGCCGTCATCCTTAGACAGAACATAGGAGCTGAGGTGGATAAGTGACGAGATTGTCTGATATGTCATCACAGCTTTGATAAGCCATCAGGATTTACCGTCATCCTTAAGCAAAAATTGTTAAAATTAAAGAGGAGTTGACAACATACGTGATAAGTCGTCAGCCTCATGATAAGTCATCATGTATGTCATCAGCTAATCTGAGAAGAAAACTGAACTCTATGACTTTGTTTTCTTAATTAGGCTGAAGTATTTAAAGCATAGTGTATGATTTTCTAAGGAGGATTATGAACGTATTTTGGGAATGCACGTATTTTGTTATTTTTCTCTCTAGTTTCTTGGCTTGAAAAAAACAATTAACTTTGAAGATATTATCATCAATATTTTGGGATTTCTACTTTGATCTAATTTGAGAAACACTCGTTGCTATTCATCTTGCTATAAGTTCATCTTTCAAATTATGAATTCAACTTGTTGTATTGATTATTACATTATGAGTGGCTAAATCCCTTTAACCCGAATTATGGGATCTATGGGTTAGGTCTTGGTAAGTTTCTAAGTGTTCAAGATTCTAATGGTAATAGGACTCCTTAACAATTCCAAGGTTTTAATTATTGTCTATTGGTTGCAAATGATAGATAGCACCTGCTTTGATTTTCTTGAGATAAGAAATCAACTATAGTAGGAAGTGAATTATTGACAGGGACTTGGAAGCTACCAACCTTCCGTTTAATAATGGACGTTGTAACAAGGTTAATTAACCTAAGGTGAAGTCTGGCCAGTGAATGTAATTTCCCTAAGTCCGAGAGGATTAGGAAATTAAATGCTTAAGTAGGTTGAGAGATATTTAGGCATAACTTCGATAAAGACAATCTTTTGTTCCTACCTATCGTGAGAATCTTAAGTCACTATTAGCAGCTATCAAGTACCAAAATCCATAGTGAACATAATTCTAATTTTCCATAAACTCTTGATTACAAATACTTAAACAAAAGTGACCAAAAATTATTTTCTATATTCTCATAACCCCCAATTTACCAAAAACTACTAACTATCAGTTGATTGACTCGCATACAATTTAAATTCACTCCATATTCCTGTGGGATTTGAGCCCAACCTAGTTGGGTTATATATTGACAACGATCGCTTACATTCTCACATGAGAGGTGTAGTTTGAGCATTATTAGTGATCGTGTGGGGTCTTATATGATATTGTTTATAAATATGTATATGTTTTTGGTTGTACTCTTTTTAGTGGAAAAAACTAGATATTAGGATTTATGTGGTATCAATGACATTATCTTGCATATTTCAGTTGATGGTTTCTAGATTATATTGGATCATGGATGGTTGGTTGAATTGAGTAGATTTTTGGTTCTCATGGTTGGTATGTTGGTTAGATATTAAAAATTCTCATTTTGGTTGGTTGTGAGCATTACATCCTCATATTACATTCATTTATGAAACATTGGTACCACCGTGGAAATACTGAAAATACTTGTTTTTTCTGATAGAAAATATGATATCTTTAAAACCCCTCTACTAATATATATCCGATAGGAGTTATGGATATTGGTATTTGATATTGGTTATATATGGGTTGACGAATCCCCCATGGTCCTACCTGGAAGCAGGGTCAGTAGGTGTATATAGAGGTTATGCGATGACCTCGTGCATTACATCATCACCATCATTATCATCACCATATTCATTATCATCTCCATTGCATTCCATATATTGTGTTTATTCTATGTTGTATGTCTATTTTTTATTTGATATCTATCCATCTGTGCTACTTTCTCGTACTTATATTTTGAAATACATGTATATTTTTGCTTCTTTCGTCTATTTGTATGTGGTATATGTGTATAGTAGAATTGTTAGTAGAGATGGTGTGGGATACTATTTGGAACATTTTTTGATTGCAGGTGATATGCCCTCAGTTTGTGTTTACATGATTTATTTTCTACTTAACTCAGTTATACTATGATACCTAACAAGTTCGAGTGGATCTTACTCACCCTTACTACGCTCTTTTAATGCAGATCCAAACATGGGTGCACCACACAGATAGTTGATTAGTGGTGTTTTGGAGCACTTCAAGGTAGAGATCAGTCTATATTTCAAGAGTTGAGCTACTTCCTTCTCTCATTTATCTTATGTCTTATTTTGTATTTGGAGATAGATTTTTGATCTGTTTGGGACTATAATTGTATCTTTTGGCATTTGAGATGTACTAGTAGTTCTTACATTGTTACACCAAGTTTGGGGATGCATTCTATTGGTATTTTTGACAATATTTCTTGTTTTTACTATATGTGTGTTGTTTGACTCCACTCTAGGAGTCCTACCTTGGGTTTTGGTATTGAATCTTCATTTCATATCAGTTTGGGTGATAGGCTTACTTGTAGAGGCTTGCTGTGATAAGTGTCGTCATGACCTTAAATTTTAGATCATGACATTGGTATCAGAGCAGCCAGGTTCATTGCTCTCATCAAGGTAAGAACAGGCTATCCAGTAGAGTCTCATAGATTACTATGTAGACATTTATATCTATCTATGGGAGGCTATAAGATATCTTTAGAAAACTCCCCTTATTTTATTCTATATCGCGTGGATCTTTCATACCTTGTGTTCTAAATAGTATTTCACTTTTTTCTGTGCAGATAGTGAGGACTAAATCCATTGAGGCTAGATATATGGATGATACAATAAATACAAGGAACATACGAAAACACACTCCAAAAATAGTCCACTAGTTCAAGAACTGATGACCCTTTTGAAGACCACTCTCGAATTCGACAAATACAACAAGAATACAAGAAACAATGACGTATTTTCCACCAAATCAGCCACCACAAACTAAAAAGATATTAACAAGATAACAATATGAAGAACAAGATGAACAATAACACAATGGAAATAACAATACACATTTTTGACTAGAACAACAACAAAAAGTATAAGAAATGTAAAGACAGGTAGTGAGACATATATTATTACAAGACCTAAGAAATAGGGTGTGTATTAAACACCTAAACCCTTAGAAATATATAGTAATAACACCTACACTCTTCATGGACACAAGAGGGGCCTCAATCCTTCAAGCACCCAATGTTCCAAGCCATGAACCCAACACGAGTGATTCCACACTCAAGTTGAAACCTAGTTTCAATTTTTCCTCAAAGGAGAGAGGACTTGGTGTTTCAAAATTCATATAAGAACTTTAAAATATCATGAATAATCTAAGACTAAATAACCTAAAATTTTCTATTTATAGTAGGTTACAAAATAGTGTAAAATATCTAAAAAACCCTTAGTCAAATCCTTCACTTTGGGCACTCTTGGGGTGTAGTTTGTAGACTGTTTTGGAACCTATTTAGGCCTTCCTTTGCACTTCACTTGTATGCACCAAGTCTCAGGTTCAATACATCTCACATACATATATCCCCTTGGTCGTACTTGTATTAATGAAGCTATTATCCAAGGAGAGAGACTAGTTCAAAGGGTGAGTTTTGAGTCGTAGATAGGCTCGAGGAAGAGGACAGGCATGAGGATCTATCCCATATAGAGGTAGTACTAGAGGACTCTCCCTTAAGCCTCAGGTTGAGCATGTTGGAAATATGGGTCCTACATAAGTCCCACAGAGTTCTTCTACCTCAGTTTTAGTGGGGTTACATATTTATTTGTTGACACATTTGGAGGATGGTCCTTTGAGTGCACCTAGTGTTCCTCCAACTCTGTGTATTGTTCTTTCGTCTATGTCAGAGATTGCCTATGGTGTTCCTTCGACCCCGTGTACGGATCCTCCTATAGTACAACATCTACTTATGGTACTCCAAAGACTTCAAGTGTTGTTCCTCCTTCAGTGCATATATCTGAGTATGGTGTCCCAAGATCTGAAATTCAGGCTTTTTTTATGTTGCCTCCTCAGGTAGGTTCTTAACCAAACAGATTTACTATGCCTCCTATTATTGTGAGTATATTTATATCTTTTAAGGATCAGAAGAGATTTGAAAGGTTCACTCGTTTGGGTCCTCCTAGGTTAAGTGGTGTTATAGGTAAGAATACCTATGAGTTTTTGATGGATTGTCTTGAGAAGTTACATAACCTTGGTTTTCTTGAGCATGGTTTTTCTTATACTACTTACCAGTTAAGAGACATAACCAAATATTGATGGAGTTCACTTATTGGTTATCGACCTCTTGGTTAGCCAGAGATGACTTATCAGTTTATTGACGCCTTTTGGATTAGTTTATACCTTTTAATTTGAGGGATCAAATAAGAGATGAGTTTGATTGATAACGCTCAATCTACAGCTCTCGTGGGAGTGTAAAGCGGTCGTTAGCAAATATAGAACCCAACCTGGGTTGGGTATCGATCCCACAGAGAATAGCTTGGCCAACAAGCAAGAAAAATTACTAGACTTTTAGTGCAAGTCTCGTAGGAGAGGGGGGATTGTAGTATGTAACCAAAACAAGAATGTAAGAACTGAAAATAGCAAAATAAAGAGAGATTGTCACGTGTGTTGTAAACAATGAGAATTGAGGCGTTGGGGTTATGTCCACCTTCTGAGGTATACGTCTCTATTGGCTATGAGTGTGTAGAGTCTTGACATGTAATTGCTTATAGAGAATTGTAGTCGATGGTAAATCCAAGCGTCTCTCGACCTAAACAAGGACTATTTCACTTTAACTCTCTCGAGCTTAAAGCGTGACTAACGGTACGAATTCTCCAAGAAGTTAGTCCAGGTACGGCACTAGCTTTTTAATAGGAAAGGGTGTCCTACTACCTTGACATTATCTCTTTTCCAGACAAATAACTTTTCTCTCGAACAAGTCAGATGTTAGACTGGCGTTGGTCTATGCGTCTTCTTTTCTAGACAAATAACCTTTCTCTCGAACAGGTTAGATGTTAGAATGGCGTGTTCTTGTGTTTGAACCGCAAAGAATGTAGATTTAAGATGAAGAGAATAATGATATAAGCAATATACTTGTCTTGAACTCACAAACTCATAGCTATAGATAGTAACTCATTCGGCTTCCATAACCCCAACTAAGAGATTTAGTTACCCATGAATGCGAAGGATATCACGCTTTGCATGGTGGATGGCGTGAATAGTAGGTGTTTGGCGTGTGGTTTTAGTGATTCCGTAGCAAGTAACGATTCTCTTGTTGTGGAATTTAAGAGTAGAAGAATGAAGAATTGAGAATGGGTTGTAGGAAGATGTCTTAATTGTAAGGAGATGAATGAATTGTCAGAATGTCTCCCCCCCTTTTTTTCTTTCTTGAAAATCTCTAACATGATAGGGTATTTATAATACTCCTATCCTACTCCTACTAAACTAATAAAATAAATAACCAAATCCTAATATACTAATGAAATCCTTGACCCAATTGTACTAGGGTAAGGTTACAAAATTATAATCCAAATAGAGTGATGAAACACATAACCTAATTGCACTAGGTTAATGTATTATGGCAAAAATCCAGCTTTGTGTCTGTAAGTCCCAAAGTCTTCAGAAATGCTGTTTTAGCCCGGGACAGATTTTCCATGCAGCAGATTTAGTCCTTTATGCGTCCAGCTCCTTTCCATCTCGTTTGTGAGCTTTCTTTTGCGTCAAGTAAGCCATAAATTGCTGTATTTTGCATCATTTATACCTGAAACTTTCCTAATCACATTTGTTAGCTCATTTACAGGAAAAAGGACTAAAAGTGTACGAAATAGATAATTAGTTCTCGAAACTAGGCTAAAATATGGGCAAAATATATTGATATAGGCGCGTAATTTCGCCTATCATCATTGATCTCCTAAAGCAGGGATCCAGGATAATGTAGAATATAAGGCATATTTTCATGCCTTGTCTAGGTATTTTTATGCTAGCATTGCCATAGAGTTTGAGAAGATTTGGAAGATTATGCAGGTGTTGGATGTTTTTCTTCAAATAGCTATAACTAAAATAGTATTTTATGGGGCATCATTTTATAGTATAGTGGATCATGCTAACATGACTAAATCTATTCTTCAAGCGTCTTAGGGAGGCGTCTAGAGGGTGCGCCATCAGGGCTAGTTTAAAGGTCACACTCCTCGAGGTAGAGATTATAGAGGTTTTCATGAGTATCATGGTAGACTAGTGTAGGCTGCCCTGTAGGATTTTTGTAGTAGGTCTGCTAGTTCAATAACTTCGATTGGACGTTCTAGCTTAAGCGTATCTCCTTCTATTGAGTCGGGCAGCATGGTTTGCTTTATGTTTGATGAGGCTATCCATGGGGCCAAGTACTGTCCCCACTATATTTTTATGCTTACTCATATATCAGTAGTGAAAGGTAGAGGTTCTACTAGAGGTATGAGAGGTAGCGGTAGTAGTACCATGGTAGTGGTCGCTGGGCTACTCAATCAGGTGGAGGACGTGGAAAGTTCTATGCTATACTTGCCAAGCTAGAGACAGAGGCATCCAATGTTATTATCACAAGTATCCTCTTTGTTTGTTTCATATCTATATTTGTGTTATTTGATCCTAGCTCGACTTTATCCTACTGATGTTGAGATTAGAGGTACGATTTTGATCCCTTTCCTTTTATGGTAAATTACATTATAGACCATGTATTTGTGGTTAGATGCTTTGACTATAGGCCCTGGTTGTGTTAGCATTAGCTTTCCTACTTGTACAGGATTTTCTAGAGAAGATAGATTGACTACCTTAGGTTTTTACCTTTGAGTTAGTCTTGTATATCAATATATGTGTGTGTACATATATATATATATATATATATACAGCTATGGTATTACCATATATCCCTCTTTTCCCTTGTTTATTCATTATATGTATTCCTTGGACTTTTATACTACTATATATCCTTTTTCCGCTCTTTATTTGTTTCATGGTGATATATAGTATAGTATTTTAGTTCCTAAATATGGATAGGATAGGATAGTTTATTCTTATTGACTCTATAGCCTTATTATGTTAGCTTCCTAGATAGTTGCTTATATTTATATTCCTACTTTGCATGTTTTCTATATTTGCACTATCTTTGGAGCTCAGTTGGTGGTTGCCTAGTGAATACTATATTTTTGGTACACATACTACACTTCTGTATCCTGTAGATCATAGTGCGAGTTCTCGTCATTGGTGTGTGCATCGTGCGGAGCAGCTATGAATCAGATATTTGGGGTAAGCTCCTTACATTTAGGGAATTACTACTCTCTATCTCTTATGGATTGGACTGGCCTCTATGTTATCATTAGAGATGGGTTGTATTTGTATATTTATTTAGTATTAAACTTTGTAATCTTATTGTATTAGAAGCTCTTGTATTGATTCCACCAAATTTTTGGGTTGCTTTATATATTAACCTTTGTACCATATTTATTTTGTATTTTTCTTTCATTCTTCTGGATAGTCCATTACTAGCGGATTTGGACTATGGATTGGCTTACTTATTGGTAGGTTATAGTAGATGTCATCATAACCTAAGAAATTGGGTTGTGACAAAACTAGTAATTCTTCATTAATCAAATCCCCTATTATTCATGCCGAAATCAAGGATTTTGTTGTTATCTAGCAACCTTACATTCAATTCATTACTAGGTTCAAGGCCTACTCCATTAGCCAATCATTCAATTTTATTCATCTTATAATCTAGATTTAACCCTACACTTTTATACCTTTAACTTCCTAATCCTTAGCCTAACTTGATCTTAGGCTCTTAAGTTGTCACTATCTCCTTATACCATAATCAGTCCTCATCAGCCTCCTTAAGTAAGATAAACCCATATTCCAACCACACATAACACCAAGTTCACTCTTCTTAAGCAAGATTAACCCATATTCCAACCACACATAATATCAAGTTCACCCTCTTAGCATTTAGGCTAAATAACTAAATTATGAGCTCACAATAAATCATTGTCATCTATATCAACATACTTAATATTACAATTCACCATAGAGTCATACAAACACAAAACATCCATCAAGGATTAATAAATTAACATATCAACATATAATTTGGCCCTTATTACATTAAGTTTATGTTTTATCCACCCATACGCCCAAGAATGATTTCTCCAATTAATTTTACATTCTGGATGTGATTACTAACTAGAATCCACTACTCAGGAGTCTTAACCTACCTAGACACCAAACTACTACAGTAAGTAAGTTATGACATGGATGATCCTCCTTATTAGTCACGTTTCTGAAGGTTAAATCATCTACTAATGACAATTGCAAGAGTACTTAGTAAACTACTCTTCAAACAAAATCTCAGGAATTCAAACCCACTAATTTTACCCTCATTTATGATCTGTGGCATTACTCAAGGATTAATTAGTCATGAAAATAGTTCCTTCAAGCATAACCCAACTCTATTAATAGATTTTTTAGGTTAAAGGTTCCACCTTATTGAATTCAAGGTTCCTTACTATCAATTTTTATGTTTTATAATCACTGATTCATGCTAGGGATTGTTTAACAATTTAAAAGTGATTCTAGGTGACATCAACCCAACCTATAGGTTTTTCCCAAAATATCAAAAACTTCGGGTTATATACCCTAATAAATTCACCATTGAATAGTGTTCTAATGATTCTAAGATGTTACAGGATGGAAAACTAAAGAAGATGATGGAAGAAACTTACCTCAGTGAAGAATTTCCACTCATCCCACGAGAAAATTGCCCCATTAGGGCTTAGAAATGAAATTTCAGTGTTTGAGTCCCGAAACCCGTCAAAAATAGGTTATAAAATAATGTAGCATTTCTATAGCTACACATCGTCACTAGAGCAACATCGCTATAACAACCTGACCTGCTATAGCGCCCTTAACTTTTTCAACATGGATAGTTTTCAGTAAAACGGTCAAAACATTTTACTCAAAAAGAAATTGATGAATAGTAAGTTTTGATATAAATAAGACTTAGAGATCATTAATTTGGCGGGTATTAGTACCCCTAAATCCTTATTCTAAGAGGAGCACTCATTTGAAGTTAACCCAAGTTTAAACTTAGCACGAAACTAAATCGACAATGATACTTTCAACTTAACTTTGTGTTAGGAGTATTATATGACCTTAGTACATATAAAATGCACTCCTATACTAAAGAAAAAATCCTAACACTTATGACAAATGAGATTCGTATACCTTTACTAGAGATATTTTCAATAATGACGAAATCGATCGTTACAAACAATTCTTTGAAAAAGGTTTTCTTGAAGCAAATGATATATCATCAAGTACTCATTGTTGACAAATAATTTTAACCCCACATAATTTTTATTAATTTATTAAACTTCTTCAATTTAAAAAAAATAAAATCATTATTTTATAAATGTCAAAATATATTAAATTGTTTTTAAGATAATTTTGCTATTTACCCTGATGTGTGTGTGTGTGTCTATATATATATATATATATATATATATAT